>NC_081558.1:28638891-28757198 GCF_022355385.1 Mustela nigripes
AGCAAAAAAAATCTTTTCTGCCACAGGCAAATAAGTAATGTATAAAGAATTAAAACAAAATAAAAAAAAAACTAAAAAAAAGAAAAAAAAAAAAAAAAAAAAAAAAAAAAAAAAAATCACAAAATCATCATATAGAAAGGATTGTCTGAATACATTATCTACTGGCCCTGAGACCCCTTGAAGCCCTGCAGATATGAAATAGCCTCACGAGTATACAGATGATAA
This sequence comes from Mustela nigripes, assembly GCF_022355385.1. Taxonomy (NCBI): domain Eukaryota; kingdom Metazoa; phylum Chordata; class Mammalia; order Carnivora; family Mustelidae; genus Mustela; species Mustela nigripes. The sequence goes on from NC_081558.1 coordinate 28,639,117, forward strand.
AGATGTCCCTGTTCTGTTATCCCCAGAAAGGGTTGGTTCCTTCTTGCTACTTTCCAAACAAACTCAGGTTTGTTCGTTTTAATACAATATCCTGTCCAAAATGGCAATTCCAGGGCCATCTGGAACAAAACCAGTTATCAGTCACTAACTGTTCACTGTTCAGAACAGCATTTCCTGAGAGGAAGACACCGCAACTTTTCTTTAAAGATTTTTTTTTTAATTTATTCATTTGAGATAGAGACACAGAGCACACAAGCAGGGGGGAGGCAGAGGCAGAGAGAGAGGGAGAAGCAGAATCCCGCTGAGCAGGAAACTGGACGTGGGGCTCAATCCCAAGACCTAGAGATCATGACCTGAGCTGAAGGCAGATGTTTAACCGTCTAAGCCACCCAGGCAACCCATCACAACTTTTCTTAAGTACAAACATGCCTATGACCCACGTCTTATATCACACATGCCAGATGGGTTAAAAAGACCATGAAAAGTCAAGTTTCTTACTATCAATATAAAAGTAAAAAAAAAAAAAAAAAAGTTAAATTCAATCCATTATTAACCATTAAAAAGGCAGTGCAACTCAGCAACTTCACACTTTTCCAGGCCAAGGTATTAAAACACATTCATCCAAAACCACATTTTCATCCCAGGTTCCCTCTTTGATACAAGATAGCTGGCACTCAAACAGATACCTATGACATTTCAACCATATTCTTCTGACACCAGAATTCTCAAGCATTTTCTATTAAAAAAAATTCCTCAGTGGAGAAAAACAACCAGAAACTTGCAGCAAAATCAAATGAAAAAATAAAACACTTCTGTTATTTAAAGAACTTCACAGTCTCTTAGAAGAACTCAATATAAAATTGGTATAGAACTTTAAAATTGTTCTCTTTTAGAGGAACTTCCTGAACCATTCTAGTTTTTATTTCTACTTCAATAGAGGAATAATATTTTCTAATATTGAGTATTTATAATGTAGATTATTTTTATACATTTAAAAGAAGAGATAAATATCAAGTAGTTAAATATCAAGTAGTCATTCACATATCATTTAGTAGTTTACTGCTGTGATCCCCAGTTTTATAAATTTACAGAATTTATTTGGCTAAAATTAAATTCAAGGAATTTGGGCATCTATCATATAATCACAATTATCTTTTAGTTCGTGTTTTCTTATTGTATTATTTTCAATGTAGAGCAGTTACATGGCCAAGAAAGATTATTCCTAAAGTTCTCAAACACCTTGAAAACTCCCATGGTGGGGGTAGCATTTTCCACACTACAACATGATTTTATTTTGAAATAAATATTCATATACACATACACACACACACACACACACACACACACATATATATGTATAAATGCTTATTATCTTAAAATATGAAAGTTTATACTTTCATGCACTCTGCATAGTAAATTAGAGGGAAAACAGAAAAAAAAACAGAAAAAAAAATTCTAGACAGTCATTACAAAAGTCATATGCACACAGTCACGAGTGATACTTTCAGCAACATAAAAATTACTCCAGAATATTTCACCAATTCCTGCTGCTCCCATAGCAAAGAATAAACCTTCTACTGAAGTCAATAGGAGGAAAGGCTACAACTCAATGGTCAGAGGGAAATAAAACAACTCTACCACCAATGACACTGGACAATGATCTAGAAGCTGTGATGTTCTCCAAGAAAAAAAAAATGTTATTGCAGATCCTAAAATGAAAACAACTGTTTTGTAGGTATATTTATGTGTATGAATTTGCTTGAATGATCTCTAAGAGGTAAAGATAGCACGTCAAGCTCAAATCTTCAGGTAATACCTTATTTCCACATCACAAAAGTGCCACCAATCTCTATCTTACTATTAATATTCACTACTGATAACTGAAAACATAGCACTCATGATACTCATTGAGCCCCCCTTAGAAGGACCTATTTATTTACACAGCTATGATAGTGAAAAGGTCAAGTAAAAATTCACCTCCAAAGCCACGGTTGCTAAGCAACTCTTTTCAGAAGTTCTGCAACACTGATCAAGCATATTGCTGGTATCACCAACTGGATCCAGAATAAATGCAACATCTTACCTGGTTTCTCCAAAAGGGGAGGCAGGTGGATTCCTTGCTTACCTCTGCAGACGGACATGGAGGCCAATGCTGTATTCCTTTGGTCTGTTAAGTTCAGAGGCTTTTTATTTTCCCTCTCTTAAAAAAAAAAAAAAAAAGGATACGTCCTGGTACCACAGGCTTCCTGTTCACAAGAGCAAAGGACAGTTCTGTCTTGAGAAAAACCACAGAGGGCTTGATGAGGTGTTGGCCAAATCGGAATGACATCTCTTCACAGTTGAAGCCTGAAAAGAGAAGATGATTTAAGAAGTGAGCTTTTGTAAAATTCAGATGAGAAACTTAGATTATTTTAAAGAAATACTAATACTTTAAAGAAAAGTAAATCCCATTTCCTACAGATTTTTAGTTTAGAGGATGACATCATTGAAGCTGTTCCCCACTTAATGTCCACCAAGATAGATTCTGGGCAAGTCCTCCTAACATACACTCTCCTCTCCCTACTCAGCATTGCCTTGTTTAGAGTGTTTTCAAGCAGAAGCTTATACCTGGGCAAAAAAAAAGTCGTCTTAAATCCCTCTGCATTTCAAGTTGTCACTTTAACCCAAATCTGCTAGGTCCCATCTTTTGGCTTCTTTTTACCCATTCGTCATCTTTGCTAAGCTGAAGTTTTTAATTGTTAAGCATGGACTATAAACCGTTTAATTCATAAATGATTTTCTCAAATGGTTTTATCTCTATTTATATAAAAGCAATTTAGAAAAAGTACAAACGTCATTTGACCCTGCCTACAACTACAAAAACATGAGCACTCTGAGGGAACTATTAGAGTAAAAATTCCAAAACTAAAGGGAAAAAAATTGAGAAAAAGAAAGAACAAAACAGAGTTCAAGAATGAGAACTTCTGGCTGAGTCAGTGCCAGGATGTAGCAAGGCGTGTGAAAGGTTCCATATCTTCTTTTTGGGGGAAAGCCTCAGGGGTGAGGGGTGGTTGAAGGAATACTTGGTCCTTGGCAACTGGGGTACGAGGTAATGATCTTCCAACGATCAGATGCTGATACAGGGCAGAGTTACTTTCTGAATGACAAAGACACAACTTCCTTGGAAAACCATTCATTTTCCTAATTTAGAAACCACCCCACTATAAAACTATGAAAATAGATCAACCCACGGGAAACCAGAAATACGATTACAAAAAAGATAATGTCAGAAAATGGTTGACTTTTTTATAAAGTATAAAAATAAGTGTATAATTGTTTAATGATTCTGATGCTCTCAATGATTCAGAAGATACAGAGAGCCATGCAAATGCCATCTAGGGTCACCTAGAAGTACCCACATGGCAAGAACCTAACACATTTCAGGGACAAAGACATAAAATGGAAGGTGTGCCTCAATGGTACAAATACCGGTTTTCAGAACATTTACAACTAGCTCACGAGAGGCCAGTAAAGACATCGAAAATCATCTAACCCAGTGGTTCTCAGGGTGTGTTTCCTGGACCAGCCACATGAGTATCACCTGGGAACTAATTAGAAATGTAAATTCTGAAATCCTACTCTGGACTTCCCAAACCAGATACTTAGGCAGAAGGGCTAAGAATAACCTGTCCAGATGATCCAGAACCACAATCAAACCCAACTAGTCTCCCAGTCCTTGGGTCCTTCACTACAGAATCCTGGCCAACCAGCTGGCTGGCCTGGGCTTGAGTACACCCAGTGGTGGGAAGTTCATTACCCATTGCTTCTAAGAAAATTCTAGCAATTACATAGCTGCCCTTCCTATTTATCCTATTTATCCAAGCCTATTTATCATGAATTTTGCCTCAGGGCCATATGAAACAAGGAGCATGCAGTGGTAGTGCTTCAGATATTTAGAGTTAACTTTTATTCATTTCCCCCCTCCACCGTTTTTCTAAAATAAACATGGCACTTCATTTCAGTCATTCTGCAAGCAGCATTGATTCAATTCCACCGCAGCTTTTGGTGTTTGTTTTTGTTTTTGCCTGCCCAGCATCTACTTTCTATATGACTGGCCATAATGGGAGGGGGATGTTTTTCTTTGGGTAATACCCCACTATTTTGTGCACTATTCCCACCGCCTGATCTAGAGACAGGAAATTGATCCCAACTTCCTTAGGCTTCTGTCACATAACTGGTTCAGGAGTGGACACAGGACAAAAAAAAGAGCCACTGAAAAAAAAAAGATCCATGACAAGATTACTGCTGACACTACAGGGAAAGAACTTTCTCCCTGCTGAGTTGCCAGTTTGATAGGACATGAACCAGAACAACTAGAGGTTGCACGGAGTAGAGTCTGCCTGACACACGGAGGCTGGCAGAGCCAAGACAGAGACCCATTCCTAGGAGATTGACTTAAGCACAGGTTAATGAGCTCCTGTTAGGAGTCCATCAAAGGCTCTTCTTGTGGTTTTCATTTTTCTTACCATTTCTCCTTCATCGCTCTGCCCAGCCCCCTTCTTTCCACCAGAGAGCTTCACTGTTTCATAATTCATATATTGTTTATCACCTTAATTGCATTTTATAAATATTTTCCATGTCAAAATTATATAGGGCTCTTGCAGGTTTGGGGTTTTTTTTAAAGGTTTATTTAAGCCGAGGCAGAGGCTTAACCCACTGAGCCACCCAGGCGTCCCATATCTGGATTTTCTAAAATAAATGTACCCGTTTGCATTCCCAGAAGCAATAGATGTACATTTCTATTTTCTCACATCCCTGCCAGCACTTGGGAGTCTCTGATTACCTAGCTGTTACTGGTATGAGAAGCAAAATAGAAACTCTTAATTTTACTTGGTCTCCAATGTGATATAGGTGGCTACTTCTTTTATTGTCAATTCATACTTTACCCTCTTCGTATGCATCTCCTCCCTTCTGTTTTTTGGTTTTTCAGAGTCCCTTGTGTATTTAAATATTGATCGTGGTCTTTTAAACATGACAATTATGTTTTCGCCATCTGTTAGTTTTCCTATCATACGATCCAGTAAACAAAAAGCATTCATTTTTGATATATTCATCAATTTTCTTTTCATGGTGTGTGCTCTGTGACTCTTATATAACAAACCCTTCTCTACCACAAAGTTATAAAAATATCTTATATTTTTGTCTATCAGCTTTATAGCTTCATTCTAAACAGTTTGATACTTAATCCACTTGGAATTTTGCTTATGGTATGAATTACAAAAATGTGTTTTGTTCTGGTTTTTTTGTTGTTGTTGTTTTTGTTTTTGATTTTTTACTTTTGTGAGACAATTTTCCTAGGATGAATTGCCAGGAATATTTACACCAAATCCCTATACGTACAAAGGAATAAATTGTACTCAGAATATTCTGATTCTATGTTAGATGCTAAAGAACAGGGGTGCCAGATTTTTTTCTTTGAAGGGCCAGATTCAGACCATCACACAGTCTGTTGTAACTACTCAACCCTGTTAAGGCAGTATAAAAGCTGCCAAAGGATAAACGAATAATAAACGAATGTGCGGTTTTCCAATAAAACTTTATTCATAAGAGATGGAAGCAGCCTGAACTTGACGTCTGGGCTATAGTTTGCCAACTCCTATTATATAATATTAATGCCTTGTAAAAGGCGGATCCTTCTTTATTCACCCATATAAATTTTAGATTCAACTCTGCCTCTTGAAAAAAAAAATTATTCCTCAGATGTTGGTTAGATTTACACTGTTTTTAAATTTTAATGGAGGAAATCTGACACCTTCACAATATTCAATCAATCCATTTATGTATGCTGCATTTATGTTCTATAATACCATAATAAAACTCTTGTAATAGGGTTTTAAATTTCCCTTATATGTTTTATGAATTCTTAGATTTATTCCTAGATAGCTTTTAGTTTATGTCACTATTACAAATGGTATCCTATCATCGTCATAGTTTATAATTGGTTATTCCCAATAAAGAGGAAAGCTATTGATTTTAATATTTTGCTCTTACAAGCTGGCAACCTAGCTGAACCCTTGTATTGCTGCTAATAGTTTCTGCTGATTCTCTTTGGTTTTCTATATAAATGATTTTACTTAGAAATAATGACAATTGTCTCCCTCACTTCAATCTTTGTACTTCTGTTGGTTTGTGTTGCTGCATTGGTCAGGTGTCTGGTATTATGCTGAAAGGCAGAAGTAACACAACCATCTTTGTCTTGTTCCCAACATTAAAAGGTATGAGGGAATGAGTTTAAATCTGTTTCATGAAAAATGGTATCTGCCATAGGTTTTTAGTACAAAGTCTTTATCAAGCTTTAGAAAAATCTCTAGTTTAAGTCTAAGGGTTGATTACATTAAAAAAAAAAAAAAAGAATTGGGGCGCCTGGGTGGCTCAGTGGGTTGAAGCCTCTGCCTTCAGCTCAGGTCATGATCTCAGGGTCCTGGGATCGAGCCCCACATCGGGCTCTCTGCTCAGCGGGGAGCCTGTTGCCCTTCCTCTCTCTCTGCCTGCCTCTCTGCCTACTTGTGATCTCTGTCAGATAAATAAATAAAATCTTAAAAAAAAAAAAGAATATAGTTTTACTAAATGTTTTTTGTCATTGATCAAACAATGTCTTATTCTTTGCCATTACAGTAACACTTTGAAAATGCTGGAACATCCTTTCACTCTTATGAAAAATTAAACTTAGTCACATTTTTAATACACTGCTAGATTTGAATTCAGTGTTTTTTCATGTCATAAGTGAAGTTATCCAATATTTTTTACTTAGTTTTGTTTTTAAAAAAATCATACTTATAGGTTGGCTTTTCTTTGTTCTACAAGAAGTTTTATAAACAAGGATTTTCTGTTCCTTGAGATTTAAATAGAACTACTTGTCAAACTGTCTAGGCCTATTTTTATATCACAGGATTGTTTTGATAAGCATTACAATTTATTTAATGGTTACTGACTGCATTTTTTTCCTTGAAATTTTTTAACCTAAATTTATCCTAAATTTTTTTCACCTCAACTAATCTTTATTGGTTTAAAAAAAAAATCCTCTTTTAACAGATTAATAATTCTTAATTATTTCTTCTACCTATTTTGTATTTATTCATAATGTATATTTTTTTCAGTTTTCCTGGAATTATATCTAGCATATTAAGCTTCAAAGAACTTTTTTCTAGTTCTTTGCTTTTATTAATCATCTCTAGTTTACTGCATATTTTCTGCAATGAAATTCTTTCCCCTTTTTTTTTTCTTCTTTGTTTCTGCAGATTTACCATGTCACAGTTTTTTTCTAATTACTTGAGCCAAACATTGAACTTGTGGGGTTTCCAACTATTTTCCTCTTCAGTATCAAAAAAACGCCACATTGCCTTCAAAGGATTCCATTACTAGCTCTCTCAAACGGTGACCTTTGTGTTTTGCTATTCTTGTTATTATTTCCCATTTCACCTGAGGGTTATTTTGTAGTACATCTTTTCATTTCCAAACATACAGGATGCTTCTGCTATCTTTTTCTTAATGAGGACTGATTTTAAAGTGCTGTAGTTTAAACCCATAAGGCAACGTATTCTGCACTTGATATGAAGTTCTACACACACGGTAAACCAAATTCATTAACTGTTACCGAATCTGTATCTTTGTCCACTTACTCAACCTTAGTACTTTGTCAGCTTCTGGAAACAGGGTGCTGGGTTTCTAACTAGGACATCTGAATCCGTGCCAACGGGCATCAGGGCTGGATTCCAACACTATGGCACATGTATATGCTCCTACTCATTTTATTCCCTTGAACTGTGGTTCCTTTTTTTCCTTGTTTGTATTTGACAAGCATAACTTTTTCCATCCCCAATCATTGGACTGTGTCCTTCTAAACGTATTTTATAAATAATATAGCCTTTTGCTTTCCATCCAAGGGACAATCTATCTTGGTTGGTTTAACCCTCAGACATTTATGCCAATTACTCTTCGAGCTTATTCAGAACATCCTAGCTTACCTTTGTTTCCATCTTCTCTTTAACTTTTCTCTCCTTCCTACCTTCCACAGACTAGGACCAAATTTCTTCCTGCGGGTATGAAAATTCTGTAACCTATTTCCTTTCAGTAGAAATTATTGTTATTATCATCTTACACTAGTGCTCCACTTCCCCCAACCATAAAAGCTGATCCATCTCTCAGTCCCTTGGCATATTCTTACCACCTTAGGTCTCTTTCAGAAATCTTCTCTATCCCCACTCCCCTCCCCCCCACCTTCTGATGCACTGAAATAATACAGCATTGTAATTTCATGTAGCTACTGATATGCTGGGTTTTTATTTGTACGCATAGAGATTGCGTCTAAAAACAGTGGATGATGGTAGATGTAAAGCACACCTTACTATGTCATTATAGTATATTACATATACATATGTAATATGTATATATATACATACAGTATATATACATATATTACCGTGCCAAAAATTGTAATATTTTTATATCTCCTTGCCCAAATTCAATTCAGACTATTCTTTAGTCATGGTAAAATTCTACCCATTTGTGCTGCTAGCAGACATACTTCCTCAAGTTTTAATTTCAGTGGAGAAGAAAAACCCTCCAGCAACTATAAAATGAACAAAAATAGAGCAAAGGGTTCGGGTTAGATGGGAAGATTCCTGCATCTCCAGGATCTCAAACTGTCTGCAAGGCTGAGATAAATATTAAATACTTTCCTCTCACGTGAAGATGACCAAAAGCAATTTTATTTTAAGCTAAAGTAAAATTGGTGATTTTTTTTTTTTTAAATCCAACAAGACGGCTGATTGTACCAATCTTTTGTTGAATTCCCAGAGGAAAATCATCTCCTGGGATCTCTGTTACTTAATAAATATGGAGAGGATGGCTTCTGGCTTTCAGAAAACCAACCACCGGGTTAGGGACCTCAGTCTAAGCTTTAGGTCTTAGACTTATTAGCAGCCTCAGCTAAGACAGAAATAGAAGGCTAACTCCAGAAACGGGGACTGAAACCTGCATGTGTCTGTTTATAAACAATAGCATATTAATGAACATCTAAAATCTTGTGCTTTTAGCTAGTTCCTGAATTTATATTCCTTAATAATAACAATACATGCCTTTAAGATCAGGGCGCCTGGGTGGCTCAGTGGGTTAAGCTGCTAGTTTTGGCTTATGTCATGATCCCAAGGTCCTGGGATCAAGCCCCGCATTGGGCTCTCTAATCAGCAGGGAGCCTGCTTCCCGCCCCCCCCCCCACCTGCCTCTCTGCCTACTTGTGATCTCTGTGTAAGATAAATAAATAAAATCTTTTTTAAAAAAGTATTAAATCAGTCTCTTTTTCTCATCTTTTCAGCTGTCAAAGTTATGCATACCCTCTCTTTACCACTCTACTCACCATAACCTATCTCTACCTCTCTATCTCCTAAAACTCATAGCAGCTGGTGGCATCACATTATTTTTAGAACTTGGTCTTAAAAATTTAGTACAGAGAAAGTCATGAAAAGTTCTTTATTGACTATTCACATTTAATTTTGTGACTCAGTGGATTTGATCAGTCATTTTCTGATAGGGCTAGATAGGCAACCTAATTCGTGGTGAAATAAGGCTCAACGGGCACAAAAGCAAATGCTCTGAAATGTTAAATTTCCCAACCATTAACGATGGGAGATGACAACAGCTCACTTCAGGGTAGATCAGGTTTCTCCCTGCTTTGCTTTCAAGTGATGTTAATGTCCAACTAAAATGACTGCCATAAGCTTCTAACCTGGTCCCCCCAAAGGAAAAAAAAATCAACTGTAGAATTTGAACAGGAGAGGCCCTCCACGATCACATAGATACAGTCCCCTCATTTTAGACATATTGAGTAATTTGGTAGGTCAAGTGACTTACTCAAATTCACTGTGAACCTTGGAGGTTCTCCTTTAGAGGATACTACTTGGGGAGGATACAAACTATGTGTAAGGAGTTCCCAAACTTAGCAATCTAGGAGTTGAGAGTCCCCACTTTTAGAATCTCTTAATTCAAGATAACTGTCCCATCAGGGAATCCTTTGGTGCCAAAAGCACACAGTCATACTCTTGTAGGGCAGTCATCTAGGGATCCGGAATACAGGCCTATGTCTATTACATTCGTATTATTTGGTCAAATGGAGAAGAGAAAATATAAACTCCTTTTTGAGAATGGGAGGACCCTACAAAACCCAATAACCCAAGTTTGAGAAGCTCGGGTCTTTAGCAAAGGTTTGAGAACCACTTCCCTAGAGCACTAGTTCCCATTAAAATCACCGTGGAAGCTTTTCTAAAACCAACAGACACAAGCTCCTCCGTAGCCTGACTCCAGTAGAACATCTGGGATAATGATGTTAAGAACACAGCTCAAGGGGCAGTCCGAAATGGGGAGAACAGCAAAATATTCTTCTCCAGGACACATGTAATGGATTTAATAAGTATTTTATGAAGCTGGTTATCGTATCATTGTTGGCATTTTATGTTGTCAAAAAGTAATGCCAAAGGGTGCCTGGGTTAAGTGTCTGCCTTTCGTTCGGGTCATGATCTCAGGGTCCTGGGGACAAGCCCTGCGGTGGGCTCCCTGCACCGTGGGGAGTCTGCTTCTCCCTGGGCCCCTCTCACTGCTCCTGGTTTGGCTCCCATGCTCTCTCTCTCCAATAAAATCTTTAATAAGAAAAAAAGCAATGCCAATTTTTATTCAACAAATAATTGTTAACTGCCAGCTAATACATAATATTGCCAAATCACTTAGAAAAGTGCTTTCATATAAGTAGTACAAAATTAAGTTAAAAAAAAAAACAAGTAAAACCATATGTTTGGTACTGCACTACCATTAGGTGACTGCTATTCTCTCCACACTAAGGGCAGAGGAGTGTCAGTGAAAAACTAGTTTCTGAGGGACACCCGTGTGGTTCAGTCTGTTAAGTAACAGACTCTTGATCCTCAGCTCAGGTCTTGATCTCAGGGTTGTGAGTTCAAGCCCAATGCTGGGCTGCACACTGGGTGTGAAGCCTACTTAAAAAAAAACAAAAACAAAAACAAAAAAAAAAACCCTGATAAAATAGAAATAGCTAATACCATATTCAATATTTTCATTCCAAGGGATTTCTATATAAAAACTTAATCATCCTGACAACACTACAAGGAATGGGTCTCATTCAGCAACATGTTTGTATCTCTTTGAGCTCAATTTCTAGATTTGAGAATCACTCGTGATCAAAGGATACTGAACCTTCAAAGCTAGTGATATGTACTGCTAAATATCTCTCACAAAAGATTCATAAAAATTTACATTCAAAAGTAATATAGACAAGAAGCTTATTTCCCCTTAACTTTGTCAGCATTGGGTATTCTTCGATTCTCCAGATTTCTAGTAAAAAATAGTTATTTTCCTTAGGAATATAAGGTAGAGGGAAAGGACTATTCTAGTTCAAATAACCTGCTATGAAATCAGACATCTCCTAGGCACCCAGGAAGCCAGACACATCGAAAAGGAAATGCTGTCTTTTGGCTCAAAGTATGAAAATGTTATCTTTTACCTTGAAAAATAAATGTGTTATTCCATTATGGTTAGGTAGGATAAGATTTACTTTAAAAGTCATATGCTATTTTTATATCCACTCAGCAAATGGCAGGAATCTAGACCAATCCTAGAAGGTGTGAACAACCATCTTCGAGAGTCAGCAGAAGAAACCACATCACAAATAACTCCAGCTCCTTTACCAACTGGCAAATGTGCTTCAATTCCAATTCACTTTATTTAAAATCTGGGCACTCAAAGGCTCACCACAAAGGCAAATGAGCTGGAAAAGCTGCTGGCTAATGAATCCTTAGAGCAACCCTCCCAGGAAAGAGGGCCTGTCATCTCACTGAGGAACAGCATAGTTTCAGGAGGCCAGGCTCTCAAACATATTTTACCGAGGACTTGGACGACCATCAGGATACCTAAATGGACAGCTGGAGACATAGTTTTGGCTGAGGTAACTTATAAAACATTCTAAACTTAGGTCAAAATTCCACAGGGGCCAGCATAAGAACATCCCACAAGAAGGTGACAAGAACAAAGAGAAAGAGAGAACAGTCTGAAGGCTCTCACAATTCAAGCAAACAGAAGTGTACTTGAAACATTTTTACACAAAGAAAAAACAATTTTTAGTAAAGTAGATTAAGTCATCAACCTATGGTGTCACTAAAGAAAAATTTTCAATTGTTAACAAGTAAAAAAAAAAAAAAAAAAAAAAAACCCAACAAACAAAAACTGAAGCTCAGCTATTTATAAACAGAAAACACACAGGCATTTCAAAATGCCAACTGCTTTTTCAAGATCTCACTTCATCAACAACCTCTCCTCCTCCCCGCTCCCCTGTCACATTCATGTGTTGCAATTGCTGCTTGTTAACCAACTCTGATCTCACTCCCCTGGTTCCTTCTTCTCCCATAAAGGTGTTCAGAGAGAGCCTACACTTAACATGTCTTTCCTTGAATTGGTTCCTCATTAAATCAATCACTTATTCAGTCAACAAGTACTTATATTATATATTTGCCAGTTTCTAAATACTATGCTAGCAGTGAACATGCCAGACCAGGTCCCTTTTCTCATGGGGCATTCTAGGTGCAGGATGAAGAGGACGGGTAAGTGGTAGAGACCACAAACCAATCAGCAAGTTGAAATATTTCTGATTTTGATTTAAAGGAAATAACTTGGGTGCCCAAGTAGGTAGTGACTTGGAGAGGATTGAAGTAGTGGGTTTAGAGGTGACGGAAAGGGAACTAAACTTTTGATCTGAGACTTGAATGAGGAGCCCACTATAGGTGAGTATCAGGGGACAGAGCGCTCTGTGGAAACAACAGGTGCCAATGTAAGAATGAGCTCCAGGTCTTAAAGGGATGGATGGAAAAAAGAGCGATGGGAGGGACCTCAGAGTCTCAGGGTAGGAAGCAAAATAGAAAGGTGAAGCGATAAGTCGAAAGATGGGTAGGGACCAGATCATGTAAGGCCTCCTTTGGAATTTCATTCAATGAGTGAGGAAGTTTGTGATGACAAAGATTTAAGCTACACAGTGTTCAATTATCAAATTTCATTTTTTTAATGATTTTATTTGACACAAAGAGAGAGCACAAGCAGTGGGAGCAGCAGAGGGAGAGGAAGAAGCAGGTTCTCCACTGAACAGGAAACCCCTCATGGGACTCCATCCTAGGACCCCAGAATCACGATTTGAGCAGAAGGCAGATGCCTGATCAACTGAGCCACTCAGGTGCCCCTCTAATTTCATTTTTAAAAGCAGATCTTCACTATTGTATGTTAAAATCATCTCAGAAGGTTTTTTTTTTTAATGCTCCCAAGCCCTAAGAATTTAAAATGAGTTACAATTTACATACCATAAAATTCACTTATTTACATGTACAAGACAGTGGTGTTTATTAACACCACAAAGTTATACAATTATCACCAAAATATTTTTTTCACTCCGAAAGAAACACCGCATCCATTAGCAGAGGCTTCCCCCTTTCCCCTCTACACAGCCTGTGGCAACCATTAATCTACTTTCTGTCTCAATGTATTTCCCTGTTCTGGACATTTCATATAAATGCAATTATACAACATGTAGCCTTTCGTGTCTGTCTTCTTTCCCTGGGCGTCACGTTTCAATGCTCACAACAGTAGTATCAGCACCTCATTGCCTGTAAAGGCTGAATCCCATCCTGCTGTATGTATACACTATGTTTTTTAACCATTAAAAAAATGACACTTGAGTCATTTGAGTCATTGAGTCATTTCTACTTTGGGGCTATTATTATGGGGCTAGTAGTGCTGCTATGAACATTCAGGGGCAAGCTTTGGTTTAGCCTAGGCTTTCAGTTTTCTTTGGATGTATACCCAGGAGTGGAATTGCTGGGTCATATGGAAACTCTGTATGGAACACTGTGAGGAAGAGCCGAACTGTTTACCTTAGCAAGGTCACCGTTTTACATTATTGCCACCATCAACAAACCAAGATTTCACTTTCTCAACATCCTCACCAACAGCTCACTCCCATGCATTTTAATTGGCCTGGGTTACACCTAAGCATCCTTTGGGTTGCTTTGTTTGGAAGAGTTCTTTTTTTTTTTTTTTTTAATTTATTTATTTGACAGAGAGAGATCACAAGTAGGCAGAGAGGCAGAGAGAGAGAGAGGAGGAAGCAGGCTCCCTGCTGAGCAGAGAGTCCGATGCGGGGCTCGATCCTAGGAACCTGGGATCATAACCTGGGCTGAAGGCACAGGCTTTAACCCACTGAGCCACCCAGGCGCCCCTGTTGGGAAGAGTTCTCATGGTAATCCGAATGTGCAGTGAGGCCAAGAAGCCTTTACTGCACAAGGATTTGCCCTTATGCCCTGGACTGCCTGCCCCAGAACTCTCTGGACTGGTTCTATTCTTGCCACCACCCCCCACTCAATAAGGACATCTGCCTTGTAGCTGATTCATCCAGGGAGAGAATAAAATACAAATAAGATATAATCTTCTATTTATGATACATATATAACCTTGTATTTATGTAATTATAATATATAACCCTGTGTTTATATGATTATATAGAACCTTATATTTATATAATTATATTATAGAACCTTACACTTACATGAATTATATATAACCTTATATTTATAATATAGTCATTTTCAGAGTACAAGGAGTAAACCATTTTTTAAAATTTGTGTGTGCACATGTACATAGGGGAAATTTAGAAGTTCATGACGATTTTTCTGTGACAGAATGGGTTTGAATAATTTTGTCTTTTCTGTATACTTTTCTTTTTTTAAGATTGTATTTATTCATTTGACAGAGAGAGAGAGATCACAAGTAGACAGAGCAGCAGGTGGGGGAAGGGAATTGGGGAGGGGGTAATAAGCAGGGAAGCAGGCTCCCTGCTGAGCAGAGAGCCCCATTCGAAGCTTGATCCCAGGACCCTGGGATCATGACCTGAGCTGAAGGTAGAGGCTTAACACACTGAGCCACTCAGGCACCCCTTTTCTGTATACTTTTATTTTCTAACATGACCATGTACTGGAGAAGCTTTTAAAGGAATGATTTTCAAGTATCTCCCCACTGACCAACTGGAGACCTGTTCTTTAAAAAGAGACCACCTGTAAAAAGTATTTGCTCCTCGAGTTCTTTTCATCAAGTAAAGAAAGAAATAGAACAGATGACTTGTACGTATTTTATACTTCAACCTGACCTTGAGTATTAAACACAGTACCGTATGTGCAAAAATGTATAAAATTCAAAATTATTTATGTCACTTAAAAAATGTTTTCTGCCAAACCAAACACAGGTGGTGAAGGTCTTTAACACCAGTATTGAGGCCTAAAGTCATTTAGAAAATCAACAGCCTGTGTTTGTAGATAACCGGCTCAAGAGGGAAAGACAGAAGCTCGGATAAAAAAGAAGCAGATTTCTAAACTGAAGGACAAAGTATGGCATGACTGCTTGGTCTGATGAAGGCTGAGAGTCATCTGAGCAGTAAAAATAGCCCAAACTGTATCTTCATATGGACTGCAATAGCAGAGGGGAACTCACAGGTTAGGATATTAAAACAATACTTTATGATGACAGATGGTAGTTACACTTGCAGGGAGCATAGCGTAACACAGACTATAGAATCATTCTGTTGTAAACCTGAAACAAATCTAACACTGTGTGTCAACTGTACTCAAAAAAAATTTTTTTTTCTTAAATACTTAAGGAAGAATTTTCCAGTTGAAAAAATAAAAAAAGAAAGAAAAATAACTGGGGGCTCGTGGGGGGGCTCAGTCAGTTAAGCATCTGCCTTCTGTCCAGGTCAGGATCCCAGAGTCCTGGGATTGAGCCCTATGTTGAGTTCCGTGTTCAGCAAGGAGTCTGCTCCTCTCTCTGCCTCTGTTCCCACTTGTGCTCTCTCGCGCTCTCTCTCTCTCTCTCCAATAAAATCTTTAAGAGGGAAAAAAAAATCACCTTAATGTCATGTATCCTTCTGAAGCAATCAAATTTACTACTGTATTTCCATTCACACTATACTCTTCATATTAATCATGAAAGATTCCTAAGAGTTCATCTCCACAGGCTGGATCGTGGTGCAGGAACACCAACTCGGAACTAGTGGCAAAAGTTTGTATAAGTACATCAAAGCCAACTGTGATCTTCCAGAAGCAGAAACCACATGTTAACATCCTTTTGTCAGTGCACAGGCCTCTCGGAGGTTAAGAGACCCCCATGGCTCTTTAACTTTAAGGTTTCTAGCATATTAAAAAAATTTTTTTTGAAATACCAACACAAAATTGCCCAAATTGTGTTCAGTTTTAAATATTAACATTGAACAGACTGAAGCTCCCAATGCAAATGAATAACAGACAATAATTATCGTGACACCCAAGAAAAAGGATTCCACCACTTTTTAGCTAACATGGAACCTGTGGACTTTTGTGGTGAAGCCATGCCATGCACAGGTTTTTGCTCAAATGGAATGGTAAGGCTAATTACAGTGTCAATTATAGCTAGGTGTCACTCATTATCTATCAATGGATGTACTTCCATGTTAAGTGTTCTACTGTATTCTGCAATTTCTAATTGTGCTATTCAGAAGATAATTACATGACTGATACAATCTATGATTTAACAGTCCACTTCAGGTGGTAGGATCTAGTAGGGGCACAAGCTCAGAAATATCTAAAGTCCTTCCTTCAGTCCTGTTCAATAGCATATGGGAAATTCACCTGACATTAAGATCTAAATTCAAGGATGGCCCTTGAGCCCAAGGCTACTCCAGACTACTCATCCACTGACTTCTCCCAGAGTTCCTCAGATGTTGGTCAATGAAATCACAAGAAGCCAACCTCTGACTTTTAGATGTGACATGGTCAGACCTCACAGAGACATCGGAAATCACGACAGGTTCTCACTCATGGGGTCTTGAAACACAACTCCCTCCCAGTCTCACTTCTGTATATTTTGCCCTCATAAAATAGAAACTAAAACACAGATTTGAAGTCAGTCCTCGTCTGACCCCTCTCCCCCCAACCCCATGGCTTTTGCTGCACAGCATTTCACAGGGCTCCATCCAAGGTAGTTTCCATCTCCTCACCTCAAAAATGCCTCCTCGCTTCCCTGTGCCAGAGTCAAATAGGGATTTCTCGGTATCTCTTGGAGTGAACAGTGGTATGTTTCTCTTTTCCTCCTCCTCTCACCATGATGGGCACTCATCAGGGGATCTCAGTTCCTACCCATCTCATTACCTCTTCATTCTATTTGTCACCATTTGGAAATTCAGAAGTCTGAATATTAGCTTACTCTTGCGAACAGTAATGAGGCTCTGGCTGCCTACTGGGGAGCATCACTGAACACTAACGAGCAGGCACTCCGAGACCCACACCTGCATCGCATCACGTGGCTCCATTGTTCAGGCCAGGTGGGACGTCTCTGTCCACAGGCAAGCTTCTGCAGGGGAGCTGGAGTTTGCAGGGCGGCTGTTACGCATTCGCTTTGGTCGTATGATTCACACAGCTTCCCTGTGTGGTCGGACTCATTTACATACCGGCTATTACCTCCCTTATAATAACACTGTGCTGTCTCATTCTTCCTTGTTCTCCCCTTCACTTGTTTAAGGACTCGCTGGAGCTGAGGGTTCTCAGAGAGAAGACTAATTGGTCACTTTCTTACTGCTACTTTTGATCTCCTCCTGACCTCAAAAGAAGGAGGTGGCTCTTATCATCATCTAGGTGATCTGTCTGCATATAAACCTTCCTTGATGTCTCCCACAGTGTCCAGCATGTTGCCTCAAACACAAAAGGTGCTGGGTAAACATTAAGTGACATCTATACAGTTTTCTGAGTACCTAAGAAAGACGGCTCTGATCCATAGGAGACAGAAAGATAAGGACGAGGCACGAGCGGGTCCCCCCTGAAACTATGACAAGTATGTCTTTGTAGTTAATGAGGAAAGAGGGTGTGACCTGAAATTCTTCTCTTTCTGGACTTAATGTCCTTTTATAGCAGCTAGAACCTTGCCCCAATGACAACAAATGAGAATTGACTGAATAATCCTGTGTGCCAGAGCCCATGTTAGGCATTTGACCTACATTAGCTCATTTGAACCCCTACAGCGTATACAGGAGACAATGAGAAAACAAAACCCATTGAAGTCAAGACGATCAAGGTTATCCGTTAACTAAGAGCTCAAAGTTCTTCTCAGGAAAGGTTACCAAGAACTGCTCAGGAGAAGACAGGGAAAGATGAGAGCATGGGATGGCTTTTGGGGAATGGAAACCCCTCCAAAGGGGATGGAGACCAATATGAGAGGTTAGGAGCAGTGGCCACACCCAGGTGTCAAACCTGTATCCTGAGTAGCTGCTTTCTCCTTTCCCCAATGAATACCATCGTGAACACTGTCTAGGGAGGACTGTGCACACAGATAAGAATGTTTTCACAGCTTTTAAAAGCTAAGACACTTTTCAAAGTTCTTGGGGGTCAGCACTTACAATGCCGGCAAGAGCTCCTCTCGCTGATATCCATCATGTAGATATGGATAACTTATACACTAAGTTTTTTTTTTAAAGATTTTATTTATTTATTTGACAGAGAGAGAGATCACAAGTAGGCAGAGAGGCAGGCAGAGAGAGAGGAAGGGAAGCAGGCTCCCTGCTGAGCAGAGAGCCCGCCCAATGTGGGGCTCAATCCCAGGACCCTGGGATCATGACCTGAGCCGAAGGCAGAGGCTTTAACCCACTGAGCCACCCAGGTGCCCCATGCAGTAAGTTATTTAATATGGGCATTTGTTAGTCATACTAAAACATGAAGAGCCCTTCAGTCCTTGCTATAAACAAGGCATAATACTAAACACTTTACATAAGCATCTCACTTAATTCTCTCAATACCCTTGTGACAGCTTTTCATCATCCAGATTTTACAGAGAAAGCACTGAGAGTGTAAGTCACTAGACCAAGTCCACTTGGCACATAAAAGGTGGTGTGAAGATCTGCATCCAGGGTGTCGGGACATTGGACTCCTCTCTACCTCCAGCAACAGTAAGAAAGATCTGTCCACACTGTGTCACTTGCTAAACTTTCAGTGTAAACGATCACTGCAGATGTGTGCATCCAGGTAGGTGAGAAGAGCAGGGGACAGGAAGAACACAGAGAGAGACCTATCAGGAAAGGAATTAATTTTCACGTGCACACGTCTGGCTGCCGACAGAGTCAGTCTGGTCTCCTGCAGGTGGAAAGGGATTACTCAGAGCCCACAGGGTGGCCGTGCCCGTTATCTAAAGGCCCAACAGACAGGCCAAGGACATAATCAAGCCCTTTGACTTTCCATGTGGCTCTGCCTCACGTGCCCACTCCGTTCACCAGGGACCTGACAGAGCACGCAGAGTTCGGGGCAACTCTACCTCGAGTGTGTGCCGTTGCTAAGGGTAATTTATGGCAATGTTCATTGCCACTTGGGCTGCCAAACACAATAATTAAAAGGCTGACAAGCAATCCCTAATTAAGTGCATCTGTATTGTGGAATGGATTTGTAGTCCTAGGAAAATCACAATGAGTGTTCTCCCAGAGCTACACCTTTAGAGTTTTATCACCTTAAAGCCTCTTGCTTTTAAAATAACATTTCAGATGCCAGCTATTAAAAACCTATACATTTGAACCTTGGCTGAATGACCAAAGTGAGAAAGCATCATTGCTTTTCGAAAAAGCAGCAAATGGGGTTTTTTTTCCTTTTATTTTCTCTTGAAAAATTTTTATCTCAGTTTCAAATGATTTTGTTTAGATGCCAAAACCCCACACAGAATCGCTGCTGACAAGGCAGAGGCACATGCCCTAGACCCTGCCCCTCCGAACCACTCCACTTGCTGGGATCTCCCCAACCCCTGCTTCCCTGACCATGGCACATGGATGCAAGAAGCCATTCCATGATTCAGAGTTTCATTCAGCATGCTTCTTGGAGCTCTGGGGCACCAGCATTTATTCTTTCTGTCACCATGTCCAGGAAGAACACTGTCCCCACTAACCACAGATTCCCAAGAACTCTTATCCTCCATGAAAAGCATAAAAGGTGCTTGGTCAGCTCACTACCTGGTTTTGTTTCTATTGGGAAAGACCCATGCTTGGCACTGTGCCTTCCTCCCCCAGCACCAATGATAGACATCACTAATCAACTAGGACGTCCTTGGGCATGATTTTAACATGCCCAAGATCATCATTACCAATCAGAGTTGCTATAGGACATGCATAACCTATTTTCCATTTTAGTTCTTTGGTGACCCAGAGAAAGCTTTCATGGCGGTGCTGAGAAAGTTCTATCCATTTCAGACGAAAGATACAATAACATGTATAACTCCCGGAATCTCAACTCTTTGAATTAGGAACATGAATAATAAACTTCTAGCACTGAAATAACATGTCCTATGGTAATCCTCTGACTAATCACCTTGTTAATAAATATCTAAAGACCACATTTTTCTCTGGGCTTCCAGCTTCCATGGGAACATTCTGATGGTGACATAATTTTTAAATTAGTAGGTTTATTCATAGTTTTACATTAGTAAATGTCAAGCTTCTTACTAATTAGCAAATTCTGTAAATCCACAGTAGTATTAATTTTCAACTGTACAGCAAATTAATGAGAAAAAAAGAGAGACAATTAAAATTTCCCTAAGGGGCACTTATTTCTATGAAATTCAGCACAAAGCAAGAAAACATTAACCCATTTTGAGGGTGCATTTAGCAACGATTACAAAAAATTTGTCACTGTCACCATGGAGGACTGAAGGTAAGGAGTGCTCCTTACCATGGAGCACTCTCTGTTACCACTAAATTCTCAGATGACAGTTTCTCAGGTTGCTGGGGCTGGGATGTCTCCTCTTGCCTTTGATTTTGTTAAATGCATTTTGGGCGGGGGGCAGATTCTCGTTTAATCAAGTCCTATTATTTCCCTGTTGATGTTTCTACTCAAATTGCTGGTGCACTTTTTCTGGCTTTAGAGGACAATGCATGGTATAATTCTCAGATCTTTAAAAACCTCCCTACAAGAGTCTCTTGCTCACCAAGTGCTTGTTGATATCAATCTCACTTCCTCCACTAACCCGCTGCGAAGGTGGAAAACATACCTACCTCTGGGTGGCTGTTTAACCTCCCAGCTCCAGAAGATGAGAGAAAGCACATCTCGCCCATGGGCATATCTGCCATTTCCTTACAAAGCTTTCCTACAAACACTGTTAAACAAATCTGCTTGTTTTTTCAAATTCTCCTTCAAACTGCTTCAGCCTACTGCGAAGATGTCAGAGTCCTGTGTTGGTGGCCATGGAAACCACCTGTGCACATCATGGCATGGGGTCTTCTCTTTGCTTTTCTGGGTACACGAGGCTGCTGAAGATATGCTAGAGCCCTATGTATGGAAAAGTGCAGAGGTCTCAGAATGAGGGCTCCCCTAAAGATTTTGGATCACAGTTCATACCAAAATTAAAATGCACCATGGTATGCTGGGAGCCAAACTGCACACTTTGTAAGTACACACACTGGGCAGTGTACAGACGAGTGTAGCCTCCTTTTGGGGGCCCTTTTCTTTCATTACGGTGGCTCTGGATGACACAATCCGTAGCAGAAGAAGGAGATCTTCGCCAATTAGAGTAGCACACATGGAAGGTCCTGGCCTCCCACTCTGCCCTAGTTACCTTATCTGTGACACACTCCAAGTAAAACAGCCTCACACACCCACTGTGATTGTTTATTCACTTCCCCATCTCACGTACTAGGCCATGATCTCCTTGAGGGCAGAGAATGCAGTCTGAGATCACGGTTATCTGTTAGCCCCCTCCCGGAGCCAACTGAGAAGCCCTGTGAGGAGGGAAGAATGGCTTTATGAAGGGCTGGGCATTTCCCTTCCCTCTCTGAATCCTGGGAGCAAACCTTAACAGGTTCAGGCCAGAAGCCAAATGGGTCTTCCCACTATCTCACCCCAGGGCCCCAGGTGCACAGTGCTGGCCGCACGGGACTTCCTCAGTCCAAGGCTAAAAATGGTAACTGGGAAGAATACGGCAGGTCTTTTATAGAGACTAACGAATGCACCATTCAGAGATATGGACAAGTCCAAGCAAAAGACGGCAGAGTGTAATACCTTTTCTAGCTTTAAGTGACAAGCTTCTCCCCCGCCCCAGCATGTAGGCCACAGCCCAGTACGTGCCAGATGTCACCAGGGAAGGCAGTTGTTCCTTTTCCTGATAGGAAGTATGTGGGGGGACACCTGGGTGGCTCAGTAAGCCAAGTGTCTGCCTTCAGCTCAGGTCATGATTTCAGGGTCCTGGGATCGAGCCTCCATATCACATCGAGCTCCGTGCTCAGTGGGAGGCCCGCTTTTCCCTCTTCTCTGCCTCTTCCCCTGCTTGTGCTCTCTCTCAAATGAGTAAAATCTTAAAACAAAACAAAACAAAAAGTGTGTGTGTGTGTGTGTGTGTGTTTGTGTGTGTGTGTGTGTAAAAGAGGGATGGAGGGAAGGAAGGAGCCAGAGACTAGAGAGAAAATTTCCCTCCTAAGAAAAAAGATTTTCATTGAACATCCCATATATATAGTAGCCAGCATAGTGCCTGACAAATGTTCGAAACCCAATAAACATCATTTGAATAATGGATTCATTTAATACACTCTTCAATATCTCTATCTCTAGGAGTTAACAGTTGTTTAATGTATTCTGGAAGAGTCTACTACTATTTTAAACCAAACCAATACAGTAGAATGCCCCAGAGCACTGACATATGTATAGGAATTAGACATCAAATTACCAATCCGATAGATGCTCAGACAGGACCTCTGTAATAGCCAATCCCATTTTGGAAGCAAAGAACAAAGCCAATATCCAAGGCCAAGCTTCGAACATAGTTGTTCTTCCAAAACACCTGGACCACAAGATACTCATAGCGAATTTTAGTTCATTCCTTCTCTCTCTTCTGTTTAAACCAATGATAGCTAAGTTACAAACGTGGAATCCTCGCGAGCTGACAGAAGAGCTAGTCGAAGAATGTCTGAGCCAGTTTTCCTAGCTCTAGATGATGATGAAATTGGGGGGGGGGTGGGAAACACTTCTATAAGGATGCTGAAATGAGTAGATCTACAGTATCCATTTGGGTAAAGGACAGGTGAATAGCTCAATTCTCCCACAGAAAAGGGGAAGGAAAAAAAAAGTTCAGGCCATTATCCACTGTGCCTTGAAAAGGCAACCCAGTACTTGAACTTTGTTGCTCTGGTATCGAATAAAAATGAGAGTTGGAGATAGAAGGACAGATGGTTAACTGTCCTAACTAACAAAGGTTAGTACCTCTGCTCAGAGAGGTAGGTGGACAATGGCTTCCTATCACATGGCACAGACTTTGACAGCCTCTTCATAATAGAATAGACTCTACCCCCCCTCAAGGAAAGACCTGTTGCCAACTACTGAGGGCCATTCTTGATATCAAACCCTGCCCATTTTTTATTGCCCTAACTACAGGAGTCTAGAAATTAGTTTCTTATTTAGAAAGGAAGGAAGGAAGGAAGGAAGGAAGGAAGGAAGGAAGGAAGAGAGAGAAAGAGAGAGAGGAAGGAAGGAAGGAAAATATGGAGAGGACCTGACTATCCATACATAAAGTAACACCTGCCGGGGCACCTGGGTGGCTCAGCTGGTTAAGCATCTGCCCTCAGCTCAGGTCATGAGCCCAGAATCCTGGAATCTTCTCCCTCTGCCACTCCCCCTGCTTGTGCTCTCTCACTTCTGCTCTCTCTCAAATAAATAAATAAAATCTTAAAAAAAAAAAAAAAGTAACACCTGCCAACTAACCTGACCCACTAATTACTACTCTGTAACATGTTTTCCCTATTTTTAACCTGAGTTCTCCTTCACTGACTCAGTATCTACATGTGCCACATCCTATGCTGTGCCCTCATAAGAAAAGGGCCTGTCATCATGGAACTTGTGACCAATATGTCCTAGAGTGATTCTTATTATTTTACTCAATAACTATGTAGAGCAAGCAGTGCTCTTTATGGTTATGGGGATACAGTAGTAAACAGAACAGACAAACTCCTTTCGCTGGTCAGAAGAAAACAATGAAGCAGTAAAAGGAGATTTTTAGATAGTTAGGGAAGCTGGAAAAAGTAATACGATGGGATAATGCTGCTGAGAGGGCTGGGCAGTGGGATCACTGTTTAGGTCAGATGATCAGGTGGGATCCCTCCTTGACACTGGGGTGGGTAAAGAAGGCAACCATCCAGGCAGGGGATCACAGCAGCCTGATTTTTCCCCACACTGGGGTTTTCATAGGAGGCGAGCATGAAAGGCTTCTACATGAATACCTTGGTTGGCCTAATTGGCCTACGTGGGTTCAATACCAGCCAGCCCCTCCTGGGAGCTTGTGTGGAACACACGTTCTTATCTCTAATCTAGTCCTACGTGAATCAGAATCTGCACTTAACCTTGGCCTTAACGAATTCATATGTGTACTAGGACTTTGAGAATTCCGAAGCTAAGATCTAAAGCCATGTCCACCAAGCCTGCTCTGTATTGGGTGTTCCTTTTGGGAATCAGAGCAGGGAAGAGGGCTGCTATTTCTTGAAGGATCTCAAGACCTTCTAATTAAAGGGCAAGCGAAAGGCTGCCATGTGGGCCAAAGGGAATTATGAATAGAATCAACAAAGAGATGGGACGCCTGGGTGGCTCAGTTGGTTAAGCAGCTGCCTTCAGCTCAGGTCATGATCCCAGCGTCCTGGGATCGAGTCCCACATCAGGCTCCTAGCTCAGCCGGGAGCCTGCTTCTCCCTCTGCCTCTGCCTGCCATTCTGTCTGCCTGTGCTCATTCTCTCCCCACCCCCACTCTCTGATAAATAAATAAAATTAAAAAAAAAAAAAAAAAAAAAAGAATCAACAAAGAGATGACCAGCATGGCTGGCGCCTGGCGATGGAGGAGATATGATCTAGGATTCAGACAGAAAGGGAAGGCTGACACACAACATGCATGGCCAGGGTAAGCCATCTCAATTTTATTCTTACTGAAATGGGTAGTCTATGGAGGTTTTCAAGCAAGAAAATAGTACGATCTAATTTAAATTTTTTAAAAGTTTATACTGGATGCTGTGTAGAGAAGGAGCAGTAGCCAGGCAAGGAGAGAAGTAGCCCATATAGTTAAGAGGCTCTACAAACCAGAGGACAAATGGCTGGGGCTTGAACTAGCCAGGCAGTCATGGTACAGTAAAAAGTGGTCATACTGGGTCTTGGGGCCAGGAGAGGGGGGAAGAAGTGGGGAGGGGAGTGGTCACAGTAGCCCTGAGCACCACAGTGAGCCATGCAGGTGGACCCACTATCCTGGCCGTCTGGGGCCCCACCTCCCATAGGCCACACGGTGACTCATCTCATTCTGATGATCAGTAAGCATCAGCAGCTGGGCTGATCACGAGGACAACACAGCAAGAGAACCCATGAACAATGAAAGTCTCTCAGATGATAGAGAAGGCCAGAACTCCCAGTTCCAATTCTCTTTCTCATTACTGGATTCCAACAGGCACTCCCTCCTTCCTTGAAAAATATCAGAGCAATGGTTTTCATGGAAATTAGTAGTCATTTAAAAATGAAACAAACAATAATTCAAGAAATTAGTAGTCATTTAAAAATGAAACAAACAATAATTCAAGAAAATACTTCAGGCAAGTACAGACAAAGCCAAGTTTAAGAAGAAAAATCCTGAATATTTAAATTAACTTACTCTCTCACCATTGATGTTTGGCACTAAGAAATAGACTGCATATTGCTAAACTTCTCCACGCTTTAGGAGACAGTGGGCACCTAACGAGTACAGCAAAACGAACTAAGCTCATCCTGGGACTCAACCTTTTATCCTCTAGAAAGGCCATTTTTAATGAGTTCCCTTTCAGCTCTAAGCCGCGCTCATCTTTTTGAACTCAATCTTTATTCAGAAAGAACGCACATAGGGAAAGTAGAGGCAGCCATTAAGAGGTCAGCAGTGATCATCTTTACATAGGAGAGACAAAGCATCCCTCTCCAAAAAGTCACCGTGCTGCGCTGGGGACTCAGACCTTCACTATTTCCTCCAGAACAACACATTTGTGACAATTTATCATGATACAGGTTCGTTCTTTGCTTTCAAAAGTAGTCTCCCTTACGTGTCTTCCTGGTAAAAACAGGCTTTCCAGTGAAGCTCACCTTCTTATTACCTCTCTGCAGCCAAAACCCAAACATTTCTCCTGTTTTAGTTGCACTATTTTTTTTTTTATTTGACAGAGAGAGATCACAAGTAGGCAGAGAGAGGGGGGGAAGCAGGCTCCCCGCTGAGCATAGAGCCCGATGTGGGGTTCGATCCCAGGACCCTGAGATCATGACCTGAGCCGAAGGCAGAGGCTTTAACCCACTGAGCCACTCAGGTGCCCCTCGTTGGACTATTTTTATGTGCGTTTTGTACCCAAATTGGGTAGAGGGTTGACAAAGAGCAAGGTAACATTCCAGGCAGTATCTTTTAAATAGAATTCTATTTTCAGGTTCCAGGATGTGGAACAGTTGGTTTTGAATGTGTGACTTTGATACCAGCGTGTCCTTCCTTAGATGTGCTTCTGAGGATGCCTCCTGGCCACCAAGGAAGGCTGGCTCAGCTCATTTCAGCACTGTGATAAAGGGATGGAGAATTTTATTCCCAAGGGGGCTAAGTCTCTTATCTGTCCTACACCAATTATTTTGCAAATTAGATCCGCTGGTTACATAACAGGACACGGTGAAGGCATGTGGATGGACAGGAACAAATTCATCAGTATTTCTCCAGCCACATGCCTGTTGAATCACAGGGTAGTTAAGTCAGTCTCAGGTTTGAGGACAATAAGATGGTGTAGTGGTTAGGAACATAAACTCGGTCTCAAACTGCCTGGGTTCTTACTCCACTCTAGCTAGCTATGCAAGTCTGAGAAAATTCCTTGATCTCACTTTTTCCATTTACTATATAGCAATGCTTCCCAAATTATTCACCTAGGTGGTTTTTTTGTTTTGTTTTGTTTTTTTAATGTAAGAGTTGTATAGGAATACAATATACATACTGGAAAACTTGCCTATTTAAAATGTCCAATTCAGGGCGCCTGGGTGGCTCAGTGGGTTAAGCCGCTGCCTTCGGCTCAGGTCATGATCTCGGAGTCCTGGGATCGAGTCCCGCATCGGGCTCTCTGCTCAGCGGAGAGCCTGCTTCCCTCTCTCTCTCTCTGCCTGCCTCTCCATCTACTTGTGATTTCTCTCTGTCAAATAAATAAATAAAATCTTAAAAAAAAAAAATGTCCAATTCAATTATTTTTTAATCTATTCATAGAGTTGTACAACCATCACCACCATCAATTCTAGGCCACTTTCATTACCACTTGGGAATTTTTTTTTTTTTAATCCCTAAACCTAGGTTATGCCCCAGATCAATGAAATCCAAGTCTTTGGGGCTGGGATGCAGGCATCAACTGTTCGTGATGCTCCCCCGTAATTCCAAGGTGCAGACAAGTTTGGGGAGACACGGCTCATGGAGTCATGGTCAGGATTACACGGAAAACAGAGACACAGATGGAGAAATGGAAGCTTCTCAGCACAGAGGCTGACCTAAAATAAGCTCTCAAGAGGGTGTGGGAATAACCACAGTAAGGAAGAGAGAATGGGAAGGGCCATTAGAACAGGCACACTGAAGCTTGTATCGTCTGGACTGCAATGGTGAATCTGTACGTGCAATATATTTGACAGAAATGCATTTCCACGTACAGCAAATTCTCAGAGATCTAACTTGGGAATGAAAATTTTGGAGGTGGGACTGAACCCACAGAGGGACGGGACTTGAAAGCAATCGTCGAGCTTCCTGGGCTTCTAGGAACAGCTGCTTCAGCTTCAGGATGCCATTAAAGCGTTACCCTGTGAAAAAGAGCTACTCCTGGGGCACCTGGGTGGCTCAGGGGGTTAAGCCTCTGATTTCAGCTCAGGTCATGATCCCAGGGTCCTGGGATAGAGCCCCACATCGGGTTCTCCACTCAGTGGGGAGCCTGCTTCCCTCTCTCTCTCTGCCTGCCTGCCTACTTGTAATCTCTGTCAAATAAATAAATGAATAAAATCTTAAAAAAAAAAAAGTGTTCCTCCCTCTTGGGCCTTAGCATTCTGCACACCACATAATAACAGCACTGATCAGCCTGTGCTGGGTTCATTTAGAAATGAGTCTCCCTCACCAAGGGGCGAGTGCCTTAGGGGCAGCAAGAAAACCTAATGCATTAAGAAGAAAAGAAAAAATCATCTCTAGAGCATAGCATGTGTTTTGACACAGAGTACACAAAGGTTCGTTGGACTGAAGCAAGTGAATTCTTAACAAACATTGCCAGTCCAGGAGTGAAGAGTGTACTTGTTCCAAAGTTCTCAAAAGACGTGTGGCCATTGTAGCTCACAGAAGACTGGCAAGAGAGCCCCGCAATTTCGCTCTGTAAGCCATGTTCCGAGGAGCATTGCTTTGGGTACTTAAGAACTCCAGTGAGTAAATGGCACAACCACAAGCTGTGATTAAGAACACTGAATTATGTATTAACAACACTGAGATTGAGGAAAAAAAAAAAAACCACAAAACTGTCATTGAGGGGAAAGATTAATTAATATCAATTAATTTTCTTTTACAGTAGATTATGCAGAAGTCTTCGGGCTTCTGAGAATTTCCGAAAATTTTATAGCACACAGGAATTTGCATACACTCCAGGAGCAAAAAGCAAGTCCCCAGATGGGTTAAGAGGGTAACAGTCGAGATGAAGAACAAAAGATAAAGGCAGTTCTACCAATGTAGAGTCATGGGGATGGGAATAAAAGGCAGGCAGGCTTTGGAGGGAACAGAAAAAGCTTCCAGATTCAAAAGAAATAAAATTGCAAACATAATAGCACTTACATGGTTACACAATCAGCAACACTCCTAAGCACCCTCTCCAGAAAGAGAGTGTTTTTTGAAAACCCAAAAGCAGAGAGTTAACAAAAGCCATTAGGTAAAGTCCATCAGAGGAAGGATTCCTTTTCATTAGCATCCTCCTTCAAGTGCAAGATAATAATGTTTGATTTGTGGCACAGGAAATGAGTTGAAGAAATTCATCATGTAGTAAACTTGGGCAAATCATCTCTTTGGACTTGGCTTTCTATTTCTAAAATGAAGCCTTGGATCAAGAGAGTGCTTCCCCAAGTTTGTTCTGAAAGATTTAACAGGCATTACTTGAAGAACATGTGTCATATTCAAATAGATTTGGGAAAGGGTTGGATAATCCAGCTACACAGGTTTCTTCCTTTCAGAGCTTGGCAGAAGGTTATCTGTTAATGCCAGTTGTGCAAGGGGACGCTGACCTACAGCATCTCCCCAGCCACAGAATGCTTTGGGGGCAGACCTCATCAAGGGACTCGTGTTTTACTGAACTCACGTTAGAAAATTCTGGGTTATAATGATCTTGCAGGTCCTTTTCTGGGTTAAACGTCCATGGATTCCCAATTACTGTCACATGAAACCAACACCATAAGATAATGCATCAATAGGCAACTAAGGTAACAATTAGCATTTGGGCAGCAATGAGATACAAAATCTCCAATTGCAAAGCAGTACAAAAAGGGGTAACTGGCATTCTTCTCAATACATACATCTAGAATTCCTTTGCTTTATTTTCATTAATCCAAGCTGAGCACCGGCGGGCTGGATTCATGGCGTACTTCCTAATATTTATTCTATTTATCAAATAGAGCCATCATGTCTAGCTTCTAGGCATGCTTACAAATAACACAGGGAAAGGAAAGTTTGTGGATAACCCAATGGCTTACAACCCCACTGTCAGTGTTTCCCCCAAAGATCTCCCTCTCCCTCCCTCTCCTTCTGTATCCACTGGGGAGGTCCCACAGTATCCTGTGTTAGCCATGCCCTGGGCTCACTCTCTCTCTTTCCTGACCCCCTGCATAACTCCTACCATCCAGAATCCTAGAGCATAAAAAAACAAAATACATGGCCTACTGAAAAAAAGGACAGAGCCTGTAAATGGAGAGAGAGCCAGACATACCACACTATTCCTTTTGACTGGAGTCAAAAGTCCTTTCAATAACGTCATGGAAAACAAAAATAAATAAATAAATGCAAACAAACATAAACAGTGCAAAAAGGAAAGAGGTAGTGGGCGCAGACAGCCGGGACCTGTGGGACAGCAACAAGGGGAGTTACCCACCCCCAATTTCCTCACATACAGCATTTTATTTCATCCTCTTGGCGCCCTGGGTAGGTAGCTTCTATTGTTCCTATTATTTGGGTGATAAAACCAAGGCTCAAAGAAGTGAAATGAATCGCCCAAGTCCCAAAGCTACTAAGCGACAGGCCCAGGACCTGTGCACAGGTCCGTCCAAGGCCAAAGTACAGGCTCTTCCCCAGAACTGCCCGCTTTCATGCCAGAAAATGTGAAGTTAGGGACATTTAGTCACTCCCTCAATTGCCGGGCTGGTTTCCTAGCCTGAGGCCACCACATTGCGCTGCTCCTGCTGCTCTGAATTACGACCATTTCCCTCAGACACTTTCCTTCCTCTACAAAAGGGTCTATCTCCTTCTGCATTTGGATTTCTATAGAAAAGCAGATATTTGCCCACAAATGTCCCAGCCAAAGCCTGGGCCATCTGCAATTTTTCTGCCTATCTCGGATCCCGAACTAAATACCCACCATGAGATGACAAAGGAAAAGCCAGAGTGTTGCAAAAATTTGACTGAAAGACTTGTGGCCCCCAACCTCACCGAACACCCTCCAGGTGAACTTTGGTTCCCTAGAAATCTGTAGCCACTCTTTCCGAGCCAAGGTCTGACCTGCAGGATTTAGAGCAGCTCCAGGAAGCGGGAGAAGACGCAACCCAACAGCTCTCTCTGGGCTCTCAGGAACAAGAAGGAAAGGGCAGCGGCCCCCAGGTAAATGCTGGAGGGGGAGGGGTCAAACAACTCTCCTCACTGGGATTCTGACCTTTCTCCCACTAGACACAGAACTGGAGATTCTCCCCTTGGTGATAAATTTGTTGTGTCTTCCTTTACGTTGTGCGCACTTCTCACTGATGTGTTCAACTTCCCAATTAAAAATGATCCCAGTCTCTGGGAGGGTGAGAAAGGGCAAGGAATCTGGGAGCTTTTAAGACTTCCAAGCCTCTCCTTTTCTCCTGCCTTTCTCCTGCTCTCTCACTTTCTGCCTTTCCTTGAGGAGCAACAAGGGAAGCAACTCCAGCAAAGCCGCACAGCCCTGAGATGTAGCTCACAAATTTGTCAGCTGCATCGTTCTGTCTCCTCCTCCATCTGTGCTTTTCACTGTACCTTTTTTTTTTTTTTTTAACATAACTCTTTCTATTGACTTCGAGCATAGCTTGGAACAACGCTAACCAGGGCTGTATCAGTGTAGAACGGTACTGCCTGGACATAATCTGGTGATGGGGCACAGCTGAAGAAGGCACAAGGCTCTCAGGAAAGCCGTCAGCCACAGCTGAAAACAAGGTACTGTGGAGCTTCCATGAGTTCTAGACGCCCCTTCTAATCCCTTGAGAATCACAGTCGGGGTTGGGGGTGGGGGAAATGGAAGCAACTGCAGGATGGTAAACCGTCAGTGCATCCTTGGACAACAGTCCCAACCTTGACTTGGTACCATGATCCAACTGATCCCTTTAGAACAGAAGAGCTACTTAAATGTGTAGCCCTGGACACCCACTGTTCCTGAGTTAAAGACAAAGCTCTACCAGTTGACCTACAGAGGACCCCCTGCTTATCTCCTCTCATTCCTCCCACCTGTGAGAGTAAGAAAACTCAGGGAAGACAGGCCAGCTCAGACCTGCCTCCTTCCTTCTGAAAAAAATGAGCCACTGCTTCCTCGATGTTTTATCATGGCCCTCTCCACACTGGGTCCCCCTTCCTTACACGCTTGTCTCTCCAGATGGCTGCGAACTTCTTTCAGTTTAGGAACATTGTTGTCTCATCCTGACAGCCCCAAGAATAGAGATGATAAACAAAAGGGTTTGATGGACGGCAGAGTGAATGAAAAAATGAAGAAGCATTTTTTTAAACTGTCTGCAAAAAATTTATCTTCTTGTAGGTAAGTCGAGACACATAGTAAAATAAATGAGATAAAGCAGTAAGTGATAAAGATGAGACTAAGAAGTACAGGACAGGGGGGAACTTCTGGACTTGGTTAAAAATGTAAATGGCAAGCCTGTTAGGAATGTGAGTAGGAATCAGATGTGCACAGGTGTATAAACAGAGATGAGAAGGTTCTGTTTGGGGGAAGCAGTGTCTAGATTCAGGGTGTGCTGAGATCCAGATGCCCAAAGACCTTCAACATCAAACAAAAGATGCTTTTTTTTTGGTCTGGACAACAGAGAGGATCTTACAAAGACAATTAAACTGGTGGCTAAGGTTAGCTGGAACTGGTGTCAGGGAGACCCATCATTTGGCAAAGTTGGTTTACACAGTAGCAGAGGAAATCTTTATCAGCTACCTGTTTTAACCAAACAAAATTTGTACTTGAAAGAATAAAAGAGTTAAGACCACCGCACGAACAAGAATTAACATTCACAGAGAACAAATAGCATCAGAGAGAATTCATGGGTCAGGCAGAAACTTGCAAGTAGAAAGCCTAATTCAAATTCTCTGAGAGATTCAGGAACATTCCGCACCTGTAAGTTAAGAAGAGGTGGTATATCCATCAGGATATAGATGCATTCTTGACAGCTGTGTAAAAAGTCTTAGACTAAAGATGTGGGCCAGGTAAAACAATCAAACAAACATGAATGATGACTGGTGGGGCACCAGAGATTAGCAACAAGGAGGAGCCATTATCTCCACAGCTGAAGGAACAAGGGGAGGAATCTTGTTATTCAAGGCCGGCTCATGCTAACTACGGAGGCCAAGCCAGAGGGAGCTGCAGGAACAGAAGGACACAGACGAGGCTGCAAGGCAGGAGAGGGGGATAAGAAATGTTCTGACTTCATTCTCTGCTCTCATTGCAGACATGTACCCATGCCTCCCACTGCGCAAACCAGCACGGAAGTGGAGGGATGCGAGACAGGGAATGGTGGAGAAGGGGACTTGGTGAAACAAAGCTTAAATGACACAAGAAGCTATGGAAAGAGGAAAAATCCAGAGTGAGGGGCCAGAGGGTCATTGGAAATGAAGAATATCTTTGATAAAACTAAATTTTTTTAAAAAATATGGAAGGCAAGGTAGAGAACATTTCATAGGGCAGGAAGGAGACGGAAAATGAGAAACAAGTCAGGAAGCATGGAAGAGGGGTCCCCCAGAGAGAGCTCTTGATTACTAAATGCCAAGGGTATGGGGTACGTGTCTCGGGATCCTCTGGGGAACCTGCAAACAGGAAGAAATGAATCCTGCTCTTCCTTTAGGATTCCACAGCGGGTGTGACAAAAACAATTCCTATTCCCTGAGTCCTTGGAGCAGAAAGGAATCTGGGGCAACCTGTTCCTTTACCGCATCAGAAAAGTAGCTTTTTTGTTTCAAAGGTCTGTGGTGAGACACAATTCCATGACGTTAATCAATTTATTTCAATTGAGAGCGAAACACAAATGAAAGGTCTCCATTTCGGAAAAGGCCATGAAAATGTGAAGACGTTATTATTTCTAAGCTGAGAGGAGAGGCGAGATTCTCTGCCTGGCACATTTCAGAAAGGTTCAATCAGCCAGGGCAGGGGAATAGATTTAAAATAGAAAAGTAATGGGAAAAGGGCTTTCCACGTAACAGAGTCGGTGACTGATGAAAAACCATCCCTCTGGAGCCAGCTCTATTAATACCCATTTCTCCCAGGCAGTTTGGAAAGTTTGAAAACCTACGTAGTTCTCATTTCCTAAAGCTTCTGAGCCTAAATGCAAATTTGTATCTGTACATAGATTTATATATATATATATATACACACACACACACACACACATACACATATATACACACACACATAGGTCTCATCCAGTGAAACAGATAGCTACATATTCAACTTGTAGATCACCATCTTCAAATAGAGATCTAAATTTGGAAAAACATCTGTATGCTGTTTTTCAAAGAAATAAAAAGGAGAATATTGGCCAAAAACCATAATATCCGACTCACTGATTCATTCATTTATGCAACAGGTATATATTGGGTATTCACCTGATCATAAGCCTAAGACCTAATACTTCATGATTCTAGCCCTCTCAAATGAACACTGAGCTAGTTCAGGGAGTAAGCCCTCCTAAGCCAAATTTTGGAGCTGCATTTCAGCAGCGATTTGAGAATCCAAAAGCATAGGCTTCCCAAATGTCTAGAAACTACCCCGAACCCCCTCCCTTTAATTTATCCCCTTACAGTTAGGTGCCCCATGCTCTCTTGTAGGTCAAAAATAACAGGGATGATTTAATGCCTTATGACTATCCCTTAAATATCTAAATTATGCATAGTCAGATGAAAGCTGCTGTAGTATTTTAATAAAAGCACACTAAATAAGGCAGCTGGTAATAAATCTCTTAATAAACATGTAGTCAATGGTGCATTTAATTTGATCACAGAGTCCACTTTCAAATAATCCAAAAATTGGATTTTTAAAAAGTAAGATGCAAACACCTCTCTCATGCTGTTCTTAAGAAATGTATTTGCACAATTAGAAGACATCCATGTTAAGAGGCTTTCTTGCATATTTGAATTTGGCTGGAAAGCTTTGTTATTTGTTTTAGTTAAATGAATATACATAATTGTCCAGCCACCCCAGGACATTTATGAAAACAAGATGTTCTGTCCTATCGAGGTTAGCTTTGGAGTGACATTCGAATCACGAGATGCCTCATTAGCTGCCTGGAAAACAGACTTCAATCTTCTGCTTTCCCTTTTCTAATATTAGCTAGCTAACAATTCAATTGCTTCAATAACTCCAGGTGACTCCAATTTCACAGCAAGTTCTTCCAAAGACCAAAGGGAACACTTTAAGTTCCTAAAGGCTTGACACTAAGTGTATTTACATAACTTTGTATGGCTCTAGCTCAGCATCGTGCACCAAGGGGAGGAAGACAAGGAAGGGGGAAAAATTAAAATCTATATATTCATATCTACATAGATGAATCCTGAGTGTTTAAGAATGGCATATATAAATACCAAAATCTGTTTCTGAACATAGAGAAAAGACATTTAAATACACAGAAAGGGA
The DNA here is from genome assembly GCF_022355385.1 of Mustela nigripes. Classification (NCBI taxonomy): domain Eukaryota; kingdom Metazoa; phylum Chordata; class Mammalia; order Carnivora; family Mustelidae; genus Mustela; species Mustela nigripes. The sequence continues at coordinate 28,674,314 of NC_081558.1, forward strand.
CAGAGACCTACAATCTGTTTAAGCAGCTAGGTGATATTAACATTGCCTGTTCTTTGTCATTTAGCCTATAGTTTAAAATGAAGGAAAAAAATCTTATTCTTTTAAATTATCTCCACTCTTTCATTTGCTGGAAAGCAGCCAGTTTAATTTCTATCACATGTAGAACACACTGTTTTCCATGAGGAGGACATTTTAAGACTAATGTAAAAGAAAACAAGTTGAGAAGTCAATATAAAACAAAACAATTCACTCAAAAGAGAAAATGGGTCATGTGGATTCTTATGTTAATATTCTAAAATAAATAAAAAAATTAACAAGGGCAGTCATACTCCATTACCACTAAAGATGGTCCCAGAAAATTTATATGGATGTGCCTGCATTTATTTGTACAGACACAGATCCAATTTTCCTTTTGACTATTGGGGAATGTTAATTCCTAGAACACATTTCCTCAATGTCCTCTTTTATATACCAGGTCTTTGGACATGAAATTAGTTCCAGGCAAAGAAATAAAATACTCAAAAAAGGAAAGTGGTTTTATGACCTGACCTTTAATGTTATTTTAAGAGACACCGTCCTGGATCCTTGATCTGGTGTCCATGAATCTGCAGTTATCCTTTTACCCATCTCTTGAGGTCAAACAGATTTGGATATGGAAAACTTCCAAATCAGAAAAATGATGTGTACATCGACTAAGTTGATGCACTGGGGAAAGGATCGTCCTTTCCTGGAAATCTCGAAGTTAATCGCAATAGGTTGGCTAAAGTAAAATGACATACATATATACATAAACACATAAATATGCATTGATATACATTTCATGCACCTATATACATACATATACACACATACATACATATAGATCTATAAATATATAGTCAACTTTTGGGTTTTGGTGTTTGAATTTGCAGAGTCTGTCTTACATTACCTAAACTATTACTGCAGCTTGGGAAAAACCTGAAATGTGAAAACTGACACTGCCTTATTTTATTTTGAGTAGGGGAAATTTTGGTGTATCTTCCAGAATGGGGAAAGGAGCCCCTCCATGTCAGCCCAGACTCTTCGGGGAACATTAACATCTTGAGATTTCTAGCAAATTAACGGCCCAGGTAACAAAACGCAAGGAACTCTGGCCAGTCGCTTACTCACTCGGTTGGATCTGGCCACTTCTCCATGTATTCCCACCACAGTAAATGGAGCATAAGCCATTTGAGTAATGAGTCAGAAAACGTTTAGCAGCCTCAGTGCAACAGCCAACGTGATGCTTAAGATACATTTCAGAGGTATTAGGATAGTGTTTTCTTTTCTGCTCTAGGCAGACCATCTCTCTCATTGGTGATGAACAAAATTCTTCCCTTCTTCCCAGGAGACAGAAGCTGGATCATCTGCTATCTCAAGATTCATTCCAGGCCTAAGATGTAAAATTTCAAGCAAAAACAATTGTAAAAGGCAAAGGCAATGTATCATGGTGTGCCCTAAGCAAAATGTGTATTGTGAAATGCCGTCTGATGAATTCAATGGTCACTTCACTGACAACCTCCCCCCTCAAGCGTTACACATCCTTGCTAAAAAGACAATGCTTAAAGCAAAAAAAAAAAAAAAAAAAAAAAGAAGAAGAAGAAGAAGAATTTTAGAATTCAATGGAATTAATGTATCATCACATTTCTTTTTTAATTCCCATGCCTACATTATCACAATAGAAATTACCATTAGGCTTTGAGTTTTAATCACAGTTAACACTGTTAGCTGATTTTAACTTATTTCTTTCCCACTTCTGTTTTAACACTGAATGCTATTTTATCCTTCTGGTTAATCTCAAATGTCCTTTTTCACCATCCAGTGGTAGCACAAAGCCAACCACACAATAGTTGTATGTTGCAGAATGACATCATGAAGGTAGTATAAAATAATGCACAAGATTCCTGGTTTGAAGATTAAAAGCCCTGAATTTGGGGCACCCAGGTGGCTCAGTGGGTTAAAGCCTCTGCCTTTGGCCCAGGTCATGATCCAAGGGTCCTGGAATCGAGCCCCACATTGGGCTCTCTCTCTCTCTGCCTGCCTCTCTTTCTACTTGTGATCTCTGTCAAATTGATGAATAAAATCTTTAAAAAAAAAAAAAAAAAAGCCCTGAATTTGAGTACTGTCTTGGCAATTTACTGCCTCCCAAGCTCAGGCAAGTCACTCCGTCAGTGCAGTAAGTTTCTTCTGCTATAGGGTCCATCTCACATGACAGTTCCCACCAGCCAGTTGAAGGTGTCTGCAGTGTGGACAGGATGCTGAGAGATGGAGTGCCACGCTTGATGAGTGATGACAGCCATGGGTGTACTACAGGGGAGTCGCATCAATTGTGCCTTCTATTTGCCATTCATTGAGTAGAACACTGCTGCTCACTTGTGCATACAAATCGCTGGGCATTGTTCTTTAATGCGGATTCAGACTCAGTGAGTCTGGGGTGGCTGGCTGAAATGACACATTCCTAACAGGATCCCAGGTAATGCTGATGCTCCTGAATCAGGAACACAAGAAGCAGGGTAAGGTCCCTTGCAGCTCCTGCTGAATACACACACACACTCTCTTCCTACTTTATGTATGTGAAAAGGAGCTTACCATACGCTACGAACAGTGATAAGCACATTAAATACGTGATCACCCTGATTTCTCAACCACCTCCCCTAGTTCCCCACCCCAAAAGGTAGCTAGCTCAAGGGAAGGAAATGAAGATTTAAAAAGGGTAATGAATTTGCCTACCTTTGCAAAGCTGATAGGCAGTATAGATGAGATTTGAACCCAGGGAAACTAACTTGATGAGCACCCTTGTTCTTGGCCTTTAATATACATTGTCTCAATATCATCGCAACACTGGATTGCTTGCTTAGTGCCAGCCACTAGCCTGTTTCATACATATTATCTCTTCGTCTTTTCTTAACAATCCTAGGAGATGGGTAATATCATTATTTTTATTTTACAGATAACAAAATTAATTAACCTTCCTTCAACGGCATCAAACTCAGTGAAGCTATAGCAATTCCTATTTAAGTAAAAGATTAGATCAATAAAATACTGATAATGAACTAAACACAAGGAACAGTATGCTAATGAAAAGAAAATTTAGCAGCATGTATATTCATCAGGCTAAAAAATGCATATGGCTATTAGTGAATGTATAGAAAATATGCTCTTATAAATTCATACCCTGTGAATGCATTTTTGACAGCTGAGTCCAAATGCCTCTGTACAGGTTAGCTTTGAGTTTATCAGGGTCCAAATGATCAATGGTCTCAAACAAAACCCATTGGTGGGATTTACAGTTGGAGACGTAGCAAAGATTCATTTCTTATCACCCTCTTTTGCTACCTAAAAGATTCTTCTTTATTAACAAGCTAATGAAATAAGATTGTATCAGTAAATTTCCCTGGAGATGAGACTCCGGTACAAGCAGTCGACAAGGATGCCGTGCTATGCGTGCTTAAGAAGACCAAACACCATAGACACATGAGCACAGGATTTTCGCATTATTCTGTTTAAGGACAAGTTTAAAACCTAAAGGTTTAAAGCATTATCCTGAACCTTGGCTGCGGGCTGCACTTTGGAATCAAGTGTGTGGAGGGGACATAAAAATTAGTAAATAAATACATGCACGCATATGTACATACATACATACAGATGTCTAGATCGCAGCCCCAGAAATTTGGATCTAATTGGGCTGAGGTCCAACCTAGGGATCAGGATATTTTAAAGCTTCTTGGTTTTTCTACTGTATAACCTAGATTGAGAATGACTTGATTAAAGCAATGCCTGTACTGTGGCAGGAGGAGGGGGAAGGTGGTGAGTGCAAACAGCTGTCAAAGAAATGAATGTCTAATTGGCAAATGTCATCCGTAGAGCAGACTGTGCAGGCACTCAGATAGTGGGAGTCTTTCTCTCCTGAAGGTATACTTAAATTTCATAAGCAGGTATATTGTAACAGAAAAGAACCTTATAAAACATTTGCTAGTCTTTATGACCACAATTATTTTCTCCCCTTACCAGAATAGTTTCCATTAGAGGGCAGTCTCTTCTTGGGAAGAAATGAATGGAGACACTTAACCTTCTTACCTAACCAAAGTTTAAAATACTGGCGGAGACTGTAACTCTTGCGTGAATTTCCTTCAAGACAATTTCCAGGAGATGAAGTATGTGGGGCGAAAAAAATTTGTATTGTATGTCAAGATACTGTCAAATTAAATATTTATATCTGTCTGCAAAAAGTAAAAGGATAAAAGCTTCCCCAAAAGATAAATATGCACATGCATAGAAGGCCTTGCGGTGTACAAACATAATAATAACAACAAATAAAAGTAACATTTATTATATGCTTACTCTGTGTCAGATTCCTATGCTATGGATTTTAACATTTGATTTGATTCTCAAAACAATTCTATATTTTATACATGAGATAACTGAAGATGCAAATTGTTAAAAGAAATTTGTCCAAGACCATACATCGAATAACTGGCCAAGCCAACTTTTGAACAACAAAGCGAAAGTTTTGTCACCACCAATACTCCTTTACTGTGTCAGAAGCAACAGGGCCCTTGTGATCAGGAGACCATGTAACTTAGAACACATCAGCATAAGAAAGCATGAACCTCTTCATATTAGGCTATCAACGAAACTGAAGGAAAGGTAATTTCGGCAAAGTGAGACATGCCTTATTTTCTTTACTATTCCGTATTTTAAGAATTTTCACAAGCTGCTTATGGTTCCCCTCATTTTCTTATGCAACTCCTCTCAACCCCATTAAGAATGAATTTGGCATTCCTACGGCTATGTCTTCAGTCACTGTACAGAACCTTGAACTAGCTGGTCACAATTCCTCAGAGACTTATCTCCTAGATCAGGGGTTGGCAAACGTTTTCTGGAAAGGGCCAGATAGTAAATATTTCAGGCTCTGGAGGCCCTATAGTCTCTACTACAACCACTGAACTCTGCTGGTGTAGCATGAAAGCAGCCAGAGATGACATGATGATGTCGATGATAGATGAGCCGAACAAAAGGGCAGGGCTGTGTTCCAGTAGAACTTTATTTATGGTCACTGAAACTATCATTTTCATGTGTCACAAATTCTTCTTCTTCTTTTGATTTTTTTCAACCATTCAAAAATGTGAGAACCATCCTTAGCCCATGAGCCACACAAAAATAGGCAGCAAGCTGGATTCGGCTGATGAGCTGTCATTTTCCAACCTCTGTCCTAGATGATAAGATGTCCTATGTTAAAGGCATTGGCCGTGATGCAAAGTTGTCATCATGTTCAAAAATGACAATAGCTCCATGCTTAAAAAGCAAAAGTATCCCCAGTTACTGGCTTGTCAGAATCACTTGCCTTCCCTAAAACCCCCTTTAATATTAACCACAGATTCTCTCTGTACCAAAAGTATCCCAGTTAAATCACCAGCCCTCTAATAACCGACAACGGCAAATAACATTAACTTTAAAAAAGTTCATCATACACAACTACAATGTATTCCCTCTTACAAACACTTCTTGAGAAAGGATTCTAGAATTTGGAAACTGAAAGGGATTTTAAAGATCTCAAAAGGCATTCTTCAGAGTTTTCAGGTGCCTTACAAATATCTACGGAAACAACCCCACAAAATGCCCCTAGGTAAGAAATCTACTATATGGCACAACATGATGGATGGGCTTAGAGGGTAGATGCTAAATGAAATAAGTCAAATGGAGAAAGACAAGTATCATGTAATTCTACTTGTATGTGAAATCTAAAAAATAAAATAAAAAGCAAACACATGAAAAACAGAAAGACCCATAAATACAGAGAACAAACTGATGGTTACCAGTTGGCCGGGGGGCTGGGGGGGTTGCGGTGGTGGACAAAATCGGTGAAGGGGAGCTGGAACTACAAGCTTCCAGTTAAAGAATGAAGAAGTCATGGGACTACAGTTTAGAGAATATAGTCAATGGTAGTGTAATAGCATTGTATGGTGACTGATGGTAGCTACACTTGTGGTGAGAATAGCATAATGTATACAGTTGTTCAACTACTATGTTGTATGTCTGAAACTAATATCACAGTGTGTCAACTATTCTTCAGTAGAATGGAAGGAAGGAAGGTAAAGAAAATCTAGCCAAGGTGTACCATAGACAGTTCCCAACAGCTCATGAGAACTGCTTGTTGAACTTCTGGTGTTTTGTGAGCCAGCTGACATCAGTTTGATAATCCAAAATTGTCCAAGGTGGGAGGTTTTATACCACAGAAATCCCCAAATCTGCCAATTTTGCATATCAAGATTGTTTTTTTCTTTCACTCTGAGACCCAGTTGTTAAACATTTATCAGCATACCTCTTCCCACAAAGAGGCTCCTCTTAGGTCTGTTTTATACACACACTCTTCTCTCACTCACCCACTAATGAAAGTTGAGTCCAAAGAAAAATAGGGATGGCTCCAAGCCATAAACAAGTGGATAAGGAATCAATCACTGTTCTGTTAGCATCCTTAAATTATTGTTCCCTCCATAATCCCAAATGTGCTCTCATTTTATATTAAATATGGTCCACTGGAGAAAGAAGAATTTAAACATTTACCCTACCAAAAATGTATTGAAACCTATTACCTCTCTAATTATATATGTTCTTCTAGCTTGGATAAAAAAAAAAGAGAGAGAGAGAGAGAGAGAAGAAATGAGAAGGGACCACACTCCATTATAAAACTGTGATTCCAAAAGTGACATTTCCACTTCTCCATAAATGCTAGCTAATTACCCACCAAGCTCCAGCCCATTTCCTTATTTCCTTCCTTTTGCTATTGCAGAATGAAGATCCTTCCGTGTGATACCTAGCAATGCTCTAATGCTCCTGTACTGTCTGTGTTTGTTTTGAGGCAGAAGGTTCTCTGATTATTCCTGGTTCCCGGTCTCACTCCACCAAACTACATGAGCCCATAAACCTAATCTAAACAAATCATTTTGAATTTACTTTTTCTACATTTCCTGCCTTCATCTTAGTTTTGCTTCACTTCGGGCATCAACAGAACCGTTTTAGTACAACCCTTTCCCTTTAACTGTACAAGATTAGAAAATAAAAAAGAACATTTACAACTGCTACTTGAGCTGGAATATCTAAAAGGGGATTATATCCCTATTTGTCAGCAAATATGAAAACAGTTCATATAAGAGTAAGCTGAAGCTGAGTGGTCTCTACCTAATTCTGAAATGCATTTCTCTCCAAGGTTTAGAAAAGAGTACCCAGGACTCAAATGTTCCTGAAATTTTGCAACAACAGATTCATGCATAATCAGAAATGTACAGACTTTAATAAATCTACCTCTCCAATCTTCAGAAAGCAATTTTTGGAGCCAGACACAGATGTATTTTGTAAGAGTTCGATTGAAACTCTTTACATTATATAACCATGGCAAAATAACCTGGGGTTATTCATACACGGTTTTAATTATTTATCTATGGGCTCACATGGTGTTATTTTTCATTCAGATCCATAGCTAGTTACACATTCTGCAGCAAAATATTTAAATGAAATTCTGGGACTCACAAAATCTTGTAGGCAAGGCAAGAAAGATCTATCAGTAGTCTGTGAATTGACATCACGTACTTACAAATGAAACCAGCCTTGGTACTCAAATGCACATCTCAACCTAAAATTAATACTTCAATACATAAATTCTAACTCCAGTTGATTTTCAAGAAAAACCTTCCAGAAACCTATTTTCTCTTCTTCAATTGGTTCATAAGTAATGGAGCAGAATCAGTTACCTAGAGCCCTTTCATTGTCTATAAAAATATTTCCCAATAAGGGTCCTGTGGAACACGATTGTGCGAGATATCACCATTGTTTTACTACTTTTTTTTTTTTTTTTTTTAAGTTCCAAATTTGAGTAAGTCTGGGAGATGCTGGGTTTAACCAGCTTTCTTGGAGAGAGCTAGGACCCTTCCTATGCTAATATTCTTTGGGATTCAACAAGGAGGGCATTATAAGGGACGGAGTTTTCATGCATTTTAAATCAAATTTTAAACCTTCTTCCTATGGGGTCCTTCAAGAAACAAGTGTCCCATGAGACACACTTTGAAGAATGCTGGTTCAAAAGACACAGCTGGGGTTTAAACATGAGTGTCAAAATGGGAGCACAAGAGAGCAGAGAATCATCTGAGGTTCCTCTGCTGTGAGCACACCAGCAGCAGTAAGATGACCCAAGAGAGCCTGCTGAGTTCTTCCACACCCATTTCCAGATCCTATCAAGAGGAGGAAGCACCCTAAGGGGGTCAGGATGGTAGATCGGCAATCCCATAAGATAAACTCGCCCCAGTCTGCTTGCTAGTTCCCATGACTTACCATTTACTCATCCCAAAGGTCAGATGTGTTCTAATCCATCCAACTCCAAACTTGAGAATTTTAAAAACAGACTGAACTTCACGTGCAGCTAAGGCAAGTCTGCTGGAGGCGAAGGAATGCTAACATCCTGCCGTAGATGACAAATCTAGAGAAACGCCTTCCTTCCATCTAAGCTCAATACAAGAAAAGTAATTACCTGATATTCATTGGGATAAAGAAAGGGGTTTGCAGAAATGTTTTGTTTTGTCCCTAGAGACCAGAAGTAAAACCACAAGCCCTTAGAGGCCACGAAGTTCGACTTTTTCATTTCACAAATGGGAAAATGGAGGCTCAAGGTATTTCATGGTTTGATCGAGGTCAAGCAACAACACATAAGCTAGTGGCAGATTTGGGAGTGCTACTCAGATCTCTTGACTAATGGGTCCATTCAGCTAAAGGATGTAGCTGACAAACCATGTGATTATCTCTGTCTCTATTTCTTGCTCCTTTATGAAAAGGCTTAGCCACCATTTATTGAGCTTCTGATCAATGCAGGCATGGTATTAAAGCATTTATAAATATTCTCTCATTTTATCATCTGACCGTGGTAATGTTGTCAGTTTTATCCTTATTGTACAGCTATCACACGGAGAAGTGCCATGCCATGTCCAACACCACATAGCTCGCCAGGTATAGAATGTCTACAGGGAGGCAAGTCTGCTTAACTTCAAAACTCATACACTTTCCTCAACTTTCTCTTTTTTCCCATTCCACCCTTCTGCCACTCCCTCTCCTTCCAATTTCCATTTAAAAGCAGCTGTGATAAAGGAGTAAATGCACCCGAATGTTTACAGCAGCAATGTCCAAATAGCCAAACTATGGAAAGAACCTAGATGTCCATCAACAGATGAATGGATAAAGAAGATGCAGTATATTTATACAATGGAATACTATGCAGCCATCAAAAGAAACAAAATCTTGCCATTTGCAATGATGTGGATGGAACAAGAGGGTATTATGCTAATGGAAATAAGTCAGCCAGAGAAAGACAATTATCATATGATCTCTCTGATATAAGGAATTTGAGAGGCAGGGTAGGGGGTTGTGGGGGAGAAAATGAAACAAGATGGAAGTGGGGGAGACAAACCATAAGAGGCTCTTCATCTTAGGAAACAAACTGAGGGTTGCTGGGGGTTGGAGGGGAGGGATAGAGTGGCTGGGTGGTAGACATTGGGGAGGGTATGTGCTATGGTGAATGCTGTGAATTGTGTAAGACTGCTGATTCACAGAACTGTACCCCTGAAGCAAATAATACATTATATGTTAATTAAAAAAAAAATCAAAGGTCAGCTGCCCATAACTTAACTCAAATGTTCTTTCCTTCTTGCTTTTAGAGATGTATTACTATCTTCCATCATCCACGTAGACCAAAAAGGATTTAGACTGAGATGAGTATGCATAAAATAATCTGAGTGTCATTACCAATCAGGCACTCTGGAGGGGTCATTCTCTTTGCCCTTATGAAAGCTGAAGCTGGTCATAGTTTCTTTTCCCCGCATATCTACTAAAGATCAACTGATACAGAATGGATGAAGGTGCTAATAATTTACTGCTGATTTCTTTAAAACATGTGTCATCAATAAAGGAGGTATACAGTCAAATGACTTTAGAGAAAATACACCCTTAAATTTTTCAGATAGGGGCACACAGATCATTTGCATCTGAATCCCTTGAAGCTGAAGCTTCCTGACCCCAACCAGCCTAAAGAAGTCAGAATCTCTGGGAAGGGATCCAGGACTCTGCATTTGAACTAGCTCCCCTGGTGATTATAATTTACACCAAAGTCAACCTAACCTAAGAAGTGACTTCTAAGTGTGTGGCTTATGGGACTCATATGTTTCCCAAGTTTTCTTCAAGAAACCAGGGCCCAGCTGCAGGAAGAATTGTTCATAAATATAATGATGACATCACATACTGGAGACAATGTCTGTGTGAGGCCAGTAAAGAATGATGAAAACATTCTCCTGGAAGAGGCTACTGTCTGGGGGTGGGGGAGGGAGCGGGGCGGAGGGGGGCGGGAGGGGGGAGATATGCCTGGCAGGTGACTTGAAGACATCGGGAAGAGTGCTAGGAATCATGATTATCTTTCTTGGTGCTAATTTTAAACTCAACAAAAGTCAACAAGAAACTATTTGAATATTGTTTTAACCTTTTTTTTTTTTTTTTTTCATAGAAAACCTAATACGGGCAAGCATAAAGGAACACATTCAAATGATGCAAAGCATTTCTAGTAAAAAAAAAAATGAGTCTTCCTCTCATCAAGTCTTTCTAGGGATGACCACTGTTTTCTGCATTTCCAAAACACGCTTAGCAGAGTAGCACATATATTTGTGTATTCTATTCTGGGGAAGCCCATTATACCCTCAGTTCGGTATCATTTCCACCTCAATAATATATCTTGGAGGCCATTCTTCACATAACATATACATTACACAATTCCTTTTAACAGTATCACAGCTTTACGTTAGATAGATAAACCATAGATCTTGATAGGTTCACTTTTGATAGATATTATGTTTCTTCCATTTCTTGAATGATACTACCATGAGCACTCTTATTCATATGTCTTTGCCCACCTGTGAAGACTTATCTTCAGGATACATTTTCAGAAGCAAAACTTCAAGGGCAAAAGATACACGCGTTTTTTATTTGAGATGTTGCCAAATTTTCCCTCCAAAGAGGTTGCAGCAATTTACACTTCTATTAATAGTACATGATACTGCTTTTTCCCCCACACTCTCACCAATACAGTGTATTTCTGATTGTAATTTAATTTGCCACTGAGACTTTTTACTGGGGAAAGTGCTGACCAGATAACATGAATAGAATTTGGCAGCTATATTTCTCCTGGAGAATGAACACATTGGCATTCTAATTTATCATCTACTTATGAGTTAGGTAAGGATGAGTCAGTGGCCTCGACCCTCCTCAACTCTGGATAAATGCATAAACTTAAGTTTCTGGACTTGCACACCAGGTAAATAGTGATGCACCGAGAAACTACACATCTACAAGGCTACTGAAAGGAGTCTTCTATTAGTTTGTTCTTTGAAAATTTGGAAATAAATCACAAAAATGGGATATTTCTTCTAATCAATTACTATGATTTAAGTAAATTGAAAACATTTTCTAAGCAACTAGGAACAAATTTTCCCTGCTGAAGTCTGTAAAAGGGGAAGTACCCTGTTGGGTGTTTTGGACCAAACCTCCTTAACAGGTAACAATCTAGTTTAAACAAAATCTACCTTCAGACTCAATGCTGTGCTTTATGGGTTCAAAGTTAATCAAAATTTATACTACCAAGGCACCTGAGTGGCTCAGTTGGTTAAACATCTGATTCTTGATTTCAGCTCAGGTCATGGTCTCAGAGTGGTAGGACTGAGCCCCGCACTGAGCTCCATGCTGGGCAAGATTCTTTCTCTCCCTCTGCCCCTCCCCTCACTACTCCCACTCTCCCTCTTAAAAAAATAAAATAAAATAAAATAAAAATCATACTATCAAGGTTATCACTATTGTCACAACAGAAAATCAGAAGCTCTCTTAACCCATCATCTCTACATTCCACCTTCAGGGAATAACAAACAACATGCTGTTTCTTCCAGTAATTCTCTGGATGTTATTGATTTATTATTTTTCATTGAGTCTATGCACTTAGGAGGAAACAGGATGTAATATATATGCACTTTCAGAAAACTGCTTTAATGTTGTAAATAATATCCCAAACCTTTAATGAGCCTTTCAGAGGCATCTTCTTTGCAATACAGAATTACTTAAGCACTGGAAATCCAATCTACAAATATTTATTTTGCAACTTCTATGCACATGCCTTTTTTTTTTTTTTTATCCCATAAGTAAAATAGACCCCTCTGGAAAAATATATTAATTCAATACATATTTGCTGAGCATTCACTATATGCCAGGCAGTGAGCCGGGACCATAGCTCCCAAAGGAAATAAGGCAAAGACCCTGCCCTCCAGTTATGAAGAGCCAGATGGAAGATACAGCCAAGTTCACAGATGGCTAAGAAGGTAGGATGCAGTAGGATCGGAGAATGAAGGCTCCTAATCAAGCCTTGAGGGAATGAGGGAAGGCTTCCAGGAGGAGGCAATCTAATATGACTTCTAGTTAGGATTCAGCCAAGGGAAAGAATGAACAGAATCAGGAAAATACTATCGCTTAATCATATAAACTCCACGAAAGTCAACAATGGAACAGTACCCGTATGAAATATCATGAGCTAGTGTTCGAATATGTGCAGGTTTCATGATATAAAATAAATGTCTAAAAAGTTTTCTGAAAGTCTAAGCCCCCCAAAAAGAATAAAAGAAAGCTGACACCATACACTCACCCAAACTAAAGCATATTTTTCCATTACAAATACCATATATTTTCACCAACTCTGGGAAAAACCAAATGGACATTTTATGAACTCTAGAAGAATTTGTTCCCTAATTCCCTCCTTATGCTCCCCCCCCCCTAAACTGCAGCATGAACCTCTGGTTTTGAGTACCACCTTCTCTTCACTTAAAACTTTCAAAACCTAATTGGAGATAGCTATAGAGGAAGAAGATGGGCTTGATGGACTTAGACGTGTTTTCCTTATTGGTGTTTAGGTTATTTTGACAGCAAGCAGGACTAAAATCAGAACTGGTTCCAAGCAAACTCCCCAGAGATTATCAGCAAGGAAGAACAGCCACTGAGCTCTACAAATCTACTTGCAACAAACTCTTACATGTGCATAAGAACCACTATATGAAGTTTAATCCTAACAGGAAAACAATTCAGAACTCAGGTACACTCACTTGGGCCTCCCCATGTCATGGAGAACTAACATTAGTAGCTCTTCAATGTGCTATGCTAGGAAGCAAGATCAAAATGGCAAGCAGGGAGCACCAGGGTGGCTCAGTGGGTTAAGCCTCTGCCTTTGGCTCGGGTCATGATTTCAGGGTCCTGGGATCGAGCCCCACATCCGGCTCTCTGCTGGCAGGGAGCCTGCCCCCCACCCCCGCCTGCCTCTCTGCCTACTTGTGATCTCTGTCTGTCAAATAAACAAATAAAATCTTCAAAATGGCAAGCAGGAAAAGAAAAGGAGCCTTCTGAGATTCCTTCTTTAGTTTGTTCATTCAAATACAATGCAGAAGAGTACTTTCCATAAAGAAATTACTCAATTTAGAACACTCTCACTTGTGCTGTTTGGAGAAGAACTGCTTGACTCTGTCTAAGAATGGACATTTCCAAGGGCCCCAAATGATGGGACATTGGGAAAAGACAGAGTTTGGGGGCCATTAGAGAGCAGGAACATTGACTGCTACCATACTGAAGTGACTTAAGAGGAATCAATTTGAGTTGCTACAGTCTTTCTGGTTACATGGTCTACGTGCCAATCTGAACAGCTTCTAATGTGCTCTTTTCAAAATTTAAGGGGAAAAAGAGGAAAGGAAAATTAGATTTCAAATCTGCCCTTTAATGAAAGACTATTAAAATGATTTATCTTAACCAAGTGACCTTCAAATTAGGAGCTGTATGCATTCTTATAACATTCTGAACTCTACATATCAAAATTTGATAGAAAAATATTTTTATACATATAAAAATACACTTAATTTTGTATATCTTATAGATATACCATGTATTTGTGACACAATAGTCTGTTGAGATGCAAAGCAATGCAAAAAAATGCATATATATAAAATCTATTAGTCACAAATTAGGTATGGCTACATGTAACACTACACACACACACACACACACACACACACACACACACACGCCTGCAAAATAACAGTGACTTAGGCAGACATGGTTTTATTCTCCCACATGAGTCTGGGGAACTAGTCTAATCACTAGCTCTGCAGCCATCTAAAACCCAGGCTACTTTGAGATTTCTGTTCTGTCATCCCTAGGGTATGGTCCTTATTCTCATGGTCCAAGATGGCACTCCAACCATCCCATCCCCTGTCCAGGAAGCAGGACAGAGGCAGGCAGGCCTCCAACCTCTAAGGACACCGTTGCACAAATTACTTCTCTTCATTTCCACTGGTCAGAATTGACTTAGCAGCAAGGTGGGTTAAGAATGTAGTCTTCATTCTAAGTAGTTAGCTAGGCTTCCAGAAGCAATAGAGCTGGACTGTTTAAGAAAGGAAAGCATCACATGGAGAAGGAGAATGGTCTATGTCTGGAGAGAATGAGTAAAGCTTCCCTGAAGGGGACCCCTAGCAATGGCAGATCTCAGAGCAGTCCTTGGGTACATGCCTGGGGCTCAACGTCGTCATCCCAACAGCTGCCACAAATGCCCCAGTGGCTGTGGGTGGCATGAAAGAAGTAAACAAGAGCAACAGCAAAGTCTGCATCTGAACTGATGGTTCCAGTCAGACCAGGACAATAAGCAGCTTATCCTTCACCAGGGTATCCTAAAGACGAGAGCCTTTCCCCGTGTTCTGGGGGACATATAAGCACTTGATAAGTGGGCAGTGTGTGCATTTTCATTTCCACCCAGACATACACTTGGAATTGTTCCCCTAGTGGTAATCTACAGTTGGTTAAATGCACTCAAACTCACTCTATACCCTCGAGACCCTAAGACTGCTCTTGATCAGAAATAGGGATAGGAAACCAATTTTATCCTTATGATACCAACTTGTGCAGAGGAAAGCATTGCTTCAGCTTGGTATTAACATTATAGTTTTATAAGCAACAGCATTAACCCAGGTGATGTGACACTTCTCTGTAATAATTTTCCCTGGCACATTAATTCACGCATGCACACCTATTACTGAAGAAAAGTACTGGGAGTTTCCAGCAGAACAGCAGACCTGAAATGAGTGCTGAAAAACATTCACAGCTAGGATTTCACTTCCCATCCCCCTAGTTATCTATTTTAGCCTTCTACGTTGGCAACTTTTAATTTTTTGCTGTTCAATGAAAATAACAAATAGCTTAGTGATGAAAAAAAAAAAAAAAAACAACTCCTGAAATACATTGTAGCTCCGTGTTAACTGGAAACGAATACCATCTCCAATGGGTTGACAGAATGTGTGACTTTCTGGTACTCCATTCGACTAACGTCTCCTAGGAACAAAGCAGAGGGATATCCATGTGTATCTCTTTCCGAGACACAACACCCTTTCTTTGAGCTGACATCTCTAGAATGAACAACTCAGAACCAGCCAATGTGCAAAACACTCTCCCTGCTGTCACACTCTTAGGTCGGTCAGAAAGTCAATCAAATTCTACTTCCACAAATAAAACTAATTCCTATAATATGAGATGGGAGGCTGCATTCATATTTTGAAGACCAAATATTCTCCCTCAAGTAATATAAATTTATAGCTATGACTTTTCCCAGCGCTCAATCGACTGCTCGTGGTATATGAAAGTAATTAGGCTTCTCTGAAAGCCACAGCTGCATTGAGAACTATATTTGAGTAAACACAAAAGAAAAGCATTCCAAGTGTTACTTTTAATGTTTCCATAAAAGTTAACATCTATAAAAATATTGCTTCCCATTTTCTATGTAGAAGCCAGCCACCCTTAGTTACTGAAAGGGGACTGTGGAAACACAGTGGCTGACACGCTGCCATGAGGAAGAGTGCAGAATTCTGGTCTAACTCAGATCTGGCCAGGCCCCACGTCGAAGTGAGTTCTGCAAGATATGTTACCTACGTACAGCAAAAACGACCTCTGTAACTCTAGTTCATGAAAGGCTGAACATACAAGAGACAATGGTCAGATACACACACACACACACACACAAAAAAAAAAGAACTCTGACCCACAATCCAAAGGAACTACTCTGAAAAGCCAAACCACAATCTCTTTTGCAATTGGTCCCAAATGGTGAGGATTTAAATAATAAATGCCTGCCAATTTCCCCAATTTATGTCCCTGGCTGCCAACATTGGAGCAATCAGAGAGAGCAGAATAAGCTCCCCTAACCAACCACACAGGATATCCTGCTTCCAGCTAGCCTGGCTCCAGCATCCTCATGCCAACACCCTCTAGTTGGGGCATATATGAAGCCTTCCCATTCCACCTCTTTAAAGCTTCCACTCCCGTGATGACCTTTGAGTTCCTGCCAAATGCAAGCAATGGTGGCTGACTCTCTTGCTCTAGAAAACTCTGAATAAATATCCTCTGCTATTTCTCATTTGGGTGGTTTTTGTTTATTTCCACACCTGTTTCTCCCTGTAGCTCTGCCTGCCTAGCAGCCCACTCAGCTTTCTCCTCCCACGGTGTAGGTTCTTCACTCTTCCCTGCTGCCTTGGGCTGCCTCTTTTTCTTTCTTTTCTTTCTCCCTTTCTCTCTCTCTTACTCTCTTTCTTCCTTAGATTTTATTTATTCAACACAGAGAGAGAGAGAGTCCAAGCAGGGGGAGTGGCAGGCAGAGGGAGAGGGAGCAGCAGACTCCCTGCTGAGCAAGGACCTCAATACAGGACTTGATCCCAGGACCCTGGGATCATGACCTGAGTTGAAGGTAGATGTTTAACAGACTGAGCCACCCAGCTGCCCATAGTCTGTCTTTCTGAAGGTGATCTGCTCTTCCTCTATTCTTCCAACTGTATTCTTCATCAGTATTTTTCCTCCTCCCTCCTGCACTTTTTGTTAATCTGTGTCCTTTCCCATGTCCCCCACATGCCACCAGGACAGCAGGGGAACCTTCACGGGTCACCCACGGGACTAAGCACAGTGAGGCAACTGTGAGGACAGGATATGAAAAGCCAAGACATTGGCCTTGCCAAGAAAAGGGATCATTACAGTTCAATTCACCTACACTAAAATTTGAGCCAAAACTGGGCAGCTAAGATCTGGAAGCTGAAACAACAAGAAAAAAGCCAAGAGCCAATAGCAACCGATAGAGGGGTCAGAAGTGGCCAGCATCAAGAATGTGGACAAAGGTGAGCAGAGAGGAGAGGAATGAGAGGAAAGTGAACTCTCCACAGGGAGATTAAAGCAAGGACACCTCGTTAACCATTGTTTTCTTTATTCTGAGCTCTAGCAAACCTCAACAAGCCATGTCTTAAAGGAAAAGAACATGGAGGGTGACCAAGAGTTCTGTCCAAAATGTATTCTCCTTTGCAACACAGTCTCTATATAGTAAAGCATTTACAGCCCATGCAAAGGATAGTAAAACATTTGTCAGCAACTTCCTCCTCTATGGCTCAGAAAAACTCTTTTTTCCATTTGTCTTCAATCTCACCTTTGCTATCGATTCTTCTAATTCTTATGTTTTTTTCTCAAAAGTAAAAGTCTGCTCAACCATGTTATACTCCCAAATGACCAACTTCTTCTTTTCCTGTCATTAACCACAAAAGCTCTTGAAAGCATCTACTGAACACCTAGTCTCTGCTGTCTCCTCAGCCAAATAAAAAGCTGGCTTCTGGGGCGCCTAGGTGGCTCAGTCAGTAAGCATCTGTCTTCAGCTCAGGTCACTATCCCAGGGTCCTGGGATTGAGCCCTGCATCAGGCTCACTGCTCTGTGGGGAGCCTGCTTCTCCCTCTCCCTCTGCTTGCCTCTCTGCCTGCTTGCATTCTGTGTGTGTGTGTGCCAAATAAAAAATAAATAAATAAAATCTTAAAAAAAAAAAAAGGTTGGCTTCTTCCCTCTGCCGTGCTAATAGAATTGCTGTCCAAGGTCACTAATGAAGGCCTCGGGCCCAAACCTGATGCTTCCCTTCAGTCCTCATAGGTCACATGCTCTCCTGGCCCATCTCGACTTTCTTCAACCTTCACCTTTCTGGCACTGCACTCTCCTTCAGGACCACGCTTCTTCAGCTCAGCTACTTTTTATTTTCACAGTCTCACCCACTTCCCCTTTCCCCATCTTTCAGTGTCCCCTGCTATGGAAACTTGACCTAGTCTCCAAAATAATCCATGCCAGTTGCCATTTCCTTCCAGATCTCTGGAAACAGACAAGATTAAGTCCTCCTTTGCTGTTCTTGGTATTTGAGTTACTCCTGCAGCAGCTTCCCTTGTTGCCTCATAGTAAAGTAATCTGCATCCCCGTGTTCCACCCCTCCCTTAGTCTGCAGGCTCCTTGAAGGCAAAGATGCAATCTTATCTTTGTATCTCTAGGTCTAAGAATAGAAGTGGACACACAATGGGCATGGGCTCTGGAGTCTGGCACCTATAGAGTGAGCATGGTTTCTACTTGATAGCATAATGCCCAGCATGCTGGCTGTTATCATCGTCATCAAGAGATGAGAGTTAAATTCCAATGAACCTAATAATATGAACACAGGTGTGAGCATTGTTCCCCTGTGAATTTTCTGCAGTATCTGATTTCAGGTATTTCAGTGGGAAAAAAAAAAATGTGCTTTTAATTACCTGGAAGATACCAAAAATCAAATTTATCAAATGCTTCTGATGTTCTCAGTTTTGTACAAACTGTTTCTTATCTTATTGCTTTATATAGCACCATTTCTATCTCATTTTGTATAGAACCATAGGATGTCTATGTATGCTAGAAGGAGAGGGGAAGAAATACTGAGGAAATGAGAGGAAAATAGGGGCAGGTACACAGAAAATAGTCAAAGTCAACTGCAGACAACCTTGATGCGGAGAAAAAGATGGGACAAGATTTTCTCACAACTCTGCATCCCAGAGCCCTAAATACTTTGTCTTTCAGTAACAATGGTAAGAACTTCTGTTATAAAATTATTTTTACAACAGCTAAGAGGCTTCAATGTTTAATCATTATGACATATTTAGGAGTCTGGTATTATTACTTTATATGTAAGAGACTGGGGCTCAGAGACATCCAAAAGCTTACTGAAAGTTCTGCATTTAGAAAGCATCAAAACCACATCTGAACACTGGTCTTTCAAATTCAGGAGCCCTAACCCACTTTTAATCATATGAACACCACCTCTCCAACAGACCACATGAGGAAATAATTAACTACTACCCAAAGGAATTATCCAGCTCTTCCGCCTTGACAAAAGAGCAGTTAGATCCTAGGAAGATCCAAGTTAAGTCTAAACCTAAGTTCTCAGTTTCCGATACCAAGGAAATGCAGGGGATTGAGTCCATTAAGTGTTTGCATTGAAGGGTAACTCTTAGGTCCCTCTTCTAATAAAGTCTGAAAGAAAGTGAACCAAAACAGGTTATCAAGTAATTAGGCTTCATTCTTTTGCTTTATTTGGACCCCATCTTGAAGTCCCAAAGGACCAGGCTATGAAATTTGTATTTGAAGAAGCTAAAACCAACAAAGGGATCTTGAACAAAGAGCCAAAGAGTCTTCTAGCCAAGAGGAGGAATGACAACACTAGATTGCCAGGCACAAAGAAAGAAGGAATACAAGAGGTTCAAAGTAAAGTGTGTTCACAGCTGTTCTTATTGGGAAGACTTCAGGGAGAAACTGGCATTAGAGCTAAGGATATTTAGATCATATTGTTTCATCCTAAAATTGTAAAAATAAAAGTCTGAGAAGATGTACGATCATAAGGACCTATCATCCAAGTTACATTGTAGAAATGTTATTCCAGCTTTCATACTGCAGAGTACATAGGAACTTCATATTCAGAAACAATTAGATGATTTCTGAACAACTTAAAGAAAAGATATTTTCTAGATTAATGGATAGCAATTGAGTAAATGTGCTTTTTGCTCAGAAATCCCAGAAATAAATACTAGCATGAAAGGTAACCATCAAGCAAAATGATGACGATTTTCAAGTTGGCTTTTCTCCCCTCTCAGAGTTATTAATAAACTTACCACATTTTGGTTGAAATATTCATTCACAGGGAATACTAATTTATCCAAAATGAATAGAATTATAATATTTAAACATGTATTTTGCCAACAAAAAATAATTTGTGTTCAGTTTTTTAGCATACATAATTCCACTGGGCAACAAAAGTCACTTCATCTTCCATCTTGTCAGAAGAGCAAAAAAAAGCAACTGGATTTTAAATGTTTAATTAGAAGCAAAATCAAGTTTATATAATGATATACTGCACTGCTAGCAAGTAATAAACATCTTTGTACATTATCAACACTGAAAAACACTGTCAAATTTCACTTTGCTTACAGATAGCAAAAAGAAACTTCTATAGTATTAAATGGCTTTTCAGATACCACTTCTTGAGTTTGGTTGTTGTTTGTTTGTTTTGGTTTTTCGTTTTTCTGTTTTCCCCCAAGAACTTGGGATTGGGATAATTTGAGGCATTTGAGTTTTGACAGTGACATTTCCTTGTAATTGAGAGAAGTTTGTGAAGTTCAGACATGATTGTGTTTGCCTTTAGCAAACACACCGTTCACATTTTGAGAAAAGCTGCTGATGCAGTCCTAATGAAACTGTTCCAGCCCTGCCAAATCACTGACAGACGTGCTTGCCTGCCAAGGGATTTCCCTCGGAACGTTCTCATTTTCTCCTATCTGTTTAGAGAAAGTTCATTTAAAATCTGTTAAAATGTATTAATGTACAGCACTGCATAGTAGCTTGCTGTGGGCATCCTGGTGAAAGAGGAGTTACATGAAGATGAACACTGGGATATCTTCCGAAAACTTAAAGAGATCCATCCAAAACAGAAACCTTCCCTGTCTAGAGCCTTCCAGAAAGGAGGCCTTATCCAGTCCACAGAACTTATGTTGCATAATTGCATAGATTGTTCCATAGAAAGGGGCTTCTCTATTGCGCCACACCCATTGAAAAATGTGTCTGTGGCTGACATCTAGAGAGACAAAATGACTGGCTGAGTGTCACAAAGTCAGCTGTACAGAGACCATGGGGCCACCTGCAAATACCGGTTGAATGAAGAAAACAAAAGGTAGTTTTTACCTATTAGTTTTGCACAAAGGATGAGGCTCCAAGGTCCTCCGAGTATGGACCTAAAACTTTTATTTATTATCAAATCAATATGTTCTATAGTTCATATGGTGACTATGGAGGAATCCAATTTTGGAAACTTCATTAGAGTTGCAAACACCTTATCCATTAAGGGGAGGTTTAACACAGCTTTCTTTAGTGAATTAAAATTGACTTGTGGGTGTTGGTGCAAGTGTTTAAGACAATATCACGATGATGGTACCTCCAAGTAAGTAAAATGTTTAATTCTTCAATTAAAAAAAGCCCATGGTTTTTTTTTTTTCTTTCTTTCTTTCTCTTTTTTTAAACGAATGCAATACTC
The DNA here is from genome assembly GCF_022355385.1 of Mustela nigripes. Classification (NCBI taxonomy): domain Eukaryota; kingdom Metazoa; phylum Chordata; class Mammalia; order Carnivora; family Mustelidae; genus Mustela; species Mustela nigripes. The sequence goes on from NC_081558.1 coordinate 28,695,823, forward strand.
CAGTCTGAATGGAAGTGATGACCCCATTCATGCCTGGATCAATGCAAATGCCCATCTACCGACTGGCAAGTATAATGAAGAGCTATTATTCTTACCTATCTCAGCTCCCGTCCTTCCAGGCAGGATTTCCCCCTCCTCGGTGCTATTGACATTTGGATCAGATGCGTCTTTGTTGAGTGCTGTTCTGTGCATTGTGGACACTCGTGCCCTGTACCCACGAGATGCCAGCAGCACACTCTCCCCGGTTGGGACAACAAAAATGTCTCCAGACTTGGCTAAATGCCTCCTGATGGTGGGGGCAGGACATATCACCCCCTGTTGAGATCCACTGCTCTAAGAGGGCTTCCCTGCTGCACTGGTGAGGCTGCCGCTCACCTCAAGCGCCCAGCAGGTACTTGGAGCTCAGCAACCACAAAATCAGGGCTTCCCAGTGTCCATCATTCTGTCCTGCGGAGGGCACCTGTTGCCAGTTCTTCTTCCCCTGATCTCTTCTTTAATTCCATATGCTACCCAGCAATCTCTCAAACCTTGCTTTTTCCCCTTGCCTAAGTCATTCAAAGTACATAATTGCTTACAACTAAGGAAATCTACCTGATAAAAAGCTAAGCAGAAAACAATCATCCCAAGAATACCCTCTTCCTTTTTTCAGTCTTCTTCGTTTTCTTGTTATCGTGCTATATGAGAAGATGGATGTGAGCTGAACCTATTATGGTAATCATTTCACAATCTATGTAAATCAAACCATCATGCTGTGTGCCTTAAACTTATACTATATACTCATGTATACCAATTATTTCAATAAGACTAGAAACATTGAATGCAAAAAAATATTATTTTCATTTGTGTGGGTAAAAAAAATTGAATGCATTTGTTATATATTAATAGTACAATGAGGCAGAAGCATAGAATCACACTCCCTCCAAAACTAACAAAAATAGCAAGGAAATGAAATGATAAGCATTTTGAAAGACTACACTATAACCGCAATCTATAAAATCGGCAAATTAGTAGGTGATTTTGCTAAAAAATTTTATTTATTTGAGAGGGAGTGTGTACACAAGCAGGGGGAGCAGCAGAGGGGAAAGGGAGAAGCAGGCTCCCCACTGAGCAAGGAGCCCAACTTGGGGCTTGATCTCAGGACCGTGGGATCATGACATGAGCCAAAGGCAAACACTTAACCTACTGAGCCACCCAGGTACCCAGAAGAAGCATGAAAGCAAGAAAGGAAGTACAAAGAATACTTAGAATTCTCAAAAATACTCAAGAAGTTGTAAAGTTAGGGACTGAAGGAAGGGGCGTGATGAGACCTGGATACATTCAAGGAATACAGCTTTATCACAGAAACCCTTTCATATTATTTTAAGACCCTGCCAGTATGTACTACTGTGTACATACTGATGTTCTTCATGTGAGAAGAGGCTCCCTCTGGGAAAATCCATTAAAAAAATAGCATCCCCCCCACCTACAGTCTGGACTGAAACGGTCCCACACCAGGCACATTCTTTGTGAGCAGAATGCAGACTAGATTTTAATTCCCACTGAAGCCCCCTCAGCCAGGTGCCCTAATACAGAGACAGCCACACAGCAGTCCATGACAGCCCTGCCAACAGAGGCAAAGGACCATCTGGGCTTGCTGATTTCTTGAGCAACATGCCAAGTCAAGGAAAGTGGTCTAGTCCAAAGGTGTAGAAGAGTCCTCGTTGAGGAATGATCCCAGGATATTTAACAGGATCTCAGAAGATAGCACAGGGACAGGATATTTAATAGAGTCTTGGAAGACAGAGCAGGGCTCAGGTCCCCATGTGTGGGCTATGCTCAGCTCTACCATAGTTTTCCATTCCCACATCTGCACAATGTCTATTGCAGTGGTTTTTCAAATTTTAAGATATACCAGCATCACCTGGAGCACTGATTGCTGGGCCCCATCTCCAGAGTTTCTGACTTGATAAGGCTGAGGTGGGGTCCAAGAATTTCCTCTATTAATTGATGCAGCTGGTCCCATGACCTCTTTGAAAACCGGTCACCTTTAGAAAAGTAAGCAGAAAGCAACATCCAGTTCTTAAACTTAGGTCTCAGAATTTGGAAGACAAAGGCACCCCAAATAGTCTGAAGAAGGGCCAAGGGAGATCAATTTACACAGATCTGGAAATAAACATGAACACCCATCTGACTAGTAAGCAGGATACAAAGAGAAGGCACGCTTATCTAGCATGCAGACAAGTCTGTGATGGAAAGGTGGGAGGAAGAGAGGAGTATTATGCAAAGGACAGATGAAGAGCTCAGCTGGAAGTAAATATAACCCAAAGAAGAGACACAAGTTCCCCATGAGTGCTTTGTAATATTAAAAAACTTAATAAGAATATTCAATGAGAGTTCAGAGCTGAGAAGATGAAAGGAAATTCCAGAGCTAAGCAAACACTCTGAAAAATATTATGTACCACTGAAGATCTAATAAATAAATTAGAAACAGAAGTGGGGGAAAAAAGTCAAAGCTAAAAACCAAATTAACAGAATGATGACAAAACTCAATATAATGAATGCATAGAGGAAAGGCAAGAAACTTGTTAAAGCAAACTGAAAGCAAAGCATTAATTTGGAACAAAAGAACAATTGGTATTCCCTGAAACAATGGACCAGGGAAAGGAATACTGGATTATCACACAGAAGCCTGTCTCTAAAGGAAGAAGAGCTGAATCTATAGGCGGAAATGATACATCATATTGAGAAAAAATGTAAGAATCAGCATTAAGACATCCGAATTAATCTATTAGACACTGAGGATAAAACCAGAGTTATTCAGGCATCAAGAAAAAGGAAGCAAGTCAACTCCAACAGGGAAAAGGAATCAGGCTGGCCTCACACTTTCCGTAGCAACATCCAATCTCTGAAAATCATGTGGCAATATCTGTAAGCTTCAGCGGGAAAGAAAAGGAAATCCAAGAATATCATATCAGCAAGTTATTATTCAAGTATAAAGGCAGTGGGTAGATATTTTCAGAAATGAAAAATCTCAGAAAACACAACGTTTATGAGACTTTTTTTTTGAAAAAAGAAAACAAACCTTGATGATAAGAGTTATGCAACCAAAATAAATCAAAATAATCCTGGAATGTATAAACTACAGTGAAAGGAGCAGTTAACGAATGGTGGGTCCAAATGAAAATAGAAGCAGAGCTAAACAATCATGAGAATTCCATTTACAGAACAGAATGAAGATGTTACAAACCTATCAGAGTAAATACAACACAAGCAATAAAGTTGGAAGGTAGTGAGAGAGGAGTTGAAAGAAATGAGAGAAACCCATCATGTCATCTTCTCTAGTAAATGATATTGTCTAAAATTGATGTGAAAAACTCATAAGGACTCCAACTTTTTAACGATTTCAGATTTTTTTCTTAACCTTTAGAAGGTCTTTTAGAAACAAATATCTCTGATAGTAAAAAAAAAAAAAAAAGTTTGAAGTTTAGCAGCTCCTTTAGTTTTGGTTTATTTTAATTTTAACCAATTGAAGTAAAATTAAATGTTTTTAAAGATTTTATTTATTTGAGAGAGAGAGAGAGAGAGAATGAGAGAGAGAGAGTGTGTGCACATGTGGGGGCGGCAGAGGGAGAAGGATACAAAGCAGGTATATATTATGGTCTCTGAATTGGTTCCATTCTTACAAGGTTAATAATTACTAGCTAATTTTCTATCTTTCTACCTGTACATGTGTAGTAAGATATGTTCTTTGCATGTTCATGGTGGCTATTTTTTGGGTGATGAAATGTAGGATGATAAGTTTTTTCCTTTATAATTTTCCGCATTGCTTACTTTTTTAAAAAGTAGAACTGACATACAGTGTTACATAGTTTCAGGTATACAATGTAACAATTCAACAATTCTATACATTACTCAGTGCTCATCTAGATAAGTGTACTCTTAATCCCCTTCACCTATTTCACTTATCCCCCCATCTACCTTCCCTCTGCTAGCCATCAGTTTATTCTGTGTATTTGAATCTGGGTTTTGTTTTTCTCTTTTTTCCCTTGTTTTGTTTCTTAAATTCCACATATGAATGAAATCATATGCTATTTGTCTTTCTCTGACTTATTTCACTTAGCATTATACACTCTGGATCATTCCATGTTGCTGGAAATGGCAAGATTTCATTTTTTTAATGGATGAGTAATATTTCATCATATTACACACTCTCTCTCTCTCTCTATATATATATATATACACATATATATATGTATATATATATATGTATACACACACACATGAGGCACCTCCATACTGTTTTCCCTAGTGGCTACACCAGTTTGCATTCTCAACCATGCATGTATATTTTTAATGACAAGCATAAGTCACTTGTAAAAAAAGAAATACAGTCATCACCCTAAAATGAACATATAAAATATGACACAACTTTTCTGACTTAGCAACTGTGTAAAGGGAATTTTTTTGATGATCAAACACCTTGAAGTACGTCTATATGATGCATCATTCTAAAAACACATCCTCCTTGTAAAGTACACTTAAAGGAAACGGTGTATAAGAATGAGCAGAATAGAATCCAGGCAATTATAATGGAAGACGCTGTGTTTCATTTTCTAAATAAGTCTCTGGCTTCCGCTCCTGTAATTAGCACTACCTAATATTTACTAAGTGCCTACAATGTGCCGGGCAAACTGTTCACATACTTTATAGGTATTTTATTATTTAATCATCAAAGTAACTATAAGGTGATAGTAGGAATAATGATGATGATGAGAGTAATAGCTCAGATTTATTGAGTGCCTGCTATGTGCTAAGCATTGTTCTAAGTGATAACATTTTCAGTGGGAAGTCCTCATCATAATGGAAGTCCACTGTGAGATATAAAGCTCATCTAGGTTAGCTTTTAGAAATACATGGTTTATATTAGTATATTTAGAGGAAGTGCCCAGGTGAGCCTGACCTTGTGTGAAGAGAGAACACAAAGAAAAAAGCTGTCAGAATCAAGAAAATAATTGAACACTTTGGGTCCCAAAACGGAGAGGAATTGAGACTACAGTAGGGCTCTGACCATGTTGAAACAAAGAGCTTGGTCAACAGCTGGTTGTCCTGGAAACAGAATTCCAACCATTATACTGAGAGAAAATCACATGCTGAAAAGAGAAACAGTAATTAGAGTTGGGGGCCAAACACAGAGACTAACTCCATCTTGGGAGGTGCTCTAGGCAGAGCTTCAGATGTACTTTTGCCACAAATAATTGGTCCTGAAGGGGAAGGCTTTGGTTTATGTATGAAAGGGTCAGGTTGAAATGGCATGTTCAAGAGTTACGCTATTTTGAGTATTGCTTCCCCTGGAAACTCTGACCAAGTCAGGGTAGGTAGCGAATTACACAGGTGCATATAGCCTGATTCCACTTAACAGCTTCTCCTCTATGTAGGAAATGGCATGAATAGGAGACATGCTATTGGTGTCCTATGTGATTGACCATGGGATTTAAGAGATCTTGGCTCATTCTCCCCACCTTCAATTGCACAGGAGGTCTGGACATATGCAGAGGGGAGAGTAACCAAGAACCAACAAGTTCACGTAATATCACACCCACTTTATGAATAACATGGTGCTTTTATCATGTCGATTTCACAGATTCCATATCTATCAGGAAGAAATGTATTCAGAGGGCAAGTAACCCATCCACAGCCTATGAAACAAGATCTTCATTACTTGATTCAGACTCCCTTCTGTTTGCTTGGGATTTCTCTCTTCTCTGAAACATTTTGGCTAGGAATTTTTTAAATGATTTCTATGCTTGTGTAAGTACTTTTGCTCATATCTAAATTATTATTCTGTGCTCAAGGACACACACGCGCGCGCGCGCGCACGCGCGCACACACACACACACACACACACACACACACAATATAAACAAGAAAGGGAGATAATTTCCCTCAAATAATAATGTCCATGAATTGAAAGCTTGGGCTGTAGCTTTAATATGGTTTGGTTTGGTGCAGTTCTACAGAGCTGGCTTTGTAAATTAAAGGTGTGATCCCTTGAAATCACTGTGATAAAAGTGCTTTGAAATCATACTACTGACAGCCATAATAGAAACAAATGCCTCCTTACCACTCATAGCTCAGCCCTGGTGAGAACAAATCAATAGAGTAAAATGCTTGCGGCTTCTTAGAGAAAGGTTCCACCTGACAGGTATCAGGAGATCAAATATTCACACCGCTTAGGACCAAGAATTGTATGGATTAGGACATATTTGAAAAGGCAGCAAGAGAAGGATAAAACCCCACCCTGTGAGGCCTTTGGTCACTATTCCTTTATCTTTCAATTTGTTCATCTCCTGTCTCTCTCCTTCAAGTTAAAACTATAGCAATAAAAGACACATTTCCTGCATCAAGGAACTCTCCGTCCAGTGGTGGAAACAATTAATACATGATTTTGAACTATTGTTCTGCTAGAATTGTGCATGGGGTGCTACGGGAACACACAGAAGGGGTACCTATTTTCGCCCTTCTAAGGGGGTTTTGAGGAGGTTGCCTAAAGAAACATTTAGAAACAGACACTTCAAGAGGATGGGAGAGGAAAAGAGAAAAAGCAAGGACCTTCAAGATTTTGGGCATGTGAACTTTTTATATGACATAGTCATTTGGTCACTCTATCATAAAGTTTCTAAGGGAAGCCCATCCTACACACCATTCCAGAAATCAGAGGATGTTATTATCCAAATTTACCTGGCTACTTTTAAGGTGGCCCAAGCTCTAATTTCTCAAGGATGATATTCTTCTTGCCCATAACTCTTACTGGAGCCAGAGGTACCAAGTCTTTCTGCCTAATTTCCTGCTCAGTGAAGAATTCTCCTTTATGACATTCCTAATGGATGCTCAGCCAAATTCTCGCTAATTTTTGGCTCTTTAGCCTCTATTTCCTTTGTGTTACAGCACACGAATTCCCTTTTGGGAAATTTCCCCCTATTGTAGGCAGTGTTTGTAGGACAGTAAATTCAGTGCCCTACCATTTCACTACAGGATTTGAGGAGATCCCCAGAGACCTCTGGTAGGTATTCTGCTGTCCCCATTCTACATGGACAAAGGATAAACATGTAAATTAAATTCAGGCAGCCAGCTCTACTCTTCCAGAACCTTAAACCCTAAGTAGGATGACTCACCATTCATCCGTCCATTATTACAATGGTCTTACAGTCAACTAGATTCCAGCTTGATTCCTTTCCTGTTTCTAAGCCTGGTCCTGCTGCATGCATCTTAGTCTAATAATTCCCTGATAACCTTCTAATAAATTCCAGTTAACTTATGTTAGCCCAAATTGATCTCTATTACTTGCTGCCAAGGAATTTTAATTCTGCTTGAATCCTTCCACTCATGGAAATATCACTACATTGTAAGGCTGAATATCCCACAGGTATACCTCTGAATTTGCTACAGTTATTAATTCAAGCTAAAAATCAGCTTCCCTATTACTGGGGTCCGTCATCAGGAACTCAAATAAATAAATTTTAGTCCTTCTATATGATAACCACTTTAGTATCTGAGGACAGCAAGTAATTACTAATAACCACACCCCAAAAACCAAGTCATCCTTTTCTCAAGTTGGAAACTAACATGACTTTAAAGTCCCCAGATCACAGAAATCAGAGAGCCGGATTGTTAATGGGCATCTTAATCATTTTCATTGGGTCCCACGGGAACTAAGAAGGCACTTCCTCCAAGAGTCTCTTTGAAAGAGAGTACTTCCATGTTTATTGTTTGCAAGGGTTGGTGAGTGGTAGAATTTGTTGATGGGATACAGAAGGCCTCCTTATCATATTAGGTTTCTCCATATTCCTCTCCAGTCTGCCTCCAATTAACAGTTATCTTCTCTACTGCAGTTGGAATAATTGGTGGTTATTTTCAGAGCAACTCATCAGGATGAGAGAGATTGATTATTTTTAATTGAGGTAGTGGAGGTGTTGAATATTCGCTGGACACTGAGTAAATGTTGCTAGGATTGCAATTTCCCAAGCCACCTGTCTGATAAACATCATGTCCTCAACATTTGCAAACAAACCAAAGTCACTCCTCCCCCATTCAAGTATTCCCCTTTCTCGTTCTAACATCCACTCTAACTACAAGTTTATGAGTCTGTATTCACTTCACTACTTCAGGAAAACATTTATCTGTAAAAATACGTCTATTCTTGAGCAATAGTAGGTCAGAAACCTGAGTTTTCATGACAATCAGAGGAGAACCACGGGGTAAACAGAGAAGAGTCCTTCTTTAGAGTCTTCACAGACTGACGCTCATGCAGCTTCTTTGTTGCAACTCAAGGCTTCCCCTCTTCCGGCCCCATCTCCTTATTCCTTTCACAGAGGTGAGAATTTAGGGCAAGTAATTCCCCCATTTCATAAAGAAAGGAGCTCCACTTAGAGTACCATGCTTCCTTGTGACAGAGCTGTCAAAGGAGCCTAGTATAATGGCCATCTTCTCTCTTGCCTGCTCATACAGAGGATGACTTCCTCTCCTTTTTCCTCCTCTCCCTTCCCCTTCCCCTCTTTAGTTCAGTGGACACTAGCACCTACGATTACTGTCCCAGCCTGAGAAAGCCTGAGGCAAGTAGCCTGGACCCGCACCAACCAGCAATTAACAGGAGTCCTTTGGCTCCTTTTCCTCTAGTGCTTTGGGTGTTCTGGCTTGGCTGCACCTCCCACCACTCAGGTGAGATGTGACACTGGGGGCTGAGGAGAAGTAGACAGACTGCTCTGCATCTAGATCACCTCAGCTACTTTAATACAGGTAAAACCATTTACCAAGTGGTCGGTGCAAGTCACCACAGTTCTACTTGGGGACATAGGGGCCCAGGGCAGACTGCCCCAAGATGGGCTGCTTTGGCATAAAGATTATTTTCCAGTAGATGCAGGAAAAGCTCTCTGCTCTCCACTTCAATTGCTTACATTTCCATTGGAAAGGAGAGCCCATCACAAGAAGAGAGCTATTAACAGAGACTCACCTTTACCTAAGTAACCTATCTGCATAATAGAACAACCTTCTTCTCCCAAACATCTCCTCTCACCTTCTTGCTAAGGGCCTCCCTCCCCTTTGTGTCTTTAGACCCCTACCCCTCTCCTTAGCTCATATAAGCATCAAGTGACCTCTCTGTCTCTGGGTTCTCAGGTCTATGTGGGTTCCCTGTACATATGATGAAGTTTTAGTTAATATAAGCGAGGTTCGGTAAGGTGAGGTCTGGAGCTGATGACCAAGAAAGAATTCTTGAGAGATCTTTGGTGCAAAATGGTAGTTTATTAAGGCACAGGACAGGCCCTTTCTCAGGCAGAAAGGGGGAGGTAAGGTAAAGGGAGGTTTCAAAAGAACTTTCATATGCTAAAGAGGACCTACAAGATACCAGATACCAGAGGCCTTGCCATTGTCAGGTTAAGGTTTTTTTTCTTTTCTTTTCTTTTTTAAGATTTTATTTATTTATCTGACAGACAGAGATCACAAGTAGACTGAGAGGCAGGCAGAGAGGGAGAGAGGAGGAAGCAGGCTCCTCTGATGCTAGATCCCAGGACCCTGAGATCATGACCTGAGGTGAAGGCAGAGGCTTTAACCCACTGAGCCACCCAGGCGCCCCAGGTTAAGGTTCTTTATCCCTCTAGCAAGGCATTAACATTAAGGGAGCTGGGAGATTCCTGGAAGAGCATCACTGTAGGTTCCTACCCAGGAGTGGGGGGGGCAGTGGGAGGGGAGGGAGGGGGTTGCAGGATGTCAGCTTCTGCTTTGTCCTCAGCCTGCCATCTGGTCCCTCATCACATACATCTATTAAATTTGATTTTCTCCTGTTAATCTGTCTCATGCTGATTTGATTTTAAGTCCAGCAAAAAGGACCACAGGGCAGAGGAAGGTCTTCCTCCCTGACAAAGTCCCCCAAATCCAGCTAAGAGCAAAGGATGACTTAGATTTCCTTTGACCTCCTGAGTGTGTGTGTGTGTGTGTGTGTGTGTGTGCACATGCGCATGTGCATGTGTGAGCAGATGTACGCAATTTCCAGAAAGAACAGAAGCTGGACCAAATAGACGCTGGGCCGAGTATCATCATAACAATACCACGAGTTCACACGCCATCCTGATGGTACATATCGGATTTTTTTTTTTTTTGACTAAGGAGAAATTGTATGTCATACAAAAGAAAAAAAAATCCTTAATGATATACATCCCTATTTAGTTTTGCATTTCAGTCATAATCACATAAACAGAGAGACATATGAACTGAAACACTCTGAAAGAATGGGATGATGCTAAACTAGTAAAAACTATGACATAAAACTTTAGTTTTATTAATTCTAAAATAACTACCTTTCTTCACATTTTACTATTTCATTAAATGAGAGTTCTTTTCAAGTGATGTATATTTAACGCAGGGTTTGTTTTTTCTAAGTCTCTGATAACTCTGACTACATTGTTGCTATCTTTTATAATTTATATTATCTTAGAACTAATGAAAATTGGCAAATTCAATCATTTGACCTCTGGACCAGAACTGGTGTGGCATATACCCATCCAAGGGAAGCCTCCAGAGATTCCAGATATTTTTCCTGATCCTGCTAAAATTTTCTCCCATGTGGGAGAATATCCTGACAATAGAGTAGATTAAAGTACATTGGGGAGTCTCACATTCTCCCCATCCTTAAAAACTGTGGGCCCAGGTTTGAACTTCTGTCTGTTGGACAGAGCAAAACAGTGCCCCCTGCAGAGGAAGAAAGGGACAGGGGACAGACTCCCTAATAGTCACCCTGAGAATTAAACAGACTCACCCACCCAGCATCTTCCTGGGAGCAGGTATATTCTTCTGCTCTCTTTAAAACAGTCCTATGAGAAGGTAAAGGCTAAGAGAAGGTGAAAGCTAGTGTACTGCAAGGAGGGGACAGTTGGTTTTACACAGGAGTCTTGTTCTTCTGCCACCAACCCAGAGAAGCTCACGGTGGACGACTGGTTCCTACAGGTGGGGCGAAAGGGGTCACACACTACAGGGACACAGGAGGGGGAAGGCAGGCACTGCCCCTAGGTGGTGCTAAACAACGCTCAGTCACATGGTGAGACCCGTACTTGCTTAAATTCCTGTTCCATCCTTTTTTAAATTATTATATCAAGGGAAAAGTTTCAATATGGTACCACATGTCTGAACTGGCTGTCTAACACTTGGACATCTCCCCTTTTAACACAGGGAGATGAGGCCTCAGGTTCAGAGCCATTATCAGGAAACAGCTAGTACCTTGAATTAATTTGTGGTAATTTACTTTCACTACGTATTTTTGTGTTTCCTTTCTCATCGTGGTAGGCGGCAAGATTTCCCATGTAAAATAGCGGCAGGATTTCCTTTCAAAACTTAACAGTTTAAAAGTGAGTTAATTCAAAGAAATACTAAATACACGTTAATATATTAAATACACCAGTGCCATATACAGATATGGCAAAAACTGCATACGGGGCTCACGGATGACTCTCATGTCACTTTTGGTATTGATGCATGATTACATCCTGTTGCTTCCAAACCTCCTCAAAAGAAAAGAGCATTCCACCTGACAGGTGTGTGAACGCACGCCTTTCCCCCATATGGGAGCAGAGGCAATCCAAAAAGTCCACCAGTGCTGTTTTTAATCCTGCTACTACCGCTGGCTCCCTAATCCCTTACACATGGAGTTTAATCTTTTGCTTCTGATGAGAAATAAATTTTCATAATTCCCTCCACCCAGCTCAGGCAGGTATCTCTCTGCCCCACCTATAATATGCCCATTCATTTTTACCTGAACAGCCTTCTTTATGTTATACCCCCCAACCCTCCTGCTGGACTGTGCTTCAAAGGTCTTCTTTCTTTCTTTTTCTTTCTTTCTTTCTTTCTTTCTTTTTTTTTTTTTTGTTATCTATTTGACAGAGATCACAAGTAGGTAGAGAGGCAGGCAGGAGAGAGGGGGAAGCAGGCTCCCCACTGAACAGACAGCCCGATGCGGGGCTCAATCCCAGGATGCTGGGATCATGACCGCAGCCGAAGGCAGAGGCTTTAACCCACTGAGCTACCCAGGCGCCCCCGAAGGTCTTCTTTCTTACGTGCCATGCAAGAATAAGCTTCCACTCTTCCTGGTATCAAACCCAGAGCTCTTGCTATGACTTCTACATGCTGCAAACTCAAAGCATGTGTATGTAAGAAAGAACTTTATTCCAAGACTTTGTTTGTGGAAGGAAAGTAGAGTGATTGAATGCATTGGTCTATAGTGATTTCAACTGTCACTCTAATTTGATCAGTCTCTAACCAGCTAATTGGTATTTAATCGGTTGTTTTAATTTTATTACAAAGCAGCTAGAATGCAGTGGTGGCTAGACACGACACAAATAAATAAAATGCATTATTATTTTTATGTTATTTATGCATATGAGTTTTATTTTACTTTTGTCAAAACTAGACTCACTTTCACCCCACTAGTAATTTGTATTAAACCAGTATTATGCATTTGCATGGTGAAAACAGTTAAAAATGTCTATTCATTGCCAAGTTTAAGTTATATAATAAGTTTTTAGATGTACCACCTTCATCTGCCAAATAATCTTGTGTTTCATTTAAATATTTGTATAGTGTTTCAATCACTGACATTGTTTCTATTAATTAATGATACCAGGGTTTAGTTCTAAGGAATACATAAATATAAAAGTAGATACAACAGAACAAGTTCTTGCCTAAAAGAGGAATCTGACTTGATCACCCTGAAATATAATTCCAAATATTGCCACAAAATTCCCCAGAAAGTTAAGGCCTAGCAGCATTAATAAAACTCTGGTTTAGATTTGAACATGGGTACAATAGGTTCCAAAGCCTTATGTAAGTATTTGAACAACTTGACCTTATTTCAGCTTCATCCAAGAACTATCGGGGACAACCAGTGAATCAACATGAGAAATTATTAGGGACCCACAAATGCCTACCTAAAAGGGCCCAGAAAACTACAAAAAGTTTAAAAAGATACTAATAACAGAATCACAACACCTCAAGACTGCTCTTTGGGCCTTAGACATCCTTGCTGCATGACCTCAAGGCCACTTACTCTCAAGTCTCAATTTTTTCATCTGCAAAATAGGAGTCATCATAGCTGCTCAAACATTAGCCTGAGGTTTAAATAAGACAATGCCCCGAGGCTTTGGCCACTGAGCTCTCCGGGGCTTACTCAGTACAACCAGTGCTGCTCCCCTCGTGGTGTTCTCTACATCCTGCTGAAGGTCACTGATTCACTAAGTGCTTGTTGAGTGGGCCAGCCACTAGGAGAGCCCCCTGCTACATAACCCTGCAGGTCTAGTTTAAAACAAAAAGCCATTTGTCCCATGAGAGGATAACTAGATCTGCCTTTAAACAAAATATGCTCAAGTAGGTATTTGTGTTGAAACTAAGATCGAGCCACCCGTGGAAATATTCTATGGAACCATTAAGGAAGAAATGGCCCTTAGTCCAAGCTTCTCATTTTCTATCTGATGAAAGAAAGCTCGTTTACTCATTAGCTTCAGAACAGGGCCTGCTATTTACATAGCAGTGGCCGTTCTGAAGCATTATTTTGTGTAGTAATGTCCAAACTCATTCTGGACTAGGCCTAAAGATCTACCTGCCTGAATATCACTACCCCCTCACTGAACCGTGGAGTCCATCTACCAGAAAGAAGATGGCCAACAAAAGATCTCTGCATAGAGCAAACCAGCCAGTAGCGTGGTTTCATTCTTGTCCTGGATCTTTAAACTGGTCTACCACACACCACAGTCTGAAAGCTCCCTACATGTGTGGAGTGGAGTGGAAGGCACGTCAGCTCTGTTCTAGGCAGTGACATGAGGATCCCTTATTTGCTCCTGCACAGGGTTTTGATCCCATCCCTCTTCCTGTTCTTCCTGGCTTCAGAGCTCTCGGCAGGATGCCCTGTTATCCGCCTGACCCTCACCTGCTCTATCTAATGACTCTCACCCACTGAATGCAGCTCAGAAATAATCCCTGCCAATCATGACTCTATACCCAAACCTAGGGTTTCCTCTCCAACTGGCAGCCTGGTGGGCTTTCTATGGCCTTCAGAGAAGAATGATCAAAGAGAAGAGAGGTCAAACAGACACGTGAAAAACATCACTTGGCATCAGGGAAATACAAATCAAAACCAAATGAGATACAGCCTTACAGCAGTCAGAATGGCGAATATTAAAATTAAATTAAATTAAAATTAAAATGTCAGGAAATGACAGACGTTGGCAAGGATGAGGAGAAAGGGGAACCCTCCTACACTATTGATGGGAATGCAAGCTGGTGCAGCCACTCTGGAAAACAGTATGGAGGTTTCTGAGAAAGTTGAAAATAGAGCTACCCTATCACCCAGCAATCACAATACCGGGTATTTACCCCAAGATACAGATGTAGTGATCCAAAGGGGCAGCTGTACCCCAATACCAGCAACATCCACAGTAGCCAAACTATGGACAGAGCCCAGATGTTAATTGACAGATGAATGGATAAAGAAGATGTGTCACATATGTACAATGGAATACTGTGCAGTCATCAAAAAAAAAAAAAAAAAGAAAAAGAAAGAAATCTTGCCATTTGCAACAACGTGGATAGAATTAGAGGGTATTATGCTAAGTGAAATAAGTCAATCAGAGAAAGACAATTATCATATGATCTAACTGACAAGTGAAATTTCAGAAATAAGGCAGAGGATCATAGGAAAAGAGAGGAAAAAATGAAATAAGATGAAACCAGAAAGGGAGACAATCCATAAAAGATTCCTTATTTTAGCAAACAAACTGGAGGGGGGATGGTGTAACTGGGTGATAGATATTGGGGAGGGTATGTGTTGTAATGAGCACTGGGTATTTTATAAGACTGATGAATCACAGACCTGTATCCCTGAAACAAATAATACATTATATATTTTTTAAAAAAGTAAAATAAAAAGAGAGAAGAGAGGTCAAAGAGAAAGGTCAATTCTCATGCAAAAGAAAGATGAGTTATGAACTGTGAAATCCTCAATATAAGTCACATATTCTCTGATCTTCATTCTCCAAATCATGTGAATTGAGAGTCACCTAAATTGCCTTACATAGATATGATAATACATACATACATGTATCATCACAGGAAAAAGACGTCTTTTATCAAAGCCAAGGAAATCTTACCTTCTCCAATTACAACAACTGGATTATACCACCAAAAGATACTTGATCTTCCTTAAACAAAACACAAAACAAAAAATACCCCTGAGCCTTGCATTCATAATAGAGGATAAATACTGGGTTACTGGATAATTTTTAAACATGGGGGCTAATGTATATCCATTGCTTATTAACATCTGTACCCTTCTTATAGCCAGTTTGCCGTGCCAACACTGAAGAAAATGAACTAGGGTGGTGGTAAAGGATTGTTACATTCTAAAAACTTCTCAAAGAAGGAACACCATTTCTCTGGCTAGACATAAATCAATCAATCAATCAATCAATCAATCTGTGAAAAAGATACCAAAAGGTCTTACAAAAACTTTAAAACTAGAAGACAAAACATGGCACCCAGACAACACTTCCACCTCCTCCCTCTATAGCAGACATTATTAAACAATCACAGAACTCTTTCCACTGTGTCTATACATAGTCTTCAAATGCTTCCCAACATAGCAACTCACATAAATCTTGGCAACAAATCATACTTGGCATGAATGATAAAAGCCATTCAGAATTCCAGCTTTATGAGACTGACTCTATTACCCTTAACACCATTTTAAGTATTAAAAACCTAGGCTGTCAAAGTATCACTACTTACATGAAATAAAATAGGGAGGCAATCCTGCCTATAGGAACATGGATCCGAATGTTAATAGAAGATTTCAAACCTGAAACTCTCCAGAACTTTCTTTCTTATCACTCTAATATCTCACCTTAGCTCCCCTTGCACCCTCTTCCCATTTTAAAGCACAAAGGCCGCTCCAACTGAGAAGAGTTTCAGGTTGAGTTCAGGCCAAATGTTGAAGCACCTCAGAGTCTCCCACTTCAGAGGTTGAGTATAATCCTGAGAAGGGGCTGTGAGTGCAGAGTGAGAGAAATGCAAATGCAGCCTGCACTGCTGAGCTGGGAGAGTGGGTCTGGTGGTGAGCAGGAAGGGGTCCATGGGGGGTGGGGGTGCAGTGGGAAGTGGGTTGGGCAGCAGGAGAGCATCAAAGGTGCCAAGGGAATGGACTGGAAAGAACAATGGTACACATTAGTGAAGGTTGGGCTTTAGGAAATAAATGTAAAAATCATGGCTCTTGAATGAAGAGCTCCTTCTCATGGAGTCTGACATGTCTTCCCTGACTATAAATACCTTTCCTTCCTCTACCCTCAGCTCTTCTCTCCTTCCTGTCCTCCCCATTCTCTTTTCCTTCATCTTCCTTCCCACCCCTCCTCTTTAACTTCCATTTCTTCCTTTCTTTGGCTCTCTCTTATCAATCCTTCTTCCCTTCCCCTCTTATTCTGCCTTGTCTAAGCTTTTGACAACTGGGCCTACCAGCCCTTTGTGGCTAAGGTCCTTGTTATTTATTTCCCATGCAGCCCAGCACAGAGGGAACTCAAGGGACAAAAGGCAGGTGGGGTTCCCAGATGCTACAAATCAGAGGGGAGTGCAGGCCAACGGATGGAAGAAAGCAATGAAGTAGTAAGCAGAGATGGAGAGGGTGTGTGCATGTCCACAAATAGGGTCAACAAAGTCCCAGGGCAGTGTCACAGTTAGGTTGGCGGAAAAACCAAGAGAGTAGAAAACAGTTCAGGCCGGAAGTGATGCAGCTGAGAAAAGAGAGAGAGAGAGAAATATGAGACAAGCAAGAAAAGCAGCCGTACTAATGAGCAGCCATGAGTGGAAAAGACCTGGGGGAAGAAGGTTAACAGGCAGGAGCCCACTGAGGGTAAGAAGCAAAAATCAAAGTGACAATCGGTGGCTCTGTGACACTTGAGGCACAAAAACAGAGATGTGCCCATTACATGGCAGCACCATGTGAGGAACTCAGTACATATTTCTTATTTTACTTGAATTTTTTATGTTAATACCACTGTGGAAACAGAATTTTTGCTCTGAGATTCAAGAATAACTCCTATCAATTTGGAAGCCGACATAAAACCAAATACCCATTCTAGTCTGACTATAATTTGGACTGACAGTGCAGAAATTCTTTGTTAAGCCCACCCTATTGGACCTGAAGGTCAACCCCATCATAACAGGGTGCCTCAGAGAGCCATTCTTCCTAACTAGTTATCGATTTGTAAAAAATCATGAGTGTCTTATATCAAATGACTGCTCCTGAATTGTTACCTTGGATCAACAGAGAGTAAATATTGGCATTTTCTTATGACAATCTGCTATTCGGGAATAATCTAGCCTTCCTGGAGGGACAGAAATAAAGCACGTAACAGTCATTTACCAATCATATAATATTAGACACTAGTAATTTGTCATTCACTGCAGTGTTCTAGAATCATTAGAGGAGACATTCAACTGCTCTCAGACATACCAGGTCTGATCATACAGAAAGCGCGATTCTGCAGGCTAAATATACCAAGTCTGCGCTAAGGTTTCATGACTCTAGACTGAAAGTTAATGACCAGTGCAAACCACCAGGCTACTACAGTAAAAGAGCAATAGTAAAAATGGCCTAATAAATCAGAAATTTAAAGGGGATATTCATTTTAGTTATGGTCATTAGAGCAAAGTGACGGTCCAATTTACTTACACAATGACTTACATTGATCATAACAGTATTTTAAGTGATAGTATCTGTTAATTAATTAAGCGAGTCTTGGATTAGTACCTACTATGTGCATGATGCTCTACCAGATGATATGAGGCATATTTAGACATAAAAAAGATAATCTCTACCTTCAAGTGGCTTGTAATCCAATAGGGAAAGAAGACCTTTGGCAGAATTCTTGTACAAAGTTAAACATGACCCCATAATGTAAGAGGTATACAAAGAGAATGCTTTAAGACTATAAAAGGAGAAATGACAAATATATGTTACCTTATAAAGAAAGGTAAGTTTATATATATAGAAAAATCATTGCACATATATTAAAGAAAAAGAACAGACATTGGATAACCCAAAATTGCAGGAAAAGGATGCCCCGTCATAAGAACAAGTACTATAGACGAGCTGGATGATCTATTGTCAACCCAGAATCACCAACCCCTTCTCAGCAGTCAACATTGCAAAGCTGATGGTGGGGACTACGTTTTCCAGAATACTCTTCCCTGAATGGTTCCTAGTAGAGTCAGCGAATGAGAGAACAGTGAGAAGATATGGAAGGCAAAGAGATGTAAAGCCATCCTCAGATGTCAGATAAGTGTATACAAATGAGATCTTCACTTCCCACTAAAAGGGTGGATGAGAATATGGCCCTGCTTTCTGTACTGAAACTATAATGTATCTCTGAGTTACTAACACCCTTGTCACTGAGTCACAACTGTGCAAACTGCCATTGCCTAGAGTCTTCTTTTTCATATGCTTTATTTGCATAGTAGTTGCCTTAAATACATATATAATATGTTGTCACCTGTTTGAATACCTATGGGACCTATTAACATCACATCTCTTGTAATCTCACCCGAGATGTGTTGGTGTTTGCTCTATTTAATTCATTATATAAATATGCATATAAACTAATAGAAACAAAAACAATTCTAAGCCACTATAGGAAATTCATGAAAGCCATAACTGGTGTCAAAATATTTCATCACATTTAATGACTACAGTGTGTGTACGTATGCTGAATCACTTTCTCCCCCATCCCTTCTGATTTTTTTTAATTATATGAGCAATATTCTGTTGGAAGTAATAAGTGATTATAGCAGGGGTATGGGATTTGAAATTAAAAACACAATACCATTTGCATCAATATCAAAGTATGCAATAAATAGGTATAAATCTAATAAAATAGGTCCAACATACATATGAGAAAAACTATAAAACTCCGATTCTGAAAGAAATCAAAGCAGATCTTAAAAAAGAGAGAGAGAAAAAGAGACAGAGATTCCATGTAACTTGATAGGAAGACTCAATATTGTCAAGATGTCAGTCAGTGCAATCCTAATAAAAATCCCAGCAAACTATCTTGTGGATACCAGCAAACTGATTCTAAAGTTTATATGGAAAGGCAAAAGATCAAGAATATCTTAACACAATATTAAAGGAGAATAGTAAGTCAGAAGACTGACACAACTGAACTTCAAGATTTACTACAAATCTGTAGTAACCAAAACAGTGTGGTACTGGCAAAAGAACAAACAGATCAGTGGAAGATAACCGAAAGCCCAGAAAACACAAAAATATAGTCAAAATATCTTTGATAAATGAACAAAGGCAACTTAAAGGAGAAAGGATACTTTATTTATCTGTTTGTTTATTTATTTATTTATGAGAGAGCATGGTGGGTAGGGGCAGAGGGAGAAGGAGAAAGAGAGTATTGGAAGCAGATTCCTTGCTGAGGGCAGAGCCTGACTCAGGGCTTGATTCCCTGACCCTGAGATCATGACCTGAGCTAAAGTCAAGAGCTGGACACTCAAATGACTGAGTCACCCAGGTGCCCAGGATTCTCTTTCTGACAAATGGTACTGAAACCATTGAACACCACATGTAAAGGGAAGAAAAAAAGAAAAAGAATATAGAAACAGACCTTATACTCTTCATAAAAATTAGCTCAAAATGGATTATAACTGTAAAATGTATAACTATGAAACCTAGAAAATAACATAGGAGAAAATCTAGGTGATCTTGGGTATGGCAATGACTTTTTAGATAAAATACCAAAGGCAAGATCTATGAAAGAGATAATTGATAAGCTGGACTTCATTAAAATTAAAAACTGCTTTATGAAAGTCACTGGCAAAAGAATGAAAAGAGAAGCCACAGATTGGAAAAATATATTTGCAAAAGACATATTCAATAAAGAACTATTGGCCAAAATATACAAAGAACTCTTAAAATGCAACAATAAGAAAATGAACAATCCAATTAAAAAATGGGCCAAAGACTTGAATAGACACCTCATCAAAAAACAGACAGCAAATATGCATATGAAAAGATATTGTACATCAGAAGTCATTAGTGAACTGAAAGTTAAAATAACAATGAGATACCACAACAAATTTATTAAAATAGTGAAAATCCAAAACACTAACACCACCAAATCCTGGAGAGTATGTAGAGCAACAGGAGCTCTCATTTATTGCTAGTTGGAATGTTAAATGCTACAGCCACTTTGAAAGAGAGCTTGACAGTTCTTTCAAACTAAAGATATTCTTACTAAATGATCCAATGACCATACTCCTTGATATTTAACCAAGTGAATTGAAAATTTGTGTATACACAAAACCTGCAAACAAATGTTTAAAGCAGCCTTAAATTGTTAAAATCATAATTGCTAAAATTCATAATTCATAATTGCTAAAACTCAGAAGCAACTAAGATATACTTCAGTTACTAAATGGATAAACCAACTGGTACCTCAAGGCAAGAGAATATTATTCAGCATTAAGAGAAATGAGCTATGAAGTCTTGAAAAGACATGGAACCTTAAATGCATATTCTAGGTGAACAAACCGATTTGAAAAGGCTACAAAATGTATGATTCCAACTATATGACATTTTGGGAAAGGTAAAACCATGGAAACAGTGGCTGCCAGGAGTTCAGGGGGGAGGAAGGGAAGGATAAATAGATGGGGTGTTGGCAATTTTTAGGGCAATGAAACTATTTTGTGTGACACTGTAGTGTTGGATACATGTCATTACACACTTGTCAAAACCCAAATAATATACAACACTAAGAGTGAATCCTAATGTAAACTACAAACTTTTGAGAATAATAACATATAAAAATTGGCTTATCAATTCTAATAAATGTGCTTACCACACCAACACAATGATAGGGGAAACTAGCAATGGTGATGGGATATATGGGAACTTGACTTTTTGCTCAATTTTTCTGTAAATCTAAAACTGCCCTAAAAAGGGTCTATTAATTTTTTTAAAAAATCAAAATAATAACATAAAATACATTCTTGTTGTGAAAAACCTCAAACCATCAGAGCCTACAGACTAAAACATGTAAGTTCCAAGTGATTCATTCATACCAATCTCTCTTTCCTATCAAGGGGTAAATACTACTAATGATTTGGTATGTATACTTCCAGTCTGCTTTTTAATATACTCATTTATATATGGGTACATTTTGACTAAGTTATTTTTAATATATATGAACCATTTCATACATATTCTGAAATGTGCACAGTTCTTCAAAGTATCCACTAGTTACGAGGCTGAGCCTTACAGGAAAACATGTTCCAGAAGATGCATTTCCATGGTTGGTACCCTATAATCTGAAATTTCTTTTATCTTCCCAGAACATTGTATAGTGATGAGCATATAGCAGGAACTCTAGAAATGATTATGGAGTGATGGGCAATCAACTAAGTCAAGATGAAAAGAATAAGGCAATTAAAATACAGCTACATGGTCTGACAGCTAAATTTTAGAGAGAATCAACCCTTTGACTACACAGCCAGTATACCAATGGAGAGTCCATTGTATAGAGTGAATAACACTTTTCATGTTTAATAATGATTTTAGCTCTTGGGGCTATACACAATGTAGGAACTGTTAACCCCAAATCAGAGGCAAGAAAACTGAGGTTGAGGGAGTTTAAATAACTTGCTCAAAATAATCTGACTCATTGGCAATGGAGCCTCTAAGTCTCATAGTACCATTCCAAAGTACCATCTACAGGTAACAAGCACCTACTGGCCCTTTTGTCATAATCTTAATTGACTGAAAAGGCTATTTGCATCCAATAGGGACAGGATCATATTCATATCTTACTCAATATTAGGGTCCCATCTTTCCCTTTCCTTAAACTGAACATCATTTAATCAAATAGATTGTTTAAAGGTAGAATGCTAGACGGGTTTTTTGGGATATATATATATATATATATATATATATATATATACACACACACACAATCTGGTGTTCAGTTGCTTAGGAAACTGTTTTTATCATTGGGGGGCAGGACTAACACACTGTTAAGTGAAAGAAAGGCAGAGGGGAAAATATAATAATCCAGTGTTTATATGAATTTCATCCACAGGGAATATAGCAAAATAATCACAACTCAATGGAAAAAGGAGCTTTTGAGTGGGTTGTGAAATAAGCTATTAAGTCATGCAAATAAATCCCATGTCAACACCTCAGAGTAGTCTGATTGGATTCATGCATTGGAACTCATACTTCATGAGGCTTTAAGACCCCTGGTGTTCTCAGGGGTTTATTTTGTTGTTGTTCATTTGGTTTTCTGGGTTTTCTTTCTTGAGGGGAGGGGATTTTAAGGAAGGTATAACTGCTTTAAGGTGGAAATCTCATGAGTCTATGTGCTGCAAGTGTTGAAAAAGTATATTATCACAAGACAATATCAGTACTTTCAGCCTTCACCATTTCTCAGCTCTATTCTAAGGAAGCATCCTCTCTTCTTCCATGCAACCTATCCATCCTATTGTTCTTGAAGCACATCTGACAACCAGATAGGAACCCAAGAGTCAGATAATTCAGAGGGTATCCTCGCCCATGAATTGGAGATGTTGCTGTTGACAGCACAGATGGTAACCTGTGAGTGTCTGTAAACAGCCTTTCCCCCATGCAGCACATCTTCAGGAGCATTGTGAGATTATGCTTTTCTTGTCCAGGGCCATATCTGGAATGCCTAACCCAGTACCTGGTGCACAAAGTAGACATCCCACAAATACACACTCATCTGTTACATGAGCAAGAAAGAACCTTCTGTTTTGTTGTATCACTACATGGCTGGATCGACTTGATACCAAAATTTAGCCTCCTCGGACCAGTGGACCATCTTTGTATTCCCAGTGCCAAGCACAAGTTCTCCTGGCTCAAAGAACAATTGTGCTAAGTAGTATACTCTAAATTTTACATGTCATCTCATTTAATTCCATGTAACACCTACATAAATACATGTTCTCATTTTACAGATGAGAAATCAGGGCTTCAGAGAAATCAAGTAATCGAGCTACAGTCCCAGAGCTAATACATGATAGAACAAGGATTTAGATACCACTCTGTTTTAGCTGCAAACTGTATGTCCTTTTCATCTGTGGGCTGTGTTCTGTCCTAAATGAAGTACTGTACACATGCATCACTCAAACGCAGATACCAATGTTTAAATCCAAAACCTTCATGACTTACGAAGGACTACTGTATGAAAGACATTGGGAGACTGACAGATTCAGTTTACTCAGAATGGAAGTAACAAGCATGAGGATATAGTAAGACTGGTGATATACAAATGGAACAGTAGTTAGAAATGGATGGTCATGGTTGTACAATTCTGAAAAAGCAAGAAAGTCTTCATTCTGGAGTGCCTTCAGGAGAACACTGTCCAGCTAAATAACTGTCCCTGTCTTTAAATTGCCCGAAGCCAGGTGGAAGGAATGGAAGGCTTCTCTCAGGGCCAATGTCTCCTTCTCTGCCTCCTTCCCTCCCCTCCTCCTTTAGTGGTTCCTACACACCAGGCAGTGTGTTGCAAAATAAAGAATAAGACACAGTCTTTGTTGTTGATTTTTTTTTTTCTTAGTCCTACAACACATAAAAAATAGGACAAAACGTGGTTAGTGCAGTGTGAGTAATGCAGAGAGAAACTCACTCAGCCACAGCACGGTCTGAAGAGCTGTCTAGGCTAAGCTTTAGTGGAGTCCGGAGTCTGGGTATGCAGACAATTTCATGCAATTCAATATTGCCAAAACATACAGTAAAAAGCAAGGAGTGGTGAGAAAAGAGCAGGATAGGTTGGCTTACTTTCTAAGTAAGCCATGTTGACAAGCTTAGGCTTCATCTTGACAGTGATAGATGTATATTTGGAGAGCTTAGGCAGAGGACTGACAAAGTTGGATATGAAGTTTAGAAAAATCCCTGCAGTTGCTACGTATTTTAATGAAATTGGACAGAAAGCCAGGAGGTCAAGTTAGGAACCTAGCACAGAGTCTCAGCAAAATATAGGAACCTGAATGGAGATGGGGGCTTGCTTTGACAGTGATTCAGAAAAATATTTCAGAAGGATGGGAGAAGAATTCATCATGAGGAAAAATAATAAACTAGCAAAAAGGCAGAATATTAACAAAAACTGGGAGTATATAATATTAAAGAAGTTACTGAGCAACTTTAAGAATTTTAAATATGCATGGTATACATTACTACAGCTTTGTTTTATTGTCCAATGTGTGGTCTTTGTTGACTAGCTTCTCTCTCTTAATATAATGTTTTCAAATTTCATGCATGTTATATGCATTAGTGTCTCATTTCTTTTTATTGCCAAATCAAATTCCACTGAAAGGACATACCACAGTTTATTAAATATTCATCAGTTGATGAACTCTTGAGTGCTTTCCACTTTTTGGCAAGTATATTGCTATGAACATTCATGCACAAGAATTTGTGTGCACACATACTTTCGTATCTCTTGGATATATATCTAGGAGTGGAACTATTGAGCTATATATTATTATGTTTAACTTCTATAGTAACTATTTTCCAAAGTTTCGCCATCAATTTACATTTCTATTAGCAGTGTATAAAGGTTCTAATTTCTCCGCATCCTCCTTTGGATTGTAACATTTCCAGTGGGAATGCCTAGGTGGCTTAGTTGGTTAGGCATCCAACTCTTGGTTCCTGCTCAGATCATAATCTCATGGTTGTCAGATGGAGTCCCATGTCAGGCTCTGTGATCAATGCGGAGACCTATTCAGATTCTCTCTTCCTCTGCCCCTCCCCCTGCTTGTGTTCTCTCTCTCTAAAATAAATAAATAAAATATTTTTAAAAAGAGAGAGATTAGGGGCTCAGGTCATGATCTCAGGGTCCTGGGATCAAGCACTGCTTCTGGTTTCCCACTCAGCAGGAGTCTGCTTGTCCCTCTGACCTTTCCTTTACTTGTGCTTGCTCTCTCTCTCTCTCTCAAATAAATAAAATCTTTAAAAAATATATTACTTAAAAAATTAAAAATAAAAATAACTACTCCAGTTGGTATAAATGTGGTACCTTACTGTGTTTTTTATTTGCTTTTCCCTGGTAGCTAATGATTTTAAGCAGCTTTGCATGAGCTAATTGAGTATTTATATACTCTTTTTGGATAAATATTTATTTAGGTCCTTTGGCCATTTTTAATTGGTTGTCTCAGAACTGCTGTATAGAGAGATATTTTCTATATATTATATAGATTATATATTTAGATACAACTCCTTTATTAGATACATGATTTATAAATATTCTTTCTTATTCTGTGGATAGCCTTTTCACTCTCTTGATGGAATCTTCTGAAGCACACAAGTTTTAATTTCAATTATATTTATCTATTTTTCCTTTTGTTGCCTGTGTTTTTAAAATGTCTTTAAAAATCGCTGCATAATCCAAAGTCAATAAGACATGTACTTATGTTTCCTTTTAAGAGTTTTATAATTGTAGCTTTTACATTTGGGTCTCTGATCAATTTTCAGGTAACTTTTGAATATGGTGTGAGGTAAGGCTCCAATTTCATTCTTTAGCATGCAAATATCTAGTTGTCCATATAATTTGTCAAAAACATTATTCTTTCTCTTGTTTAACTGTTTTGGCAGACTGGTTGATAATCATTCACAGTAAATGTGAAGTTTTCTTTCTGGATTGATTCCAGAAAGAAAAAATCAATTCCCTTCCAATGAACTGACATAAAGTAGTTATCTTTCTAGTAATTGTGCATTTCATCTAATTTGTTGGCATACATTTGTTCATGATATTACCTTACAATCCTTGTATCTTTCTATAAGGTCAGTAGTAATGTCCCTTTTTTCATCCCTCATTTTGGTCATCTGAATGTTCCTTCTTTTCTGTTTGGTCATTCAAGCAAAAGGTTTGTCATTTTTGCTCTTTTCAATGAAACAACTTTTCCCTATGTTGATTTGCTATTTTATTAATTTCGACTCTAATCTTTACTTCTATCCTTTTGTTTGCTTTGAGTTCATTTTGCTTTTCTTTCTACAGCTTCTTAAGGTCCAAGAATGGGTCATTGATTTGAGATCTTTCTTTCTTTTTAATACAAGTGTTTAGAGTTATAGACATTCCCTCTAAGCATTTAGTAACATTGCATATACTTTGGTATGTGTGTCCTCATTTTCATGTGTCAAAAAGTTTTGGGGGGGGTTGTTTGTTTGTATGCTTGTTTTTTGTAATTTCTCTTGTGATTTCTTCTCTGTCCTATTGGTTTTATAGAAGTATATTCTTTAAATCATATAAGTATGTTCTTTGGTCAGAATATTGTAGAAAATTCTGAAATTTACAAATACATAGGGATTAAAGAATATACTTCTTCAGTGTACACAGACTGTTTTCTGGTGTATCTGGAGAATATTCCATGTACACTGGAGAACACTGTGGATTCAAGCTTCTCTGACTTTTTTCCCCTGATCCATTTCTCTTTTCCCCTCATCCATTAAGCTATCTGCATCATTTACATCACATCCAACTGTAAGGTTTCACTAATTTCCAGCTGATTGTTCTATTGGTTTTGATAACATTCCAGGGGGGCGTAATTGCTCCACAGTTTGATCCAGTTAAATTCACACCCTTTTGCCGGGGTACTTCTTTTTTTTTTTTTTTAAAGATTTTATTTATTTATTTGACATAGAGAGATCACAAGTAAGTGGAGAGGCAAGCAGAGAGAGAGGAAGGGAAAGAGGCTCCCTGCTGAGCAGAGAGCCCGATGCGGGTGATCCCAGGACCCTGAGATCATGACCCAGTTTAGTTTTGTTTTGTTTTGTTTTTTATGATTACAGGAGGACAGATCTTCATTGATAATGTCTGGTCAACTAGGTGAGCTATGGTTCGGTTGTTGCTTTTACAGAGCTATCAACCTCTTAATTGCTTACCCACCACAATCTCTATTGTTTTGGAGAGCACCTTAGACTTAAAATTCCCCACACTCTCTTCCAAATTAAGTGAGTTCCTTTGGGTAGACTTTTAGAACCCTCTTTTCTTTTAGCCTGCCTCTCTCTCTAGCAAATCTTTGAGCCACCGCTCTGAAGCTGGGGACTGGAGTGACACCCTTGCTTTGTGAGCAGTGTACCACTTAAAGGTGGTAGTTTGGTATTCTTGACTTGCCTCTCCCAGGGTAGAACCTCTCTCCTGCCAGCAAGTTAAGCCAGGGTAATCTGTATCTCTCAGCTGTCACAGCTGGGTTAGAGCCTCTACCCACTGAGTGCGGGCTGAGTAGAAGAAGGTGGCCTGTAACCTATTAGCTACATTCGCTAGGAATTTAGCTTCTGTAACTCAGAGCTGGACAAAATGAGAAATGCTGCTGGTCTGCCCCTCTTAATGAGATACCACATCCCTTGACTGAGAATCGAAGAGAAAGTAAGCTCCATCATCTTGACCCCATCTGATCCCATCAAGACCCCATCCTGACCCATCTTGACCCCAGAGTAGAGTTTCCATCTTACTGCATTGGGTAAAATGGGGTGGGGGTAAGGAGGAGCAGGTGGTAGCTCAAATGTTATACACCCTTGGTGCTCTTGTCAAGATTTGGGACATTTTCTTAAGTATTTCTTTATATTGCTCCATACAGTTAGGACAATTCCAAAGACTTTTTTTTTAAAGATTTTATTTATTTATTTGATCAAGGGAGAAAGAGAGAGAGAGAGAACACAAGCAGGGGGAGCAGCAAGCAGAAGAAGAGGGAGAAACAGACTCTCCACTGAGCAAGGAGTTCCATGCGGGACTCAATCCCAGAACTCTTGGATCATGACCTGAGCTGATGGTAGATGCTTAACCGACTGAGCCACACAGTCCCCCCCCCCCCCCAAAGATTTTAAATGGCTGGGCTTCTTTTTATTGTTTTCACTAGCTATGGTTGTTTTGCCGTGGAATAGGTCTGTGGAGCTTCTCACACTGTCATATCAGAAATGGAACTCCAATAAACTCTTTAAACCTCAGAGACTTGGAAGTTGCTTATTATCAAAGCAGAGCCTCACTTAGCATGACCAAAGCCATTCCCAATATTAAAGCAGAATTGAAGTAAACTCAAAGGGAAACAAAACAAAACAAAACCAAAAAACTAGTGATTCGCCAAATCTATCTTTCTCTGAGAAGTTCTTGTCCCTTAAAACTGCATATCCTTCATTGGTCAGATTCCAGGATAATGCCTTCCCTGTTTCTCCTTTGTCCCTTCTGTTGGCTCGGTTGCTGCTGTAATGTGTCTATGCATACTATAACCCTCTGATGGAAAGTCCCAAGTTACTTCAGGCTACTTGCAATGTTTAAAGCACAGTACCTACTTAAAGATGACAATATGTGGGGTGCCCTGGGTGACTCAGTCAGTTAAGCATCTGATTCTTACTTTCAGCTCAGGTCATGATTTCTTGGGGGTCAAGGGATCGAGCCCAACATCAGGCTCTGTGTTCAGCAGGGACTCTGCCTGGGATTATTCTCTCTCTCCCTCTCCTTCTTCTCCTCCCCACACTGCTCTTTCTCTCTAAAGTAAATAAATAAATCTTTTTTAAAAATGGCAATACGAACAACATGAGGACAGAAATGCTATCTATTTTATTTGCCAAGTATTCCCAGATCCTAAAAACAGTGCCTGGCTTGCGCGAGCCTTCATAGCTTGCTCTCAAAACATATTTTTTGAATGAAAGAGTATTAGCAATCTGCTCCTGTGCCTTTGTCATACAACTGGTGGCCCTAGGAATGGAAGGGATGAGAGGATAGTTTGTCCGATGGTATCTTTCTGAAAGTACCCTCCCAGAGAGTGGTTTAACCTGGGATCCTGACGCCCATGCTAAAGGATTCTGTGTATTGCTAGAATATCTCCAAGAGTCTTATAACCAAGAGATCTGGCCTTGTTTTCAAAGTTATCTCAGGAAACTCAAGGGGTATATTCTGGCATCTGTAGCTAACACCACGGAACAGAGTGCAGCCCATCAGTTATATGAATGAAAAGCAATGGAGGGAAGGTGACCCCTCGAGAAAATGTTGTTGAAAAGAAAACAAATGGTTCTGAATAATCAGCCCACACCTGGACCACCGGGAGACCTAAATGCCCAGGAATACCCTGCATGATCAGAATATGTGGGCTTCTCCCCTTATTTAGGTCTGAGAGAATCAGGTCTCTTCCCAAAGCCATCAGAGCCCTGCCTTCAGATGAATGGGTCTAGAAGCCCTAGACAATTCCTGAAATGATGGTAAAAAGGTAGCGTCAAACCACCACAAGAAGCCTCTTTGGGAACTGTGTTCTAAATTTCTAAGACTTTGGCTCAGTGTCTCTCCTACGTGTTAAAGTCTCCCTATTTACCGAGCCCCACACTAGCCCTGCCTGCAGACTTGGCCAGGCCCCCTGACTACTCACCCAAAACCATCAGTTGAGCTTTGCCAGGAGCTTCACCTCATCTAGATCTCTGGCTTTCTGATCTTCCCTGTCCCCTAAAACTTGCCCACCCCTCCTCCTATCTTGATCTCACTCTGGTTTACACAGAGTAATTAATCCATTGGTTAATTGGTAAGTTCAATTAATTCATCAATCTCCTGCTTGAGTCCCTGTTGGGATTCTTTGACTCTGTGTCTTTAACCTTATTGGAAAGCAGCCACATCTCCGATTTTACCCTCACTTCTTCCCAGGTCATTTAAACAAAACAAAACAAAAAAAAAAGGCAGCCCAGAAATAAGCGCGTAAAAAACAACTCTCAATCTTTGCCCTCTTGGTATCAGCTTTGAGACACCTGGCCAAGTACAGCCTATGCTAAGTTTCAAAGAAAAGGCAGATAACTTTGAAGATTTTATTTCACAGGGACAAAAGATAAAAGTCTCTGTCAAGTTGTCATTAGATGCTTAATGCTTAATGCTATTCGTAGTGGGGTGCTGGGACTCCCCTCCTCCTCTGTAGACCTCTAGCAGATTAGGTTTCAGAGCCTTAATTTGAGGAAGGATTTACAGCTGTGAAGAGGTATAATATCATTTTGATTTGGGTTGTACTTGGCTGGGGAAGCCAGATTACATTTGTATGAAACTGCATTAGAAGATATGACTGAAGCCACCAAAATCAAATAAAGTGAAAATTTTCCAGGGAGTCTAAAAATAGGGGCCTGCCTTTCCAACACCCCTGCACTGTTTCACTATTATTCTGATTTACACCAAGAAGATACAAGCAGGAACACAGAAGATTTTAAAAAAGAAGAAGAAAGAGAGAGAGAGAGAAGAAAATAAAGGAAAAGAAAAAAAAAGAAAAAGGAAAGAAAAGAAGAAACAGAAGGTAGACAGCAAAAATGTTTATGCTTGCCTGACCTGTCCATCCATCAATCTGTCATAAACTTAACCCAGAGAGAGGTTCCCTGGATAAAGAAAAATAATTAATTAACCCTTAGAGAAGTGTGGAAGTTAGGGGAGGGGGAACAACTTATGAATAATGCCCTGCTTTCACCTCCTGAGGCACTGTCTAATTCAGAGTCTCAGAGAAATCCATCAAATAGTCTCTGAAGTTTTGCTGGGCCTCAGTCCATCTTCCACTGCCATATGCCACCACGTGCACGTGTCACACAGCAGCCCCCAGATAATGACTTACACAGAGCATGAGCCTTTCCTTCAGAATGATCTCGAAACTATTTTAGAACCTGACTCTCCTCATTTGCAACACAAACAATAAATCACATCATGTATTGCGAAAACCCAGTTTTCTCCGCCAGGAAGCATGGAAAACTATT
The DNA here is from genome assembly GCF_022355385.1 of Mustela nigripes. Lineage (NCBI taxonomy): Eukaryota > Metazoa > Chordata > Mammalia > Carnivora > Mustelidae > Mustela > Mustela nigripes. The sequence goes on from NC_081558.1 coordinate 28,726,604, forward strand.
AGCTGTTGCTTGGAATTGTTTGTACCACACAGTTCTGTAGCCCTGGGCAGGTCACCAGCGCCTTCTGGCAGGATTTAGAAATGCATGAACAGAACACCATGGGTAGAACTTCTAAAATGTAAATTATTGTGCCAAAGCCTCTAGATTCAACCAGAATGTGTTATTCATGGTTGGGGAGAATTGGGGGAAGCAGGGCTGTTTCTTATCACCAAAGTACTGTTTATTTCCAGAAGCAAGGGAAAACCATGCAGACAACCACAAGCTACTTCAGGGGCTACCTGCTTCTCAAACTGTTGGTTCCTCCAAGACTGGTTAAAAGCCACAGAAAATGAGACAGAGGATGACTTCTCTGATTTCTGCCAAGAGTTCTGATCTCTCAAGTACCACAGAAGATGGTAAGGCCATTTTTTTTTCCACAGGAACCATCTTCAGCATATGTTTTTTATACCTGCACATGTCCTCAGACAAAGAAAATGTAACACCTCTCTCAGGCACATGTCCTCAGACAAAGAAAATATAACAACTCTCTTAGCTCCAAAGTTAAAGTGTCACTGGGCCCATTATAAAAAGACTCAAAGTCTTTTGCGTTGGTATGCACAGATGTCTTGATTAACCTAAATATAGAAGAGATGTCATAGGACAGGCACCTCTTCTTCAAACACAGGATTAAAACATGGTTTCCTCAGGGTCAAAAAGTAGTGACAACGGCTCAAAATTTAGGCCCTGACTTCCAGATCTGGATATTAATAAAATCAAATTAATTAGATGAAAAAATACATCCAAAATCTCTCAGATTGCCCAAAAGAACTCCCTGGGGATTATTTATATTTACTAACATATTAATTTATATAATTTATATAATTTATAGCATATCTACAATAAGCCAATATGAATGCTTATAATAATACTTGTTAGTGTCTCTATCTAATTCTCAAATCATAACCAAACCTCAAAGTGAATGAGCCTTGTTTCTAAAATTCAGTATTGTCTAGAAAAAAAATTTAAAAAGCAAAGTTCTCTTTCTTTTAGGAATCCATTGGTTCCCTTACCGTCTTTTCAGACACTATAACAAAGGGTCCTTCTAGACCCTGAGAAAGCAAAGAACCATAGCTTCCATAGCCTTGGAACACTAAGTAAGTACTTAGGAACACAGAACCTTGAAATCTGACCTTGAACTCTCTGAGAACCCGATGCTTGGCAAGCAAAAAAATACCAAAAAAGGCGAGTGGGTAAGAAGACCTACCCACACTGCTGACATTTTAGTTCTCTGAGCTTTCATTTCCTCCTCTGGAAAATGCAAGTGTAGATTAACACAAGCCTAAAAGGAAAGCCATGCTCTCTAACTGAAAAATAAATAAAATGGCCTTTAAGTCTTGGGAAGAAAATGCACTCGGAATATCCTTATGGATAGTTTACTAATCTGCACTGAGAGGGCAGACTAGCATGTGTGGGAGTTAGGAACGGGAGGCATGAGTCATACCTACCTGATTCCCCATCCTGATCACATCATTGACTAGCTGTGTAACCTTGGGAAAATTACTCAAACTCTCAGAGACTGTTTTTCCATCTGTATAAAAAAATAATAAAGGGGCACCTCGGTGGCTCAGCTGGTTAAGCGTGTGCCTTTGGCTCAGGTCATGATCTCAGGGTCCTAGAGCCCCATGTCATGCTCCCTGCTCAGTGGAGAGTCTGCTTCTCTCTCTCCATGTGCCCATCCCCCCTGCTCGTGCTCTCTCTCTCTTGCGTGCTCTCTCTCAAATAAATACATTAAAATCTTGGGGGAAAAAAAAAGAATAATAGTAAAATTTCCTGCATCACAGGACTACTGCAAAGATCCCATCTAGTAACACATGTAAAGCTGTCAGCACAATGTCTAGCCCCACAGTAAGCACACAATAAACATTAGCTACCAAGAGAAATATAATTAGTAATAATTCTCTTTAAGTACAAGCAAGTAATATTTACACACTTGCAACACTTGTTACCTGCGGAACTATTAAATCAAGGATCAAAACGGAATTATAAGAAAGACAGTGTTGCGTGACATCCTTTGGATTAATCGAAGTTGCCAAACAAGCTAATCCAAATTTAGAAAAAAATCTTTTGAGCTATTTTGCAGTACCTATGTCTGCCCTCACTTGGGAAAGGGAAATGCACGTTCCTCGCATTCTGGAGAGCTATTCAGAAATGCTAGCTGACCCCTGATAAACCTTCTGCCTCCCTGGGAAGACACTCAGGCAGCTTAATTCGAGTGAGCCAGGGGAGAGCATGAGCCAATGGCCCTGCACTGCCCAGTCTCCATCTGTGCGGTTTCACCATGAGCCACAGCTCGCCTCTGCGGACACCAAGCCCAGCTGTCAGGGAAAGGTTTCAGACCCAGAGTGGTGCCCCAACAATTTCCAGTTCAGTGGGAAGCTGGGAAACGCCTGGTCTCACAGCACACGATTTCCTCATTTTTCCTCACTTTCTAGGCTTTAAACAATTTTAACCTCCCCTCTGGGTGAATACAGAGACCGCTGTGCTCTAAGTGGAAATTCCAGACTTGGGGTGGTATGAGCAGATTTCACACCTTCCAGTGGGCCTCCAATGAGGACTGTGACACTGGCTTAGTCCTGGCTTCTCTGAGCTTCACTTTCCTCCTCTGTAAAATGGGCCAAAGCTGACTTTGGGGGTGGTGGGGAGATGTGGACCTTTGGCACAGACATGTAGAGACATTACCAATTTTCTTAAGGCTCTGCTCATTCTCTGCTCTGAACTGAATGAGGTTGTCTATCTGCTCTCACACCCCTCTTTAAAAACAAAACAGAAAAAAACAAAAAACAAAAAACAAAAAATAAACAAACAGAACAACATTTCCAAAAGCTAACAAACTTGAGAAGAAGAAGAAGGAAAATTCTCTGCCACATAAATTGGCCAGGGCCGAAGCGATAAGCGGCTCGGGCAAAGCAGTTAGTATCCACAATTTATTCTTTAATAACTTCTACTGTAATATTTCTGGGGCACATCAAAGGACAATAACAACCCGATGTTGGTAATCCCTCTCACATATAAAAACTTTCATTACAGAGTGTTTGAGAAATGGGAATCAATAGGAGTTGGCCGCTTTTTTTCCTGCCTATCCCGGGGAGACAGCACCCGGCTTTTTCTCCCTAGTGGGGCCACACTGTGTGGTCCGAGTCTCCTCTGATGGCTGCAGATGAGCAACAAGATGAAACATCTCTGTGATAAATGGAAAAGGGGAGAAGAATTTCAGGAGAACGCATCTCCGTGCCAGAAACCTAGAGCAGTCCAACCTAATTAGCCCTAAATGCGGCTTGTAAACATTGGCTTTGATGTATGTTTAAAAGTCACTGGGATTCGTTCTGACTTGGACACTTTTGTGCTCTCAAATGTAAAAGATTTTAATTCTAAAAAATGTTTTTAATGAGCACCCCAACGGCAGGACAATTTGGGGATGCTGCAGCAGATCTCAGTAATACAAGCTAAAAAAGTAGCTAGCAGACAGCCATTAATTTCCCCCTATTATCTATAATGTAATGTATTAGAGGCAGAAATACAAAATTCCTTACACGTGGTTTTAAATTCACCCTAACTGTAGCGTTCACTTTCTTTAAAGCATCATTCTAGATTCTTTAAAAAACTGGAATCACCATGTATTTTCTCTTTATCATGAACATATAAAGGCCCAAGTCATGTCCCTAGTAAAGGTCATCAAACAAACTGTATCTTCCCAAAGCCAGTGGTCAATTTCAAGTCTCCCTTCATTTAACCATGTAGCAGCATCTGACATCTGTCACTCCCTCCTTCTTTTACACACACCCACCTTGACAACTACTCATTCCCTCCACTGCTACCTTGCTCTGTCTATCTTCTTTAGGGTTTCATGAGGATTTGAAACAATCTCATTTATTCTTGTGTAAGCCTGTTAACTGACTTCATCCCTCCTGCCTAAAAAGAAGTTTCTGGCACATGATGGACACGCCATAAATATGTTATCTAACTGACACTGGGCCTTTTCAAGTGACAGATAAAAGACTAAAGCTCAGAGGAGCAAAGCGACTTGCCTAAGACTGCACAGTGATTGGCCAAGACAGGATTTGAACTCAAAGCCTCATAACACAAAACCCACACTTGGCACCATTAGACCATATAAAGGCAGCCTCAGCATAAATGTCCAGGAGCTGGGTTGGTAAACTGTAAAGGGGGATATTGCCAACAGTTTTGGCTTTTTGTTTTGTCCTAGAACCCCGTGCGGGATCAGTTAAGATTTGTGGAATGGATGCATTTCACCTCTGTCTTCTCGCCAGCAAGGTGGTTGAAGGGAAAGACGTAGCACACCTCTTGCAGCTAAAACAGTCCACTGGCCACAACAGAGAGTTAGATTAATCCCTATGGATTGGTCTATTTACCAAAAGGAGGAAGAAGTCCGGGTAATTCCAATTCAGTCAGAAAAAAAGTAAAGGACCAGGAATGGCAAGAAGCTGAAAAATCAATGTTCTTCCTTTTCCAATTAAGAGGCTCTCTCCGTATGGAGAAAGTAAGCATCACCCTAAGTATGAGAGGAGGGAGAGAACTGTTCTCACCTTGCCGGCTGCCTGCACTCCTACCCTGCCGAGACAGTCTTTTGGCTACTGCACAAAGAGCCAAAAGTGACTCCCTCGCAGCATGAGAATACTTTCAGCTGGAGGCCAGGGGGAGGTTTTCTCTTGGTCTTTTATTTAGTCGTTCACAGAAGGGGACATCCTGTGACCTCATTTTTACTCTGAAGTAAGAGAGAGAGCCAAGTGGCTTCCTGCCTTTGGTTCTGTAGAAACTGCCCCCCCTTTGATGGCCCCTTTCTACTCCTCTGATGCAAGTCATGGAGGAAGAGCACTTTTCTGTTTCCAGGAGGGGTGGAGTTCCTTGGGAATCAGTGGCTCCCCGGGAATCCAGGCAGCACCAGGGAAAGGAGAGCACAAGGAAGGCCCAGTTTCAGTCCTCTGAGCCACTGCAAAGGACCCCTTTTATTAAAAGCAATTCTCTTCAAGGGAAAGGTGCTTGGGGAGAAAGCACAGTGGTTCAGCCATGTGAGTGGGACATATGGGTGGAAAACTTTCAGTATGGCTATTTTGATAGCACCTTTGTGAAGCACTCATTGTGATGCTGGTATAAAACTATTTGGAATTTTAGTTCGTCACCTGGACAAATACCTATGTGAAAAATTTTGGATCCATAATAATAATAATTCTTATTTGCTAGTTTACTTGTTTCTTTTCTTCCTCCTTGAAGACAATGACCATTCCTGTCTTAATTGTCATTGTATCCTTAGTGCCCAGCATGGTACCTCACACATAATTACTTATCAGAGAAAAAAAAAGATTACTACTGGTATGATCATTCTTTCTCCTCCTATTATTACTACCACTGCCTATGCCCAGTGCTTACACACAGTAGGTGCATAATAATTTGCTGAAAAAATGAACTGCTACCATCACTACTACCATTATGGCTCTATCACTACTACTACTACTACTGCTACCACCTCCACCACCAAGTAATCCTGTTGACTTTCCATTAAAAAGCCAATGGCAGGGGCACCTGCGTGGCTCAGTGGGTTTTAAGCCTCTGCCTTCGGCTCGGGTCATGATCTCAGGATCCTGGGATCGAGCCCTACATCAGGATCTCTGCTCGGCAGGGAACTTGTTCCCCCCCACCCCCCGCTGCCTCGCTACCTACTTATGATTTCTCTCTCTCTCTCTCTCTCTCTCTGTCAAGTAAATAAACAAATAAAATCTTAAAAAAAAAAAAAGCCAAAAAAAAGCAAGGATTATGCTTGGATTATTTCAATTATCATCCCTATTTTACAAATGAAACCACTGGCACAGAGAAATACCCTAAGACAAACATGCAATAGGTGGTAGAAATGGAATAATAATAATAATAATGTTGTTGTTATTACTGTTGGCCAAACACACTGGGAGAAATGAGGAAAAGGCTGAGGGTTAAGGACAGGGTTGTACTTAGTGACTCTCTTTTGGTCTCTTAATCACTTTTTTTTTTCTCTGAAAGGAACCTGGGATCCTTAAAGAAATGGCCGATTGTAGATCTGGCACAGGAAATGGACATGCTGAATGAGGAAAGTTTGTCATAGGAAGCTATCAAAGCCTGCTAGAGTCATGTTAGAAGGACTTGGAGCCAACTTGAAAGGGGCTCCTACTGGCCAAGATGAATCAATTTCAATATCAAAAACAACTTTGAACATGGTAAAATGAAACAGATCTAATGCATAAAAATCCATGAGTTCTATAATAGGGTGTGTGTGTATATATGTATATGTATGCATGTATATATATGTATGTATATATATATACCTATATATGTGTATAGGTACAATTGATACCTGAACAATTCCTAAAGATAACCAACGATATCTATATCTATCTATCTCTATAGCTATCTATCTATCTCTACATATACCTTTCTATCTCTCTATTTATAGACAGATATAGATAGATAGCTATAGAGATAGATAGCTAGATCGATCTAGATCGATCTAGCTATCTATCTCTATAGCTATCTATCTATATCTAGCTATCTATCTGTATCTATCTATATATAGATATCACTGGTCACCCTTAGGAGTTGTTCAGATACCAACTCATAATGTAGACAATATATAAATATATAAATAAAGGGAAAGAATTAAGCCTTTACCCTAACTTTCTGTATATATTGCATTTTAAGAGAACCAAATAGGAATCGAAAGTTCCATATAGAGGAATCACAGCTAAGAAAAGCATGAGGCATGACAGAATTAGAAAATCACCATCTGCAATTCTTAATGAAATAATGGCTGTAGGCAACTACCATCGATAGCTCCTAAAACATAAGCTTAAATCTTGATGGGGAGCTTGATATCGAAGGGATCAAACTGACAAAACCTGAATATATCAGTCAATCCTAACCTAACTAAAAGTGGGATGACCAGGCATTACATCAGTGGTTTCCAAACTTTGCTGCACATGCAACAGGGAAGGACGCAGGGACAGCTCTTAATGTTCAGGTCACGGTCCATAGCAATTAAACCATAATGTTTGGGATAGTAATCAAGTATCAGTAGGGTTTTTCTTTCCTTTTTTTTTTTTTTTTTTTGACTCTTCTTAAAGATTTGTCAGATGATTCCAATGTAAAGCAAAGTTTGAGAGCCACTGTATTTTATGGCTCATGGTGTGAGGCAGTGGGAGATACACAGTGCCACCTTGGATATGTCAGTACATAACAACCTCTAAGTCTAACTAAATATCTACTAGAAATATGATGAATAAAGAAACATTCAAACAGTGACACTACAAGGAAATAAATAGCAAGTGTAGGGTTTTCAATGGAAAAAAAAGACCTTTTTCTTTTTTCTTTTTTTCCCCCCAGAAAATGGCATCTTTAAAAATGGTGGTGGGAAATGCCTTTCTTAAGATATAGCTGGAAGAGCTATACTTCTGGTTATGAAGGAGTAACCTGCATAAGACTAATCTTCCAAAAGAAAACAATTATAATGATGCACGGAATAAAAATAAGACCAACGATTTGAAAGCACTACAGTACTAACAAGGCAACCAGGATTTAAACAAAAAAGGAAAGCTCATTGAAGTCAGCCCTATATTTATAGCAGCTTTTTGTTCTCTCTTTTTTTTAAGATTTTCATTTATTTATTTGATAGACGGAGATCACAAGTAGGCAGAGAGGCAGGCAGAGAGGGACGGGGTAGGAAGCAGGCTCCCTGCTGAGCAGAGAGCCCAATGCAGAACTCCATCCCAGGACCCTGAGATCATGACCTGAGCCCAAGGCAGAGGCTTTAACCCACTGAGCCACCCAGGTGCCCCAGCAGCTTTTTGTTCTAAAGGCATCTGTTACTTCGCATTTGGGGCTATTCACCAAGTAGAAAGTAGCAACCTATAGCTTATAGCAGCTTCTCTGGGTTGAAGAGATAAAACTTGAAGTTAAGGGCTACAGAAGTAGCAGCTAGGACTTGAGGAGCTAAGATTTCTGAGAAAGGGGGGGAACAGAGAAGTGACCTCAACATTCCCAATTCAACTTCCCCTCTAGATCTTTGCAAATTCCTAACCTACAAATGTGTGGAGTGAGGGACCCAAAAGTTAAGCAGAAATCAATTGCTAAGAGACTAAACAGCTAAGGAACACTTACTTCTGTCAGTCCAGTAATGATTGTAAGACAAATGCTGGAATTTAGAACCTGCTAAGGACAAAAGGCCATGTAAACATCCCACTCAGTTGAGAAATCTGAAGGCTTGAGTTGTTAAAATGAATGGGAAATAAACCAGGCACAACTTTGAAAAATCTCATTTTGTGATTAGATCAATGTGACCTGTTCATAACGTATCCACCTGCCAGAATATTAACAACTATCTGGAAGAAGATAACAAAATTTACATGAAAGCAAATACTAAGAGGAATGAGAGGGAGTTATTTGGGCAGAAGAAGACATTCCCAGATGAAAGCATAGAATACAGAATGCAAGGAAGAATACCAGATTGGGGTAAATATGTGGGTAAATTCTGAAGAAATAAGATTGTTTAAACTAAAAATGTCTTTGTGTGGGATTGAATTACATGACAACAACAACACAGAAAAGAGACAGCATAGGTGGTAAATGGATGCATTACATATTTCTTTAAACTAAAATAAAAACTTAGGAGACAGATTGCCAGACTGGATTAATAAAATAAGACATGAAAGAAAAATCTTAAATAAAGATAAGAAAGTCAAACTGTCTTTACTTACAGATGATATGATCATATATGCAGAAAATCTTAAAAATCTGCAAGAAGACTAACAGAACTAGTAAATGAATTTAGCACACCAAAGGATATGTAGGCAACATATAAAAATCAATACTATTCCTAACAGAAGCAATGGATAATTGGAAAATAAAACTAAAAGTACAGTTTCATTTACCATGCCACCCCAAAACGAAATACACGCAAGATCTTTGTACTAAAACCTACAAAATACTGTAAAAAGAAATTAAGGAACTAAATAAATGGAAAGATGGAGCATATTCTTAGATTCCATTGAAAGATTCAATATTGTCAAAATGGCATTTCTCTCAAAAATCAATCTAAAGATTCAGTGTAATTCCAAACAAAATCACAGCAAGACTTTTTGTAGAAACTGACAAACTGATTATAATTTATATGAAATGCAAATGAATGAAAAGAGACTGAGGCAATTGTAATACAGAAGTACAGAATTGGAGAACTCCAACTACTTGGTTTTAAGAAGGACTGTAAAGGCACACTAACCGAACAGTGGGTTATTAGTGAAAGAATAAATTAATCAAGGAAAGCAGAGAGTCCAGAAATAGATCTACACATAAATGGTCAATCGATTTTTGACAAAAATGCCAGGGCAATTCAATGATAGCATGGAGTCTTTTTGATAAACAGTGCTAGAACAACTAGATCTTCATACTGGGGGGAAGGCCAGAGGAAAGAACATTGACTCTTACCTTAAACCATACACATATATTATCTCAAAATATAACATAAACCAAGCTTTTAGAAGAAATTATAGGAAAAAAATCTTTGCAAACTTGGAGTTGGGTAAGATTCCTTAGAAATGATCAAAAAACATAATAGACCAAAATTTTAAACTTCTGCATTTTAAAAGCCACTGTGCAGCAACAGAAGAATATATCTGCAACACACATATCTGACAAAGGACTTGTGTCTAGAATACATAAGGAACTCCTACAACTCGACCAGAAAGGGGAAAAAACCCAAAGATTTAAAAACACCTAACACACACAAAAAATTCATACCAATGGCAAATAAGTACATGAAGAGGTGTTCAACATCATTAGTTATCAAGAATCACAAATCAAAACTACAATGAGGTATCAGTGCGCACTCATTAGAACAATTCAAATTTAAAAGAGAGACCTTGCCAAAGGTTGGCAAGAACACAGAGCAACTGGAACGCTCATATATTGATACTGTGAATAAAAAAATGGCACAACCACTCTAGAAAACTGTTACTTTAAAATTTTATACATATTTATAATATACAACTCAAATACAGCACTGTAAGTTTTTATTTATCCAAAGAAATAAAAGTATGTCCACACAAGTAACTGTGCACACAATTTTATCCAAATTAATCCAAACCTGCAAACAGCCCAAAAGTAAACCAATAACAAAGGAATGAAAGAATAACACAAAATGTAAAATGCCCATATAATAGAATAGTACTGAGCAATAAAAGGGAACAAACTTGCAACCACCTACATGACGCTCCAAACCATTATGGTCAACGAAGGAAACCAGACATAAAAGAGTACATACTGTATGATTCAATTTATTAAAAATTATAGAAAGTGAAAAATAATCTCCATGACACTAAATAAATCAGTGGTTGCCTGAAAGCTGGGACTGGTAGGAGGGAATGACTATAATTTGACATGAGTAAACTTTTCATGGTAAGAGAAATGTTCTGTATCTTGAGGCACCTGGATGGCTCAGTCAATTCATCGTCTGACTCTTGATTTTGTCTCAAGTCATGGATCTCAGGGTTGTGAGACTGAGCCCCACATCTCATGGAGCGTGCTTAGGATGCTGTTTCTCCCTCTCCCCCTTCTTCCTTTACCATCTCTGGAAAAAGAAAGGAAGAAAGAAAGAAAAAGAAAGGAAGAAAGAAAGAGAGGAAGGAAGAAATAAAGGGAGGAAGGAAGAAAGAAAGGGAGGAAGGAAGGAAATGTTCTGGATCTTGATGGTGGTAGCAGTTTCATGGGTGCATACTTCTTTTAAAATCCATTGAACTATATACTCTTTTTTTTTTTTTTAAGATTTTATTTATTTATTTGTCAGAGAGAGAGTGAGCGAGAGTGAGCACAGGCAGACAGAGTGGAAGGCAGAGTCAGAGGGAGAAGCAGGCTCCCTGCGGAGCAAGGAGCCTGATGTGGACCTCGATCCCAGGACGCTGGGATCATGACCTGAGCCGAAGGCAGCTGCTTAACCAACTGAGCCACCCAGGCGTCCCGAACTATATACTCTTTATATGGGTGCAGATAATTATATACAAATGATATCTCAGTAAGTTGATTTTTTAAAAAGCAGTTGAAGGTTCCCCAAAAGTAGCCAGAGCAAAAAGATGACATGTTATAGGATTCTCTTACAGAAGGTGAAAAATGGGAAAAAACCAATCTATGACCATAGAACAACAGCTATCTTGGAGGGTCAGTATACATGTAATGACTGGGAAGCTTCTGGGTGCTAGTGATGTTCTGTATCTTTACTAAGTAGCCGTTATGTGGGCTGTTCAGTTTTTAGGCATTCATTGAACACTTAGTGTGTGCTCTTCCGGTGTTGTTTTTGTTGTACTTTAAAAAAATTAAGGCTAGGTGACTTTTAGAAATTAAAAGAAATTTGATGTAGCTACCACATGCAATGTGAGGGTACTCTATGGATTTTGATTTGAAAAACTCAACTGAAAAGAATTTTGAGAGGATGGAAGAAAACTGAACATGGACTATTTATTAGACATTAAAGAATCATTGTTCACTTCATTGTATGTGAGCTACAGGTACTTTTCAATTCCTTATATGTTAAAGAAACATAAAAATGTATTTATAGGTGAAATTATATGATGAACAAGATTCAGTACAAAATATTACAGAAAAAATATGTGTGTGCTAGGTGATGGGATATTGATCTCATGGAAGCTGGACAATAGGCTCATAGGTTGGCAGATAGGGTCAGAGCAGGTATGAAGATATATATTATGCCTGTGACCAAAATCATCTTCTTTGTACTCTAAAGATCAAAATATCTATAGCATCAAAATGTCCTATTTCAGAACACACATGGCAAGAAATTGCTCAGGGGTCCAGAGACATGACAAGCAGGAATAGAAAGAAATTTATGAGAGCCCAATTAGGTCCTGAATGACAGCCAGACAGATATAGGATGACAAACAGTGCCCCTCCTTCCTCCAGAGACTGATCTATTTTGAGTCTGAAGTGAGGAAAGTGAGTGCAGATTATCCAAGGGATTTCACCTTGTTCTTCGGGTCCCTGGTTTTCTGAATCTGAAGGCTACCCAGGTATTGGGAAGAGGAGAATATAATAGGTAGCCAAAAAACAGAGTATGATGGTATTGGTTGGAATCCCGGCAGGAAGAGGTCACAATCATCTCCAACTTTGAAGAGAATTAAATGAAGGAACTACTTTCAGAGGTACAGGTGGGACTATGAGTTGAGGATGCTGAGACCCCTGGGACTAGCTGCAGCAGGATACCTCTACCACCTGGTCCAAAAACAGCAACAGCAAAGGGAGAGACTACATTACCAGGGCCTGAGGAGGTAAAAGAGGTGCAGACTACCATCATGAGATGGATCCATGCTGGGACTTGGACCTCAACACCTTCTCACCTCTCTCTCCTCCCATTACCTTATGTCTCTCCAGGATCTCTGTTAACTAAATTGAACTGAAAGTCATGGGAATCCATGTGGTGCAATTCCTAGTGGTCAGACTTCTAAGGAGTCCTCACACCCAATCAGGGCAGAGAAGGTTGCCCAGTAGACTACAGAGATGGGGCGCGGGGAGAATAACCAGCACAGTCCCCTGAGAGAGAATTTACACCACTCTGGAATACATAATGTCTTCAAATCTGCAAATAGGACTACTAGCCATTTGGTGAAATCTTTAAATCAGTCAGACAACAATGAGTGAACTGCTTCATAATAGAGCATTGGGTTAAGGAGCTATTCCTACTACGAGTTGGATTTACAAAATTAAACAAATATCCTTCTGTATTTAACATTTTTGAACTAAATGCGCAATAAAGTACAGAAAGTGGGTTGCATTTTCCATGGAGATTTAACCATCTCTCTATTAAAGAGAAGAATTCAGAGCAAAGTTATTATAAGTAGAAATGCAACTCCAAGCCATCACATTGTTCTGGCCCATTAGGCTGTTATGGACTGGCCTTTCCCTGCCTTCCCATGGGCATCTCCAACCTCTCTCCATCTTATCCTCCAGGGGTGTGGGAGCCTATCAAAGACGGTGATGCTAACTTTGCTTCCTCCCACCAGAGTTTTGCATCTGCTGCTTCCTCTGCCCCCAACATGCTTTTCTCCCGTCCCCTTCCTATTAAGTCCTATCTTAGCTCAACTGTCACTTCCCAAGGGAAGCTTTCCCAACTTTCCTAGGCACACATTCATAGCACTGGGTCTTTTCCTCCATGGAATCTCTTCCACATATTTTGGTATGACTGCTTGCTAGTCCATCTACCTCACTAAACTGCTAGCTCCACATGACAAGGACCATGTGTACCTTATGCTCCATGACATTTCCAGGGCTCCACATACTCTTAGCTCATAGAAGGCACATAGATATTGTTGAATAAATAATATTGTTGAATAAATAAGTCCTCAGTATAAGAGAACATTGTTTCTATTCAAGGGACAGCCTGAGCTTTAAAATTTTTTTCCTTTAATATACAACACAATTTTGTGGGGTCCCCCCACAGAATTACATTACTGGGAACTCTCAATTATCTGATTGTTTCTTATATTCCTTTTTTTTTTTTTTTAAGATTTTGCTTATTTATTTGTCAGAGAGAGAGAGAGAACACAAGCAGGGGAGCCATTAGGCAGAAGGAGAAGCAGGCTTCCCACTAAGCAGGGAGGGCTCAATGTGGGGCTCAATGCCAGGACCCTTGGATCATGACCTGAATGGAAGATAGACGCTTAGCCAACTGAGCCACCTAGGCATCCCATTTCTTATCTGCCTTATAAGAAAATGATCTGTACTGATTTTTTAAAAATATTTTATTTTAGAAAGAGAAAGAGCAGGGATAGGAGCAGAAGGGGAGGAAGAATCTGAAGCAGACATTGCCCTGAGCACAGAGCCCATCATGAGGCTCCATCTTGCCACTCTGAGATCATGACCTGAGCCAAAACCAAGAGTTTGCTGTCTAACTGACTGAGCCACCCAGGAACCCCTAAGAAAACGATCTTTAATGAGGGCTTTTTAAAACAACGTATAAATTATGCTTAGGACTCATACACATCCAACTTCATCTCATAGTCCAGGTTTTGTACAACTGCTGCTCCAAGACATTACTTGCAGGCATTTGAAGCAAGAAAGTCTTCACCACATATTCTGGATTCCATTTAAAATGCAAGAAGGTAACTACATACTTCTTTGGGGGTTTCAACAAGGGTGAAAACCCAAAGGACTTCAGAAAATTCTCAATTATCTAGAATGATTGGCTATATTCTTCACCGACATTACTTGCAGGCACTCAAGAAGGGTTTGGTGAATGGGAGAAGACATTTGTTGAACACTTAATACGCAGCAGCTATTGGGCAAGGAGTTTTAATAGTAACAAGAACAATGACCAATATCTAGTGAGAATTTTATGTGGCAGGTGCTTTGCTAACACACAAACTATACACTGTCTCATGGTCATCCCAATAATCTAATAATCTATTTTGCCCAGAAACCGAGAGACTAAGTAATTTGTTGATGGCTACACAGCCAGAGCTGGGATTCATTTCCAAGCCTTTAATGTTCCTAGCAACATTGTTCCTCCTCATCTACTTCATTTAATCCTGACAGTCAAAAAGCAGGAAGATGGTGTTCAAAGTTTTTAAACATAAAACCTTACTATAAATGAAATGTTAAGTAGAGCCCAGTATCAGGTAGAAAAGAAGAGGAGCTGCTTTGAGCTTAAGAAGGGATAAAGAATTAGGAATCGCATCAAAGCACCCCAAGTTCTACTGTTGTACCTGGAGAAGTTCTAGCCATGTCTGCTGCAAAATTTGGGAAATGCTGTTATTAATTAAGAAACTGGAGTTGAGGGCACCTGGGTGGCTCAGTGGGTTAAGCCTACACCTTCAGTTCAGCTCATGATCTCAGGGTCCTGTGATAGAGTCCCTCATCAGGCTCTCTGCTCAGCAGGGAGCCTATTTCTCTTTCTCTCTCTCAGCCTGCCCCTCTGCCTACTTTTGATCTCTCTTTGTCAAATAAATAAATAAAATCTTAAAAAAAAAAAAAAAGAAAGGAAAGGAAACTGGAGGTGAAGTACCAAGAAATTTGCCCAAGTTTAATCAACTAATAAATGACAAAGCAGTAAGTTAAACCCCGAATAGGATGACTCCAGGGGCACCTGAGTGTCTCAGTAGGTTAAGCGTCTGCCTCTTGCTTGGGTCATGATCTCAGGTGCTGGGATCAAGAGCTGCATTAGGCTCCCTGCTCAGTAGGGAGCCTGCTTCTCCCTCTTCCACTCCCCTTGCCTGTGTTCCCTCTCCTGCTATCACTCTTTCCATCAAATAAATAAATATTTTTTTTTAAAAAGGATGATTCCAGTATTCACTCATACACATGGATAGATGAATATGGCCAGAATAGTTACCTCTTAAAGCATATTAAAACTAACCCAAAATTCTGGTTGTAATTGAACCATTTCCAATGCAAGAAAAAATTAAGAAGTTCGCACAGTGAGTGTTCCAAGTTACCCAAGATCCCAAGATAAAAGACATGAGAAGACACTATTTATTTATTAAATAAACACTGACAAAGTAAATCCTAGATCTGGGATCACAAATGCAGGCATTTTAATTAAACTAAGTCACTTGCATTGTTATGTCCATACATATGCTATGAATATAAAACCTTGCAGATAGAGTTTTAGATATACCCATATTTTCCACAGGTAGAATGTCAACAATGACCAACTAAGTTCTTCAGCATCTTCATACCATTATACTCCATTATACTCATTTCATAAATCAATGGTAATAGCATCTGCAGTAAGTCATCTAAACCAGAAAGAACAAATTGACTGGCAGAATATATTACCTTCCTCTGTAAATACTCCTTACTATTTATCATTAGAATCATCTGGTATCTTTAGGATTTAGAATGTATATTCTGTTGAGGGTATCTTTCAAATTTGGAACAATCCCCAGGGTTTTTTTGTTTGCTTTTAAAAGATTTTATTTATTTATTTGACAGAGATCACAAGTAGGCAGAGAGGCAGGCAGAGAGAGAAGGGGAAGCAGGCTCCCCTTTGAGCAGAGAGCCCAATGCGGGGCTCGATCCCATGATCCCTGGGATCATGACTTGAGCCGAAGGCAGAGGCTTTAACCCACTGAGACACCCAGGTGCCCCATCCCCAGGGTTTTTAAAGGTATGTTTCTAAAGCAGGGCCCTTACCAAAACAAAGCTCTATGGTCAAACATGTATGGACAATGCTATATACTATACAGCTACTTTGGAAATCTGTAATATACACTAAGGAGTTTAAAGAAGATCCCACAGCAGGTAAGACTTGGTAAGTGGAAATCAATTTCCAAAACATATCTCACTAGGAACCAGGTTTATTTCAACTAATTCCTCTTACTATCCTGGGGATCATATTTGAGGACATACTATAATGAAGGAAAGATGTTCTAGAATACATAGTTTTGTGAGATTGGGAAAAAACACAAAATTTAACTGCTCTTTACCTCATTGTATCCATCTCTCTCTTCTTCACAGGTGTCTGCCCTACCCCAATGTTTTTGTTTTTTGACTACTTTAAATCTTAAAATAGGAGAAAATAGTAAGAAAAAAATGAGAAAACTAATTTTTGAGTAACTTACTCGACAGTCTGAAATACTGACATTTTGAAACAAAGTGATTAAAGTTAGCTCAGAAGGGAAATTATTTTACTGAAAAATAACTTGATCAGTCCAAATAGGTACTTACATTTATTGATATATGTTAAATATATGGATATGTGTGGGATGCCTGGATAGCTCATTTGGTTAAGCAACTGTCTTCAGCTCAGGTCATGATCCCGGAGTCCGGGGATCAAGTCCTGCATTGGGATCCCTGCTCAGTGAGGGATCTGTTTCTCCCTCTAACCTCCCCATCTCATGTTGTCTCTCTCTCATTTTCTCCCTTCAAATAAATAAAATCTTTTTTTAAAAAAATAAATAAATAACTATATGGGTAGGTACTTAGGATATGTATGTATATATGTATACAGGACATGTATGTATATATGTATATAGGACAATAGATAATGGAAATTATATATATAATATAATTTTTATTCAGAAATGAACAGATACATCTTTATGTAACAAGTATGCTGAACAAGCATAATCTATGACATAAAACATTTTCTTTTTTTTTTTTTTTTTTGGTCCACTGTCCCTCTAAACTTGATTAGGTATCAATGATCTTCCTCTGCCCTTGGATAAAAAACTCAAGCAGGCCCATGATTTTGCTTTTCACAGGTAATAGTTCTAGAACCACTTCAAGTTATAAACAGAAATGCCACAACATGTGCTAAGCAAACATCTGTCCTTGTCTTTGTGTTGACTCTCTTCCCTGGTCCTGCTTCAGTCTGGAAACCTACAACAGGGTGATGGTCGTGGTTGTTTTCTCCTTCTCCCTCTTACTGCCCCTGCCATTCCCCTGCCCTACTAGCTAATGTTCTGATTGTCCCAAGGCTGAAAAATTTAACAGATAGGAGAGCTCTTCCTGTGTTGGTTCTGTTATAAGTTGGCTTTTCTCTCTCTGGGTCTGTAGTACATGGGTATATATTAGGATTTGTCTGTATGGGGTGCCTGGGTGGCTCCACCAGTTGAGCATCCCAGTCTTGATTTTGGCTCAGGTCATGATCTCCAGGTATGATATTAAGCGCCACTGTCGGGCTCCATGCTGGGTGTGAAGCCTCCTTAAGGTTCTCTCTTTCTCTCTCTCTCTCTTTCTGTCTCCCTCTGCCCCTCCACTCATCTCTAAAAAAAGAAGAAAAAAGTGGGGGGAGTTGTCTGTACATCTGGCAAATTATTAGAATGGATGCTCAGCTTTTGGGGGGAGTGTGCATGGACTATACAGAGGTTCTATGCAGAGTCCTTCTCTTAGACCTAAACTCTTCTCTGGGTTATTCTTTGTGAACCTCTCCTTGACCCCAAGGATCGAACAATCTGCCTTGGACCTCCTATGCCATGGTTCCCTGACTTCCTTCAGTTACCATTCTTGACTAGATTCAAAACAACTGTTCATTGGCTCTGTCCTCTGCAGTCTGGATCTGGTTCCTAGGAAATACTCACATATCTCATGCTCTGACAAAGCCTGGAAAGCGGGCCAATTCTCAAGCATCAGCACACCCATCCTACCACCCACACAGTTGACCAGCCTGTCTTTGCTCTCCCTTCTAGATTTCTTAGGTTGAGTCAGACACTGATGCATGGGCTGCTCTAAATTCCTCAGGCCTGATGCCTGATTAGGCATCAGGCCTCTGGGTTCTACAACTGCAAGAAAGATAATTCAGAGCTCTCTGATTAGTCCTTTTGATGAGGCCTCACTGGGTTTGGGGTTACAAAACAGTGCTCACCATCATTCCTTCCAGGCGGTGGTGACAACTCACTGCATGACCACAGCTCTCTCCAAAGAAATTTCTTTTCTAATCCCTTCTTGACTCTTAAATATTCAAAAGCCATAAGGTGGACTCACGACATTCTACATATGGGATAGTTGGTCTTGCGATAGACACCTCAGGTGCCTCAGAGAAAATTCGGGCAGAAGAGACCCATCCCACATGTACCTGTGCGTTTATATTTTATATGCAGTTTCTATAGCAACCTTCAACTACTTAAGAGTGATGTAAGAGCTCTCTCCAAATTCAACAATAATCTCCAACTCTCGCTCATCACTGCTGATTTGGATGGACGGTCGTCATTATAAAAGACTTTACAACCAAGAGCATGCATTGAGAATTTTTCCAATTCGCATGTTCTCATATTAGGATAAATAAAACCTACTTGAAATATGTGGACTTAAAATAGTCTTTCAACATATTCCTCACACATTAAAGTATTCTCAAATTACTAGCTATTGGTGGCATTCCTGATAGTGTCCTAGATTTTTCAACTTTTGCAACAGCCCAGATGGTCAGAAAGAACTTCACCAAATTTGGATCATCATTTTTAATGGAATGATTTTAAATATGCTTTTGACAATCAGCTCAGAGTTATATTGAAGGAAAACTACTTAACAGACAGTATTTGCACCTAAAAGAAGAGATAATTACCAGAATAAACTAGTTAGTTCCTAATGCTTATATCCTAAATTGAGAACTAACATAGGGCCAAGGATGTAAAAAGCAAACATAGGTATTTTTAGACATTTTAAAATCACAAAGTAGGAAAAGTTGTATAAATCTAGGTATTTCTGTCTACGTTCATTTGAAAGAATCCCATAAATTTCAAAACTAAAAAAAACAATTTTCTAATAGTTAAGTCAGATATCTAATCATCATCCTTTATCTTGGGCTGTCAAAAAAAACATTTTAGATTTATTCACCATAAAATATAAGAAACTTTCAGATTTAATTCCTTACAAGGACTTTTTCATTTTTTTTGTGCTCAAGGATCTACAATGATTAAAGTAATCAACCAAAAAGTACACTTAAAGATGTTCGAAGAGAACTTAACAAAAATACTAACATGATTATCTTTGGAGGGAAATTTTCTTTTTTTTCTTTTTTTTTTTTTAAAGATTTTTTTATTTGTTTATTTGACAGAGAGATAGAGTACAAGCAAGCAGAGAAGCAGGCAGCGAGAGAGGAGGGGAAGCAGGCTCCCGATGAGCAGAGAGCCCGATGTGGGGCTCGATCCCAGGATCCTGGGATCATGACCTGAGCCGAAGGCAGAGGCTTTAACCCACTGAGCCACCCAGGTGTCCCTGGAGGGAAATTTTCTTTAACATAGAAGAAGTTGGAGAAAATGAAATCAGAAAAAAATATTTAATTTTGTTTTGTTTTAGGGCTTTTTGGGTTGTGGTTTTTTGTATTGTTTAAAGGAAAGAATCTCACCAGAATTTTAGAAGGTAGGGTATGAAATTACTTAATTACTCAGATAATTAAAGCTGTAAGGATAAAGTTGGGGGCGGATAAAATAACTGATAATTTCACTCTCTTCACCTGACCTTAATTCAAATCAGAGCACTTTCCTCCCTGCATGACTCCAAACAATTTACCAGAAAAGAAAAAATTTAGAGAAAAATGTGTATTCTTGAAGTAACCCATACATTGTGTATGACCAAAACTGCAATGTTACCATTCAGCAATTATGATGCTGTAGTTTATTTTTAAATAGCTCAGAATTGAACATGAGCATGAAGTGGTTCTGGACACAGCCAGAGCTCTTCACTTAAGGTAATACATAATTTTCCCTAGAGCTTCTCTTCCTTATATATTATATATTATACCTTCTACCTTATATCTTTCTTCCATAACCCTTCATGGAGCCCCACAGAAATTGCCTTCAGCTATGAACTCCAAGGAAAACGCACCAATATGGAAAGGCATGGAAAAGGGTCCACTGTCTTTACTTTCTGCAGAAAAAGTTAGGAAATATTTCTTTCAGGGTAGCCATCCAATACCTGAGTATTTTTAATACTCCACAGCAGAGAGTTTAGTTTGTATTCAGGGAGATGAAAGTTTAAAGCAACACAAAGAGAGGGGTGCCTGAGTGGCTCAGTTGGTTGAGCATCTGACTCTTGATTTCAGCTCAGGTCATGATCTCAGGGTTGTGAGATGGAGCCCCAGATCAGGCTCCCCACTCAGCAGGGAGTCTGCTTGAGATTCTTCCTCTCCCATTGCTCTTCCCCCTGTTAGCTCTCTCTTTCTCTTTCTCTACTCTCTTTCTCTCCAACTGGATATATATATCGTTAAAAAGCAAATAAAGCAACACAGGGAGAACGAAGGAGTCAGAGGATAGAATCTTCTCCAAAGTTACCGCTCTTTGAACTCCTGAAATTAGGAAGGGCTATAGCAATGAGGAAACCATGTTGTGAAAGAGGGGAGCAAGGGTCTGAGCCACGAAGGGATCTGCCCAGCACCTCCTAGAAGGATAAGATGGCACTGGAGGACTCTTTCTACTACCCCACTTTCTCCTTTGTCTTCTCCTTGACCTCTCTGACAAATGCTCAACGTCTCACTTAAAACAGCCCCTTTCTCAAAATAACAAAGGCTTGTCAAAAGAAGGAAAAGTTTACGCTACAGATTCCAATTAATGGCCTCTCATTGCTGGATAACTTAAGTCTTCCAGAAACTGATTCCACCAATATGTGTTATTTATCTACATCCTACCCTTGCTCCAAAAATAACTTGTTATATTTTGCAGAAATACATAAAATACAACCAGCTGAAAATAAATACAATAGGGAAATTATCTCTAAGGGCAAAGGAAGGATAGGAAAATCTAACCTATTAAAAGTGCCTATGCTAGGACCTCATGGAAAGGTCAAGGAAGTATCCATATTCCGGAAGGAATCTCCTACAAAAACTGTCATACACCACAAAAGCAATATATCTAACTGGTAGTATAACAGCCAATATTGTAGGCAACACATAACAGTGACCCATCAGGAATGAGTTGGGGATTGAAATGAAATGTCAACAGGAGTTGATAGGGAGGGACGAGGCACAAAATTCCCTTTTAAGGTCTTTTTATGCAAGGTTTGATTTCTGAAACAAGTCATTCCTAAACCTTGCAGGATTGGAAAGGAAAGGAGTAAAAAATGGGTAGGAAGAGGAAAGAAAAGAGAGTATCGCAGAGTAGGGGAAGGCAAAGGGAACCACGACAGGCTGCTGTCAACCTAGGCATCATTCGTTAAAGAACTGAAAATAACTTACCGCATAACTGGAGGTTTAAAGTCACACATCGCCTAGACTCGGTTGCACTTTTGTTATGTTATAATGCAATATAGTACAAATCAATTGGTTCAGAGTTTAAAATTAGGGCCCAATTACCTCTGTAAGGGAATCATAAATCCAACCTGCATTTTTCTAACAGGGTTAACAACTCATGATCCAGCTTAAACTCCAGAAAATAAATTTTCTGGTCTTAAGAACAATTGGGCATGGTATTTTATCGCCTTGGTCTAGTGCAGCAGGTTGAAAGATGGAGGGTGTTGGGATGCAGTGTTTGGGGGGATAGAAGCCTAAAGCAAAACAAAGACAGAGCACGGACTGTTGCTGAAAACACCAGCTACACGCAAGAAGTCAGAACAGGAGCACTTCCGTGTAATAGGCGGTCAAAACCTGGACACCTGCTATTTGGTGAAGTAGTAAAGGCAAAGCACTCCTACCGCTTTTCTTATTCAGAAAACAATAACAACAACAACAGCAAGAAGGACAACAACAAAACAAACAAACAAACAAAAAGCCCCACAAGCCCCTGGCACTAAAGAAGTTAAGGTGAAATGCTAAGGGGAGAAATGTGAACCCCCAGTACTGTACCAGCTCACCCAAACCAGGGCTTCCTGAGTGAGGTCACACCTGCACGGAGCCAGTCTTCTCAGGCATGGTCTGTTGACTTTCTCTTCAACAGCAAACGCCTGAGGGAGCACTCAGTGAAGTGGGTGGTGGAGGGGATAGAACTGTGGCAATGGTGGCATTAGTATAAACTGCTACAAACTGCGTGGAAGGCGGTGTAATGCTGTACAGGCGTGTGTATACACCCCTATTCTCTATTTTTGACATGAGAATTCCATTTTCATAAGATTTGCTGAAGAGATACTTGAACAAGGGATGCAAAGATACACCTACCAGGTTCTTTGTTGCAGCCTTGCTTCTAAGAGCCAAAGTTGGAAGCAAACAAAATCCATTAAAGGGGATGATTTCAGTAAACTATATTTCACACACAGAGTAAAAATGCTATGCTACAATTATAGATGACAATATAATTCTATGGTCATGGCACATCGTAAAGTAAAATAACAACAGTATTGGGTGTATCAAATTTGTGTGTGTGCAAGTGTGTGTCTGTGCGTGCACATGTGCAAGGCGCTGCTGAAGCAGGGGGTGTGGCAAAAAAAAAATACCCCTACGTATAAATCAAGGTTATGGCTGTGTGGTAAGATGATAGGTGATACTGACCTTCCGAAAGTATTTTTTTCTGTGGTGTTAGATTTTGGATTTTAATTTTATAACATGGGCAGGTATTCCTTTTATAATCTGAAAAAAAAAATAGCAATTTCTACTTTGGATCTTCTTGAAAGTCGGGAGGATAGAAGGACGAGCAGCAATACCCAGTAGAAGCAGAAGCCGAGCAGGACCCATGAGGCTTTCACTGCACAAAGCACTAGCACCTCTCCAGAAATGCTTTCTGTTGCCACACAAATTCCACTGGCTGGTACATTTCATTGAGGACGAAAAACAAATGCACCAAAACAGATCATTTGTTCACCTTACCTTTGTGTTCTGTGGGTCAGAAAAACTCAGTCCATACAATGCCTTCTGAGGGCAAATAACATTCCTTCCAGTCCTAAAATATAGCTAGAAACTTTAGGAATGGTGCCTTCTACACTAGGCTTGTTGCTTGTTGTTCTATTTTCTCATCTTCCAAAAGAACATGAAAAACTGTGACTTTGTGAAGGCAATTTCTCTTTTTCCAGCAAAGAAAATGCCAAAGAAACATGCGTTGAGAACACATGCTTCTCACTGACTCATATCTATCTGTATCTTGGTTTTATCAGGACTACGCCGGGGAAGATATTTGCAAAGTCAGAGAAAAAGACCTAGAAGGCCATAAAGGTCATTCAATTCAGTGTCCTCATATTTTTCTTTCACGCCGTGAACCGGACGAAAGCTGAGAGTCAAGACTCCCAGTCCACAGTTCACAACTCTGGCTCTAATTCCATTCAAAGATGCAACTGTAAGTTCCTTCTTAGAGAATCTGAATATTTCTTTAGCTAATGTTGACATAAATCAGACTTTGGAGTCAGGTGTGAGATACAGAGAGAAAAAGAAAGCAAGAAGTAGCAAATCTAACATAATATACCAGTTAGCTTTTCCAGATGCATCTGAGAGATACTTTCGATAATGAAAAATACTTCATACACTATTTTATACAGTATACCTACTTGATTCCCTGATAGAAAGGGTTAAAAGTTCAGGGAGGGACAGCCAGATGGGTCACTTGGGGACATATGGAGGGGGAGGGCAAAGGGAAAGAGAAAGAGAGAGAGAGAATCCAAAGCAGGTTCCATGCCCAGCGGGAGCCTGACACAGGGCTTTATCCAACAACCCTGAGATCATGACCAGAGCCAAAATGAAGGGGTCAAGGGTGAGCCACCGAGGGCACCCTGTCCCCCCACCTTTTTTTTGACATTTTTTAATGTTTTACTTTCAGAACCACATAATTTAAAGAGTTTTCTCTTATTTCTATCAAAACAAGATATATTCGCTATAAAAAATCTGAAAAATGAAATGTTAATAAGCAAAAAATAAAAAAAGACAATATCTCATACAATTCAACCAAGAGGCAAACACAGTTAAAATTTTAGTATTGTCCCTCTGGTTTCTTTCCCTTTTTGAATGGTTTAGATCTTAATACATACGCCATTTCTAGATTGTCTTTTCACCTAAATTATACCTAAGCATTTTATCAGGACATTAAAAACTACTTACAAATTTTGATTTAAAGTACAAACAGTATTCCATGTATGGGTGTGCCAAATTTTTATTTAAATTTTTAATGTATGTTATTTAGGATTTTTCTATTACACATTAATGTTATAATGAACATCTTGAAAAATGAACCTTGATCTTAATTTCTGATTATTTGCTTAACTTCAATTTCCTAAAATGGGAAATTACTAGGTTAAATGTAATAAACATTTTAAAGTACCTGCAAGACTGGACCAAAATTTGTTAATCCTACAAAAGCATATAACAGTATAAAGATATTGGAGTTGTTCTTTTTTTCAGTAATTAACCATATTTTTAAAACTTTGTTAATTCTGTAGATGACATAGATACTGGTTTTAATATGAATCTCTTAACATTGAATAGTTTCACATATTCATTGGACATAGTTGCTTTTTGGGCATACCTACTCTCGAGATCTTTGCCCATTATCTACTAAGGAAGAACACAATTTAACTGATGACACATTTTGATTAATGATACCCAATCATGTTTTCTTTGATAACTAAAATAAAAAGAGATTTAAAAAAAAAAAAACCTTAAGTACACTTGACACATAATATTACATTAGTTTCAGGTGTACAACATAATGATAAAAAATAGAACTTTTAAACAGGTTATATAACCTTGTTGAATTCATGAAGAAAACAAACTCCTGGCATGCTCAGTTACAGGATGTAGAGAAAATAGCAGAACACACTGTTTTCCCAAGTATATTTTGTATGGGCTCCATTTAGTTAATGAAATGTTTGTGCAACTTCCTGTGACTGCTGATTCCAAGTATCAGATTAACAAACTGTTGAAAACAGAATGAAGAGCTACATGGTATTTCTCTAGTGTGCGGTGTATGAGAAGCACAAACTCTCTTTTTAAAAACTGTGTGTCTGGTTCACACTGGTAGGCTGAGCAAACCCATTACCTCCTTTCCCACTCAAAGTACTTTCTAAATGATACTAAAGGAGTACAAAGGTGTAAAACCCATAACCACAAAAAGAATGAGAAGAAGCCATTAGAAGATGAGGGATTTCAGTAAGAGTCTGTTGACTTATGAACCGCAGCAAAGAAAACCTCAGCCTAAAAGGAGGTTTCAAGCAAAGGAGAGAACAGAGGTGCCTGACAATATCCCAGAAAGTTTCAGAAATAGCAACTACAACAGTGCGGGGAGGTGGGAGCAGCAGAGAGGGCTAGAAGGAGGGCATTACCTACAAATCAATATATGTAACATCAACCACCCTCCCTCCTGTTCTCCATGTGGACTGGACTTGATGCTTCAAGGCAATAAGAAAAAAGTGTGTGGGGAAAACTAGGGCAATTTTTATGGGTGTTTAAATCTCATTCTGGCAAGTTGAGATTTCCTTCATTCCCATTTACAGACTCTAAACTTTGACCCTTTAAGCAGGCCATTTGTAAGACCCATCCACTTAAAAACAGTTTGTACACAGCCTTTCTAGGGCCTCATTTGTTTACACAGAACCCCAGATCTCTAGGAGTTCAAGAAAAGCCACCACAAAAAAAGAGCATGAACAAGGAAAACAATAGAAAATATGACACTGAAAAAATAGACAACATAGAGAAAAGATGCAACTTTTATTTTTTTTTAAGATTTTATTTATTTATTTGACAGACAAGTTCACAAATAGGCAGAGAAGCAGGCAGAGAGAGAGGAGGAAGCAGACTCCTAGCTGAGCAGAGAGCCTGATGTGGGGCTCGATCCCAGGACTCTGGGATCATGACCTGAGCCGAAGGCAAAGGCATTAACCCACTGAGTCACCCAGGCGCCCCGAGAAAAGATACAACCTTCAAAGAAAAGTCTATTCAATACCCTCAAGAAAGATTTCAGGAGATTTGATAATAGCATGACAAAAACATTTAAATTATATTTACAAGGGGCAGTCAGATAATAAGATCTCCTGGGAATTATATGATTCCTTAAATTTAAAATTACACACAAAGTTTGATGGCAAAGTTGGAGAAATCTCCTAGACTACTGACTAAATACACAAAATATGCAAGAAAAAAAATGAGATATACGGATGATCAAACCAGGAGTTTTTTGTTTTTTTGTTTTTTAATTTTTTAAAATTTATTTTCAGCATAACAGTATTCATTGTTTTTGCACCACACCCAGTGCTCCATGCAATCCATGCCCTCTCTAATACCCACTACCTGGCTTCCCCAACCTCCCACCCCCCACCCCTTCAAACGCCTCAGATTGTTTTTCAGAGTCCATAGTCTCTCATGGTTCACCTCCCCTTCCAATTTCCCCCAACTCCCTTCTCCTCTCTAACTCCCCTTGACCTCCATGCTATTTGTTATGCTCCACAAATAAGTGAAACCATATGATAACTGACTCTCTCTGCTTGACTTATTTCACTCAGTATAATCTCTTCCAGTCCCGTCCATGTTGCTATAAAAGTTGGGAATTCATCCTTTCTGATGGAGGCATAATACTCCATAGTGTATATGGACCACATCTTCCTTATCCATTCATCTGTTGAAGGGCATCTTGGTTCTTTCCTCAGTTTGGAGACTGTGGCCAGGAGCTTTAAGAATGGACTCTGAAACACAACTGAGGGGTTCGAAGTGGCGGGGGTTGGGAGGTTGGGGTACCAGGTGGTGGGTATTATAGAGGGCACAGATTGCATGGAGCATTGGGTGTGGTAAAAAAAATAATAATGAATACTGTTTTTCTGAAAATAAATAAATTAATTTAATTTTAAATATAAAATTAAATAAATAAATGGAAAGATTTAAAAAAAAAAAAAAGAATGCATTAGTAGGAGTTTCTGAATGAGCAAAAAGAAACTGGGGTCAAGAAAATTAGCAAAGAAATTGTATTAGAAAATTTCCCAGAGCTAAAAGTAGTCTTGAGTCTTCAAATACTTGAGCACATAGGAATGTACTCAAAAGGAGATGTAGTGCCAGAAAACTGCGGTTAAAGAGAAATTCCTGATAGCCTCCTAAAAAGAAAAGAAAACAAATTGGAAAGGGAGATGAACTATGAGAGACTGTGGACTCTGAGAAACAAACTGAGTGGTTTGGAGAGGAGGGGGATAGGGGGTTGAGTGAGCTTGCTGGTAAGTCTTACGGAGGGCACATATTGCATGGAGCACTGGCTGCGGTGCATAAACAATGAAATCTGGAACACTGAAAAGGAATTAAAAAGAAAAAAGAAAACAAACAAAAAAGGTAGCCTAAGAAAGAAGTAAGGATCAGAGTACCATCAGATTTAACAGCAACAGTGTGGGATGCCAAAAGGCAGTAATAGAAAATGATTTTCAATACAAAAGTCTATGCCCACATTATCAATCCTGTTTGGGAGCAAAATTTAAAAACTACAAGCTTGCCAGGATTCAGAAAGTTCACTTCTCATTTACCCTTCTTGGAAAATTACAAGCAAGATTAAGTGAGTCAAAAATTTATTACAAGAAAAATTAAGTAAAAGAAAAGAAAAGAAGGGAAAGGAAAGAAGATGAAAGAAGAGGAAAAAAACAAAAAGAAAAGAAAGCAAGCTCACTGGATCCAGCAAACAGTGAATTGCATCCTGGGGAGCAATGGGCAAACCTCGAGCTAATTCTATGACAGCTGGTCTACAGAGTAACCTGCGGGAATGAGAGCAAATGGAGACCTACAAGAAGGAGGGAGGACACCAGAACAAAGAGTGCGTTCTGAGCTTTGAAACCTTGCTGACTGAGGCACATACTCAGGAAAGGCAAGAGGACATCAGAAATCCCGGTAGAAATAAACCCAAGTCACTTTAGGAGAAAGATGTGAAATATGTATCACATACACCAACAGATGGAAGGATTTTGACAAAATGACAAAGGAAGAGCATCCATTTGAACCTGACTCTAGGTACCATGTCTTTGGAGTATCACAGGAGATGTGACACTGTAACCACAGAGAACACTCAGGTCCGTGGTGAATAATTTAACAAAGTCCTAATCATGCAAACCCTTTTCATGATTTTCAACTTTGGAAAAATCAGAAATACCGTGCTGGTGACAGCTAATGTAAATTAAACTTGGCAATGCAAAAATCATGGTAAAATTGCCTGAGAATGGAAAGCAGAAGAGGAAGACTACTGAGGAAAAGGGTTTGAGGGTTTGTGTTTCATCTGCCTGGGAAGGAGGTAGGAAATACTGACCAGATCAATGACCCAATAAGGGGGAGTTTAAATTCAGTTTAAAAGTAGCAAGAACAATGGAAATTGAAAACAATGTCACCTTCCAGTGGGAGAGTGTGAAAAGGTGAGGGTAAGTAAGCTAAATCCTTTTCTTTCGTTGAAGAACATCAGTAGATAATGTATAAAATGGATAAGATATCAGTGAGCTATAATGAGCTAAAACCAGGCATGAGTTACAGTGTTGCATTTAGGGGATCCAACTAGAGG
The DNA here is from genome assembly GCF_022355385.1 of Mustela nigripes. Taxonomy (NCBI): domain Eukaryota; kingdom Metazoa; phylum Chordata; class Mammalia; order Carnivora; family Mustelidae; genus Mustela; species Mustela nigripes. The sequence continues at coordinate 28,755,481 of NC_081558.1, forward strand.
GGAACAGGTGGAGTTGGGAGGGGTTGCTTTTCACTGTAAATATTTCTAAATTATTTGTTTGGTAACTATGGGCCAGTTATTGTTTTCATAAAAACAAAACAAAAAGAAAGTTATCTTTAAAAAAGCAAGTGCATTGTGAGCCACCTTTTATTAAAAACAACCTGGATAAAAATGTCTTCTGAACCTCTGAACAATTCTGGAGGAGCAGTAAATTTCAAATAACTAGATTTATTTATAATAAGAAGGGAGCAAATGCAGTGTACGGAAATCAGACACATCATTTTTCTTTTTTTTTTTTTTTCAACAGAACAATTAAGTTTTCATTAGGACTTAATGACAGGATGACATTCTGGGGTTTGGAGGGTAAGCACATCCCCTTCATTATCAAATCAAAAAATATACAGTATCGAGAGGCGCTCTTTATCCTGGATTCTGCCTTCACACAACCTCCCTGCACACCCTATCATGACCCCAGATAAAGATGGAAATCAAAAGTTCCCTAATGCTAACAGCTTGTTCTCTCATTTTCTTAAGATTGCTGCTCTTTAGCCATTTCATATTAATAGCACCAAAAACGGACAGCAAGTACACATTTGAATACCCAGCAAGGTACATTTCCCAGAATGCAGTTTAGAATGGGCCAGTTGTTTGAGATTGGCAAGACACCAGTGATCCACGTTTGGGCTTACCATGCCCATCTGTCCTGAAGGCCTGTCGTTCGTGTTATTTAGAACAGCCTGGGTAAACTTATTATCACACCCTCTGTTCACAGAGAAGGTTGGTTCTGAGTTCAATTACAATCCCTAGCAGTTTAAATGATAGCTGCTGTGCTATAATCTAAAATAAATTGCTTTTCTCAAGAAGCCATGTAAGCTTTTGCACTGCAACTTAGCAGAGTGGCTGGTTTTATCTCATCTGAAATTCAAGTGGAGTACGGAAGTTGGGTCTCTGAACTCCTGTCTTTAACCTTGAACGACATTCTTCTACAATCTGGGGGCCCTCTGTTTACCTGCAATTCCTATCCTGGAACGAGATTTCTGGGAAAGCAACGCTGCGTTTCCATTTTTTTATGCAAATCACTGTGTTGCTTTTGTTTTTATTTTTCTATGCAAGCCTTACACTTTACTAGTGCTTTTTTGAAAGAACTGTATTACTTCCAGGCCAGATTAGTTCTCCCTGTTCTCAGGGCTAGGCAGCTCGTCCACCACCACAGATCAAGACAATCAGGGTATAGTCATAAGCATCTGAAAGAATCCAGGGGCCACTGCAACTGTGTTCAAATTCACCTCCTCCCCCTCTCCTTACTGGGAAAGGAGATAAAGGAAAGAAAGCCGGCTAGTGCTCAAAACCTGAAGTGGAATTTCTACCTTCTCCCACCCCTCACCTCCCTGTGGATTTTCCCCCAAAGTCCCATAGGCTTGAGCTCACGACTTCGTTTGAGCACACCCAGACCAAGTGTGTCAGGAGGTGCACAGCTGCCTTAGCCCTTCTCTGATGGAGATGGCTTCTGAGCCCTTGGATGCTTTCCCACAAAGGCAACTCAAAGGTTTCCAATGTTCTACGTTCTTTCCGATTTAACAGAGGCAACATAATTAACACTGCTGTTTTTCTACCAGTCAACATGAGAAAATTGCCCTTCCAAAAGGTTTTTCACATGCACAAAAGTAATCCATTGATAATTTTCCCTTTCAGATATATATATATATATATATATATAT
>NC_081558.1:28757598-28809804 GCF_022355385.1 Mustela nigripes
TATATATATATATATATATATATATACACACACACACACATATTTTTTTTTTTTTTTTCCTATTGAGATTAAAAGAAACTGGTTTGGGGTGTGGTAGTGGTATGCACTCAGCAGCATTTCTCTGAAAGGGGAAACCTCTTTATTCCACCAAAAAGAATAGCCAGATCAAAAACCCAATATGAAAACTTTAGACCCATTCAAACTAAAACTTAGAGCCACTGTGAAAGCAAGAAGTTCCATTTCTTTGTATCATGTGCTGGCAGCCAAGGCAAGGGATAAGATGGAATGTTCCTCTTAAGTCATGTAAATCCTGCAGTTCCGTTGCATGAGATATAGGAATCCCAGAAAAAGACTAACTGCACTGGTTTTTGACCAGGGTTCTTAGGGGGAATTAGGAAATATCCCAATAATGGGGGGGGGGGTGTCTGACATGTAGGGAACATTCTAAATATTGCTAAAAGTTCTGCGATGTATTTTCTCCCCACAAAAAAGAATTGTCCCACCCAGGATGCCAATAGATTCTCCCTTGGGAAATACTGACCTCAGCTGAGAGAAAAGTTCAATGATGCAATAAAGTAAAATGAGCTCCTTGCCCTGGGTCCCTCATTTTCTCATTTTGCAAACCCTGGGCTGCTGACAGGTAGTGACTGAAGGAATCATCTAGTGGTTTAAAGAAGGCAAGTCAATTATTGATTCAACAAATATATATCAAGTACCTACTATGTGTGGTGTAATTAGTGCTCTACATGTATCAGATCATAATCTTCCCCTTTAGGAAGCTTAAAATTCCATTTTTCTCCATAAAGTTCTTCCTAATGCTTTATGTTACCAGAAAGTTAGAAGTTAAGAGACAGAATAGCCTATCAGGTAGGGCTATGGATACTGGAGGCAAAGATTCTTGGATTCTAATCTAAGCTCTACCAATTACTAGGCTTGCGACTTTAGACTGGTTGCTTAAACTTGCTGTGTCTTGCTTCCTTGGTTGGAAAATGGGGATAATACTGCTGCTCAGCTCACAAGGTTGTTTTGAGGATTAAATGGAGTTATAAAATCATTAGAACAGTGCATAGCACATAGTAAAGTCTCAAAGTAATATACATATGTAATCTACATATCTATAAATTTTAGAAAGTGGTTAATATATAATCTTAATTGAAATTATTTTGAGGTCATTAGAGATTCACATGCATTTGTAAGCTATAGCACAGAGCAATCCCATGCATGGTCCATCCAGTTTCTCCTAATGGTACCACTTTGCAACATAGTATAACAGCACAGCTAGGATACTGACACTGATACAATATACTAATTTTATTCAGAGTTCCCCCAAATTCCAGGGTTACTTGTAGTCATTTTGGGGGGTGTATGTGTGTATTAAAGTTCTACACAATTTTATAACTTGTGTTGGGTCATCACTTTTCTCACTACAATGATCCCTCATGTTGTGCTTTTATTACCATACCCACCTTCCTCTTGCCCCAACCCACGCCCATCTCCATCCCTAAGTTCTGGCAATCACAGATCTGTCCTCCATTTCTAAATTTTGTCATTTCAAAAGTGTCATATAAATGGAATCCAAAAAATTATAATTTATTGGGATGACTTTCTTCACTCATCATAGTTTGCTAGAGAATCACCTAAACTGTTGATTGTACCAATTGTTCATTCCTTTTGATTGCTGAGTAGAATTCCATGGGTACCACAGTTTATCTAACCATGTATCTGTTAAAGACATCTGGGCTATTTCCAGATTTTGGCTGTTATGAGTAAAGTTGCTATGAATATTTATGTACCAGTTTTTAAGTGAACATGAATTTTCATTTCTCTGAGATAAATGCTCAAGAGTGTAATTGCTCAGTTATATGGTAGTTGCATGTTTAGTTTTATAAGAAACTGACAGACTCTTTTCCAAGGTGGCTGGGCCATTTTATATTGTCACTGACAATGTATGTGTGATCAGTTTCTCTGTATACTAGGAATTGGTGTTGTCATTATTCTCTATTTTAGCCACTTTGATAGATGTGTACTGATATTATGATTTTAATTTGCAGTTCTCTGGTGGCTAATGATGTGGAGCATCTTTTAGTGCATTTATTTGCTATCTGTATGTCTTCTTAGGTAAAATATCTGTTTGTATCTTGCAGTGCCCATTTTCTAATAGGATTGTTTTGGCTTTGTTTGTTTTATTTTTGACTTTTAGGAGTTCTATATATTCTAGATACTAGTCCTTGTAAAATATGTGGTTTATAAATCTCTTCTTCCAGCCTGTAGATTGTTTTCTCATTTACTTCATATGGGTTTTCAGAGAAACTTTTAATTTTAATGAGGTTCAATCTATCAGTTGTTCCTTTTATAGATTTGTGCTTTTTGAGGCCAAGTCTAAGAACTCCTTATCTAGCTTTAGAGACCAACAATTTTTTTTTCCGGTGTTTATTTTATTTTTTTAATTTTATATTTGTCTATAACCATTTTGAGTTAATTTTGGTATAAGATATATGGCTTAGATTAGTGTTTTTTGGTTTTGTTTTGCCAAAGCTAATTGGATGTCTAATGCTCCACCACAGTTTGTTGAAAAGTTAGGCTTCCTTCAATGAATGGCTTTTGTATCTTTGTCAAAAATCATTTGAACATGAGTATGAGGGTCTATTTGGGGGTACTTTATTCTGTTCCACTGTGTCCTCTGGCACCACATTGACTTGTTTAATAGAGCTACACAGCTTTAATATTAGGTAGACTAAATCTTCTTATTTATTCTATGGTATGATTGTTTTGGGCTATTATGGGGTCTGTGTCTTTACATATACATTTTAGAATAAGCTTGCTGGAATTTTGTTAGGAATTGCATTAAACCTCTCATTTTGGAGAGAGCTGACATTTTTACTATGTTGAGACTTTTAAGTCTTCTATGTTGAGACTTTTAAGACTTTTATTCACGTCTTCTTTGATTTCTTCGACCGGCATTTTGTAATTTTAATAATACAAATCCTGTACGTGTTTTGTTAAGTGTATATCTAAGTATTTCTTTAGAACTTTTGTACCTGGCACTGCATTTTAAATTTGGCATTCTACATATAGAAATATTATGTATATATACATGCATTACATTTTTCTGTGTATCCTGTGCCCTTGCTGAACTCACTTATTTAGCTTGTTGATAATGGTGGATTACATTGATTAACTTTAAGTATTAAACCATCCTTGCATACCTGGAATAAATTTCATTTAGGATTATTTCTACACACTTTTGGAGTTGATCTGCTAATATTTTGTTCAGTATTTCTGAGTCAAAGTTCACAAGAGATAGAGGACGGTGATATTCTTTCCTCCCTCCCTCCCTACTTTCCTTCCTTCCTTTTGTTTTTCTTTCTTGTGGTCTTTATCCTATTTTGGTATCAGGATATTACTAGCCTCGTAAAATGAGTTTGGACGTTTTTCTCCCTTTTCTATTCTCTGAAAAGTTTGTGTAAATTTGATATTAATTCTTTTTTAAACATTTGTTAGCTTCCCCAGTGAAACCATGTAATCCTGGAGTTTTATTTTGGGAAGAATTTTAAGTACTAATTTCATCTCTTTAATGGCTTCCAGGGCCATTCAAGTTGTCCATTTCACCATGCCTGAGTTTAGGTAGTTTATGATTTTTGAAAAATTGATTTATTTCTTCTAAGTAGTTGAATATATGAATATGAAATTATTCATAGTATAATCTTATTATCTTTTAATGACTGTAGGATCTGTATTTTATTCCCTATTTCTTTCCTGATAACTGCTAATTTTATTAACTGTCAGCCTTGCCAGTCATTTATCAATTTTATTAATTTTTTTATACTAACCTTTTTGTTTCATTGACTTTATCTTTTTCCTATTTCATTGATTTCTACCTTTACCTTTATCATTTCCTTCTGTCGGCTTGCCTTTAGCTTATTTTCCTTTCCTTTTCTACCTGCTTGAGTAGGAACTTAGGTTATTAATTTAAGACCTTTTGTCACTTCTAACATAAGGACTTAGTGGTATAAATTTCCTTCTCAATACTGCTTTAGCTGCTAACTACATATTTTGATATATTACGTTTTCATTTTCATTTAGCACTATGTATTTTTAAATTTTCTTTAAGACTTCCTCTTTGACCTATGGATACTAGAGTAGTATGTTGCTTAATTTTCACATTTGGAGTTTTGTCTGTTGTCTTTTTTTTTTTTTTTAAAGATTTATTTATTTATTTGAGAGAGAAAGAGAAAACACAAGAGCAGGAGAAAGGGCAGAGCGAGAGAGAGAATCCTCAAGCAGACTCCTCATTGAACATGGAGCCAACACAGGGCTCAATCCCAGGGCCCTGAGATCATGACCTGAGCCAAAATCAAGAGTCGGACACTTACCTGAATGAGCCACCTATACGCCCTTTCTGTTCTCACATATTAATATAGCCACTCTGGCTTTCTAAAAAATTAATATTTGCATAGTATATCTATTTCTATCTTCTTGTTTTTTGACATACTAATCTCTGCCTTTGAACTAAGTTGCTCATAAGCAGCATATAGTTAGACTGTGTTTATTTGTCCACTTTATCAATCTCCATCTTTTGATAGGTGATATAGATGATTTATATTTAAGATCAATTTTCATATATTAGCATTTTAGTCTACCTTCTTATTACTTGTTTTCTATTTCTTTCCTCTGGTTCTCATTCTTTTCTTGCTTTCCTATGGATTATTTGAACATTTTTCTTTTTTTTAGAATTTCATCTTTATTTAGAGTGGTTTTGGATGCACTTCTTTGTATAGTTTTCATAATGGTTGCTCTAGCCATTACAATCAATTATGTAACTTATTACAATCTACTATTATCAATATTTTAGGACTTTGAGTAAATTGTGAAAACCTCATTTCCATTTAAGTCCCTTTACCTTTCCCACTTTTAAGCATGATTGACTTGAGTATCAAATGGTGTTAGAATTTTTGTTTCGATCATCTCATAAAGAAGAGTTTGCTGTATGTATATAAATCTCTTTCCATTATTCCTTCTTCCTTTGTCATTCTCCAATATTTCATTTTTTATCTTTTCCTTTCTGCCTGCATAACTTCCTCTCGCCAATCTTTAGGAGTCAGTCTGCTAACAACAACTTATTTTAGTTTTCCTTCATCCAAGAATGTTTGTGTTTCTCCTTCATTCCTGAAGGACAGTTTTGCCAGATATGGAATTCACAGTTGACAGTTCTTTCAGTACTTCAAAAAATATTGTGGCACTTCCTTCTGGTATCCATTGTATACAATGAGCAATCAGCTGTCATTTGAATTGATATTCCTGTATAGGTAATGTGTTCTTTTTCTGTGACTGCTTTCAAGATTTTTATCTCTTTGGATTCCAGTTTTGAATGGTTAAAAGAAATCCAAAGCATGGATTTCTTTTGCTCTATCATGTTTGGGTTTGAGTCAGCTTCTTAGATCTATACATTTGTGTATTTCACCAAATTTGGGAAGGTTTTCAGCCATTATTTCTTCAAACACTTTCAGCACCCTCTTCTGCTAGACTCCAATAACATGGATGTTGGATCTTTGGTTTTTGTCCACTGATCCCTGAGGCACTGTTTACTTTTTCCATCTATTTCCTCTCTATAGTTCACATTGGGTAAATTCTATTGTTTTCTCCTTGTAGTCAATAATTCTATCATCTCTCATCCCCACTCTACTATTAAGAATAGTCAGCAATTGTTTTTAAAATTTCTACAATTGTAATTTTCAGTTCCAAAATTTCCATTCAGTTCTGTCCTATAACTTCTATTCATTTTCTAAGATTTCCTATTTTTAAAATTTGTATCCATGGAATTTGTGATTGTGGTTAATGATTTAGATGACAGCTGCTTTTAAATCCTTGTCAGCTGATTCTATCATCTGATTCATCTTGGTATTGGTATCAGTTGGTTGTTTTTTCTCATTCTATTTGTGATTTTCTTGGTTCTTGGTAAGATGGGTGATTTTAAAATTACATCCTGGATATTTTGTCTATTATGCTAGATGGCTCTGGGTTCCAATTGAATCTTTTATTTTAGGAGGCAGTCAACCCTGTAAAATTAATCATGTGGCTATTTTTATGAGCTGTAGTTCCAATGGCATTCTAATTTTCACAGTCTTTGGGATGTTATTTTGGTCTGCTGTATTTATCTACTGTTACTAGGACTCCCACTAGTCCTGATGTCCCACTAGTTCTGATGTCTCTTCATCATTTCACTGCCTCAGGGGGTGGAAGAGGTTTCCCCAGACTGGGCCTTAGGTGTCTCTCAAAGGGAGAGCGATGTGATGAGAATCTTGTACTGGTATCCCCAGATGCCTTAGTGTCTCTGAGCAAGAAAAGAGCATTTCAGGCATAAGAGGACAAAGAGGCTTTCTGGAATTGGCCATTTATTATGGTTGCATTCCCCTTGCTGGGTCTGCCTACTTGCTGCAATGTCTCTGGCCTGGTGAGAGGCATTTGAGGCCTGGGAGGAAAAAAAAAAGTGACTTTCTGGATTAGTCCATTTGCTGGAGCTGGGTCTCTCCTGCTATTCTGCCTACCAGCCTCAGAATATCTTGTTGGAAAGGAGAGCCTCAGGCCCACTGGGGAAGGAGAGCATTTCCTCTGGCCAATTATTTTCGGGGAGGCATTCATTAATCCCCTTGCTGGTGGTGTCAAACTTGTTTGACAAGCTTGTTTGACACTCCCATTCAATCAGGAATAGAATCAACCTCTCTGGCCTTTCTCCAGTCACTAGGTGGGGCAATGGGGAACACCTGGGTTGCTTGGCCTCTTCTTTGAGGAGGGAGGATTCTAGACACCCTGCTGCTGTGCTGTTCTTCCAGTGCTGGGTTCTCAAACCAGCTCATCTTCTTCTTATCACCTTTCAAGGTCCTTATTTGGTTGTCTCTTGCTTCATTTCTGGAATTCATAATTGTGCTTTTAATAGAGCAGGGAGAAAAAATATGTCTATACCATTTCTTTGGACCAGAAGTCTCTGTTTACTATATTTTTAATTTTATACTTCCATTCAAGATTCTTATGGAACTTAACCATTTTTTTACCTTATGTTTATACGACTACATCCACCTCTCAGACTCCAAAATTCTCTTCAAACTTTATCTGTTTAATTTGAGAATTTCTCTTTATATATTTATGGTGACCTGAACATGGTAAGTTCTCTCCAAATAACTCTTATGAATTTAAGTATGCATGAATTAATGAATACTTATGCACATTTTCTTTGGGACTACACAATGGAGCAAGACCTACCTGTTAAGAGGGGAGGTTATTGGCAGAATGTAAATATGACTGATAAGTGCCAACCCCTGTAAATGGACACAGGAGTAATCTGAGAATCTTGCTCAGTGTGATTTACTAAACATGGCTCAGAACATATGCCCACTTGGTCATAAACTCCCCAAGATTATCACACTCATTTTTCTCCTTCCAGCAGATCAGAAAATGTAGTAATGCTAGGGCACACCTCCCCACCATCACTTCCTATATTATTCCCCTCTAGTCTATACTCTTGAATGTGCGTGCACATGTAAACACACACACACACACACACACACACACACACACACACACTTCAACCATTCAATCTTCCAGAGAAGGTGGGAAGTCAAAAAGGGGAACATGTCACATTTTCTTTCTAAAAATGAAACCACCGCATCTCCAATAAAAGGTGAGTATGAAACACTGATACCTAATAACAAATGGTACAGGACAATATTGTTGGGAAACTCCCAAGTTTTTAGAGCTCACAGAAGCATCACTAAAAATTGCATGTAAGAGATAGAAGGCCCCAGGCAGGGAATGCAGCAAAATACGAGGCCAGCCCCCTGCTGGAGCTCAGAAGTAGGAGTGATGTGATAGCAAGCAACAAGAGACCCTAGCCAATTGAATTCTCCCACTGGAAAAGATTGGAAATGTGGGCTTTCACATGGAATAGGTCTGATGCCTGGCCTCCCATTTAACTACTGGAATCATACACTGTTATCAGTTGGTTTGAGCGCTTGGTCTTTAAGATTCCCAGGCACTGGTCCGTCATATTTGTTGAACATACTTATCTCCATTTTGGTTTTTGGACGAACAGAAGTTTTCATTTTTAATGAAGTCAATCTACTACTCTTTTATGATCTTTTCTTTCTGTCCTAAGTTTATAAGATCCTCTCTCACTGTAGTTGGGATATTTACTTCTATTCTGGTTTTCTAATGCTTGATTTAATATATTTATTGCTTTAATCAAACTGAAGTTAATTTTAGTATATGGTGTGAGAGAGACTAAAATTCTTCAAACTCAAATGCATTCTTGGTAAGTAAAAAATCTATCTTCCCAGAGTAGAAAACTCAGCCTAACACATACTTTTCAGCTTTCAGAGGAAGGAATGGAATGAATGAGGCACTTTTCTTAAACACTGAAAATCTCATTGCGTTTCACTGTGGACTTACGGCAACCTTCCTTTATTTCTTAGTGCCTCTTGTCTTTTCTTTAGAGTAGGGACACAGATATCATACACTGTATCCCCAAGGATAAGGCAATTTCTTGAGCTCATCAAGTCTTCTGAGCATATTCTACATAGAAGATTTTCCATTACTGGTGACACTGCATATACAGGGCCCTTCTGGCGAATGTGACCAGTGGAAATAGAACTCCAGAAAACATGAAATGAGCTATCAAGGGGTTCCCTTTTTTAGGAATGGTCTCAGGAGAAAAATAAGTCTTGGTATTTAGAGCATATTAGCTATCACCTCTCAGACTCCAAAATTCTCTTCAAACTTTATCTGTTTAATTTGAAAGGAAGCAATGCTTCAGTGTTGACATTTCTGAGTCAGGAGATTTCAGTACAGTAAAATGTGGATTAAGCAAGGGGAATTTATGTCCTTGTTCTATTTCATAAATGGTCTTAGGAAATTCTGAAAGTAAAATAGTCTCATTATTAGTTGGTAATTAACATAGTGACTGCCAGGGGAGAACTGTCCAACTTGTGTCATATTCCCACAGTCGGTCCATAAAATACAATATTCTGGGGCGCCTGAGTGGCTCAGTGGGTTAAGGCCTCTGCTTTCGGCTCGGCTCGGGTCATGATCCCAGGGTCTTGGGATCGAGCCCCGCATCGGGCTCTCTGCTCGGCAGGGAGCCTGCTTCCTCCTCTCTCTCTCTGCTTCTCTCTCTCTGCCTGCCTCTCTGCCTACTTGTGATCTCTGTCTGTCAAATAAATAAATCTTTAAAAAAAAAATACAATATTCTTCAGAATATATAGTTTGTCTACCTGTGTTCATCCTACAAGGTATACTGACTTCTTGCTGTGAGCCTGGACCTGAAGGGAATTCACAATAAAGGATGGTCCTTGTTCTCACAAAAGCCACCCGAAATGGGTACACCCACTCATAGTTAAAAATACACTAATTTCTGGATTATGCTAAACTCAACTGGGAGGGTAGAGTCCTCTGCCAAAGTTTTCTTTTATCCACAAAATTATATCACCAGGTAAAACCTAAATGGAAGCCCAACATATCAAAAAGAATAAAAGAGAAAAGCATAAAATTCCCTGGTCAAATGGGGAGTACTGTTCACAGAGCATTGGCCTCCTCTAAAACAAACATTCACACACACACACACTCTCTCTTTCTCTCTCTCTCCTTAGAGCTTCACAGAGTAGTTCCCAAACCACTCTTCTTGATGAATTAATGGGCAGAAAGGAGGAACAGAGAGATAGAAATATGATAAAAACAAGCATAGTAGGATGTTAATGGCAGACTCCAGGTTTGGGTAAAAATTTTTTCAGTTTTTTTTTTTTTTAAAGATTTTATTTATTTATTTGACAGAGAGAGAGATCACAAGTAGACAGAGAGTCAGGCAGAGAGAGAGAGAGAAGCAGGCTCCCCGCTGAGCATAGAGCCCGACGCGGGACTCGATCCCAGTACACTGAGATCATGACCTGAGCTGAAGGCAGCGGCTTAATCCACTGAGCCACCCAGGCGCCCCTTTTTCAGTTTTTATATATGTTTAATGTTTTTAGAATGTAATTTTGGGGGAAGAAAATCTGTCCTTATTTCCTATATTTTGAGACTCTGTGATTAGTTATGTAAACAATTTATTATATGTCCTTGATGAATTGAGCCCTTTATCATTACGAAATGCCTCCCCCTTTTTTTTGGTAACCTTCCTGTCCTGAAGTTTACTTTAACAAAGCCACAATGACTTTCTAAAAATTAATGTTTGCATGGTATATATACATATATATATATATATATATATATATATATATTTAATTCTTTTTACTTTTGACTCCTTGTGTCTTCATATTTAAAGTGCATGTGCTGTGGTCAGCATACAGTTGTGTCCTATTTTTTAATTTATACTGACAATCTATGACTTTTAATTGGTGTATTAAGTCTATTAAGATTTGAAGTAATGATATATGGTTATGTTTTAAATTTACCATATGGCTCTTCATTTAATATTTGTACTAATTTTTCACTATACTACCTTGCCTTCCTTCTTCCTATTAAAAATGAATATTTTCTAGATCCATCTTACTATCATTGTTGCCTTTTTAATTATACCTCTTTGTAGTGTGTGTGTTTGCCTTAGGACTAATAACATGCCTCCTTATCTTATCAACATGCCTCCCATTTTATTAATATAATACCATTTCACGTAAAGTAGAAGAATCTTACGACAATGTAGTTGCATTTACGACTCCCTTGTGAGCGAGCTATTGCTATCACATTTTACTTCTATATATATGATAAACCCCACAGTACATTGTTATTACTACTGCTTTAAACATTATTATCCTTTAAGAAATTAAGAGAAAATAAAGCGTGTTTTTAAAGAACATACATTAATCTACATATTTACCATTTCTAATGTTCATTATTTCCTATAGATCCAATGTATCATTTGGTATCACGTCCCTTTAACCTGAAGAACTACCTTAGCATTTTGTGTAGTGCAGGTTGGCTGGCAGTACATTTTCTCAGATTTTGTTTATCTGAAAGCATTGTCATTTCATGCTCATTTTTGAAGTACAGTTCACTCTTGAACGACATGGGTTTGAACTGTGTGGGTTCCCTTCATGTGGATTTTTTTATGAATACAGTACTGTAAATGTATTTTCTCTTCTTATGATTTTTTAAATTACATTTCTTTTTACAAGCTTATTTTATTGTAAGAATGTAGCATATAATACATGCAACATATAAAGTATATGTTAGTATACTCTTTATGTTATAAGTAAGGATTCTGGTCAACAAGGAGGCTCTCAGCAGTTAATTTTTTGGTGGAAATCAAAAGTTATATGTGGATTTTCAACAGCACTGGGGTCAACACCCCTAATCCTTGCATTGTTCGAGAATCAATGGTAATTCTATATTCACTGGACACAAAACCACATTCACATACTTTTTCATTCTGCATTTCTTTCTGCATGTCATTCCATTGTCTTCTGTTTTAATAGTTTTTGTTTAGGAGACTAAAATAATTCTTACCATTGTTTCTTGTATAAAATGTGATGATTTTTTTCCCCTCCTCTGACAGCTATTCTCTTCACCTTTATATTTTAGCAGTTTGGCTATGACATACCTAGATGTGGCTTTCTTTGTATGTATCCTGATTTGATTTGCTAAACATCTTAAACCAATACATTGATATTTTTCCCCAAGCTAGAGAACTTTGGACGATTATTTCTTAAAATATTTCTGACACATTCTCTCCTCTTTTCCGAGACTCCAATTATACAAATATTAGACTTCTAGCTTTTGCCCCATAGATCTCTGAAGATTTTTTTTTTTTTCCTTTACCCTTCTGTCCTTCAGATTAGATCATTTTTCTTGGTGTGTCTTAAGTTTACTGAATCTTTCTATAGTCCTTAATTTCCTGTAAAGGTCATTAAGTGAATTTTTCATTTCAGAAAAATCTTTTGCAGTACAGAATGCCCATTTGGTTCTTTTTTTATATTTTACATGTTATTTATCTGAAATGTCCCCACTTTTCATTCATTTTATGTCATCCATTTTATGTCCTTTAAGTCCTTAAGCATATTAATCACAGCTCTTTTAATACCGTATCTTCTAATTCTAATGTTTAGGCTAATTCAGGGTCTGTTTCTATTGATTGCTTTTTTCTTGTTGATGGGTCTTCTACTTCATGTGTCTAGTAGTTTTTTATTCAGCTGGATACTGAATGATATATTCAAGGTATCTACACTGTACTGTCTTCCTTAAGAGTTTTGTTCTAGCAGGCAATTATATTACTAAGAGATCCTCTTTATCCTTTCATTGTGAGGACTGGTCTACTGTGATTCTCTTCTTGGACCTAAAACATGGCCTTCCTCTACAGCATGGCCCTCACACCTAACACTATCTTTTCTGGAGTCTCAACTGAATGCCCAAGTGTTCAATGAAGCCTCTTCTCTCAGGCCACAATAGAATTCCAACATCTCCCAACTCTGGTATCTTTCTTTGGCTCTTTCAGCACCCAACCTCTGCTAGGCCTCAGGGAGTCCTGCCCTACCGATGCACACTAAGTCCTCAGACAATGACCTCCAGAGGAACATCCAGGCACACTTCTAGGTGCCTTCTCCCATGCATTTCCTCTTTCTTCAGTACTCTGCTCTGTGAATTCTAGCCCCAAGAGCCTCAAACTATAAGCCCTGTCTCTTCAGTCCACTAAAACTGCCGCTTAATTTTTGGCTCTACCTCCTTACTTTCTGGTCCAGGGGATGCACCTCTGGGCAGAAAACCAAGGTGAATGTAAGACCTATCTCAAGGGTTTACCTCCCCTCAAAGATCAAAGTACTGCATTGCCTATTAGTCAATTCCTCTAAACAGTTGCCTCAGACACTTTATCTAATTTTATAGTTCTTCATGAAAGGATGTCAAGATTAATCACAGATGTCTCATTGGGGCTGACAGCAGAAGTCCTCAATTTTCTAAAATCACTGCCTTTGAAAACTAAAGTGCTATAACATCTCTCTTCACTCATTATCTCATCACTAACATCTGAACCTTACAAATGATTCTGTTTCTTTACCACCCACTACTATACCCTGCACATGAGTGAAGAATAATATTTATCAAGCGAATTACCCAGTCTCCTTGTTTTCTTTTAATGATTTGTATCTATATTTGGGAGAGAGGGGCGCCTGGGTGGCTCAGTGGTTTGGGCTGCTGCCTTCGGCTCGGGTCATGATCTCAGGGTCCTGGGATCGAGCCCCGCATCGGGCTCCCTGCTCCGCAGGAAGCCTGCTTCTCTCTCTCTCTCTCTCTCTCTGCCTGCCTCTCTGCCTACTTGTGATCTCTGTCTGTCAAATAAATAAATAAAATCTTTAATATATTTGGGAGAGAGACAGAGCATGAGTGGGAGGATGGGCAGAGCAAGAGGGAGAGAGTGAATCTCAAGTAGATTCCCTGCTAAGTGTGGAGCACAGTGTGGGACTTGATCTTGTGATCCTGAGATCATGACCTGAGCCAAAATCAAGAGTTGGATGTTCAACCAACTGAGCCACAATCTCCTTGTTTTTACTCCTCTTCCCATTTTATTGGCTAGCCTATTGAAAGCTAATGTCTGTGTCTCAGGAACAGAGATAATCAGATGACAAGAAAGAGGAAGCTCAACTTTTTGCAGAAACTTTGTTTTTAAGATTTTATTTATTTATCTGACAGACAGAGATCACAAGCAAGCACAGAGGCAGGCAGAGAGAGATGGGGGAAGCAGGCTCACTGCCAAGGAGAGAACCCAATTTGGGGCTTGATCCCAGGACCCTGGGATCATGACTGAGCTGAAGGCAGAGGCTTTAAGCCACTGAGCCACCCAGGCACCCCTGCAGAAACTTTCTTGACAAAAGCTGAGAAGATAAATTGGGCAGAACACTTTTATAGTAAGGTTCGGGGAGTACAAAAAAATTTCAATTGGTCTAATGCCATCAGTTTTCAGTACATCACCACGACTAGACCAAAGAAGTAATTATGTATTGGTTGTACCTTATGCCTAAGCAGTAGTTTATACTCTTACAATGAACTACATCTGTCTCTGGGACAGAATGTAACTTCAGATCATCAGAGAGCTTACCTAGACCAACAGCATTTAGTATCAACACTCACCTGCAAATGCACCCAGCTTGTGATAAACTTTCTTTGTACCATTTTTAGCATTTGAATAAAGGTGAACCCAAAGCTAACCGAACTCTCAGAAAGGAGTCTCTAATAAGTTAAGATTAATCAGTGTTCCTTTTCAGAAGTGGGAGAGGGTGTATGTTTAGGAATGTTCAAAGATTAGTTTGTTTCTTTTTCAATTTTTTATTTATTGATTTTATCTTAAAGCAAAACACAATCCCTTTCTAGGGCTTTAAATACAGATCAACAATCTAAACAGGCTGTACTGCAGCTAAGTACATCATTCTTCAAAGATCAACTCAGAAAAGAACAGGTGGCTCTAAACTTGTCATGAATCAAATATATTTAAGAGAAGCAAATGTAAATAGCAGCTAAAAATGGGGAGCAGGAGAGGAAGATTAGATCCAGTAGATGCTCCCTTTTAGGTGGTTTGCTGAGGTGTTTCTAACTAGCTTGTATATTGACATAACCAATGTGGTGTAATTTTTCTTCAGTTTGTCAATCATTCTACACATTAGTAGATTATAATGTCACCTCAAGTTGATTTTTCCCATGTGTATTTGACAATTCCTTGGCAATACAGAACTTAAATGGTCACTTTCTAAGAAAAGAAACAAAGGCTAATATTTCTGATAAAGAAAGCGGCAACTTTGAGAGATGAGTGAATGGATGAATAGGTGGATAGAAGGATGGATGGATGGATGGATGGATGGACAGATGGATCGGTGAATGGGTGGAATGGTTGATGGATGGATAGATGGATTGATAGGTACATGGATTTATAAGACAACCACTAGGTCATTCATTATTTATTTATTTGTTCAACATGGTTTTGCTGAATGGTACCATGCTAGGATATAAAGGTGAGCAAGTTAGAAGTAGTTCTATTATGGAGTTTACAGTTTACCAGGTACAAACTGAGAATTCAAGGTAAGCAAAAATGTCTACTATATAACCTGGAGAATGTAACCAAAACAAGCTTTCCAACAACTTACCTGGCAGCTATCTGTAATTATATACATGCCAAGTAAGATAAGAAAAGGCCTACAACCTCTCCTGGACGTGGTTTGGAGACCAAATAGGTTTTTATCATGACCTTTCCCTATGAATCCTTACATATACCTTCCAAATGCAAGAAGAAACCAGGAGATATCACTATTACAAATCTCCTGCCAGGAACCCATTAGTTCTGTCCAAACAGATAAAAAAAAACTGTGTTATGCTTGTTTTTGTCTTTTTTTTTTTTTTTTTAGTTGTTTGAAGATCAAAGTCTGATACAATTTCACCATATTTCCCTCCAAGGACACTTGTTACAAAAGTTATTAATGTACATTTTTGGCATATAAAGTCACACTCACTAAATCTTTTATCTCTTTTGGAACATACTTCTGTTTTCACCTATCAACTTCATGTTATCAGAGATGCCAATCTATGGGGCAAAAAAATAAGAGAAAACAAACATTTACAGAATCACAAAGTATCTATCACCATTCAGTGGAAGGCAAAATTAGCAAATACGAAATCTGCTACTTTGGCCATTCAACTGAAAGATTTTTCTGTAAGGAGTTCTCCAAAGTACAGTCAAAATCTAGAGTTTAACAATCACTGTCCTTTATTTCTGCTCTTCCTGCTGCAAGTTACACATATGGAATCAGTCCTCCGTAAGAAAGACCAGGGTTGGGATCAGGGGGTGCTGTAAATAGGTTATAATCCTGAATTGCAAAAGGTTCATCATTTCCAAGTGTTCCTGTTTCTGCCCAGAGAGTGTCTCCAGCCTGTGTATGATGGCTATCTGTAATGGAGACAGATAGCCCCTTTTCTTTTTTTTAAGAACAAGATTAACCATTTGTTTCTTTCTGCTCATCCCCCAAACTCTTCCTGTCTTAGACATACCAGCGACGTAATAAATGTCACCTTGTTTTCTGTCTTTAAGACTTTTTATATTTATAGGCAACATGGAAACTGATATTTGGTTTTAAACAAGAAATGATTTGCAAACTTTTACCTGTAACATAACAATAGAGCAATAATCAGCCAATGATAATAATGATGATAATGATAATGGTTAGATGCTAATTTGTGCCAGGAACTGTGTTAGGCTCTCTTCACTAATTGTTTCATTCAATTCCTACAATGCCTATATGATTCATGTGTTACTTTCTGTAGCCTATTTAAGCACTTTCACATAGAAATCCATCCTTTCCTTGCAGAGCCAAAGTTGGCAATACAGGAACAGGCAAAGGGATAAGATTTTGTCCAATTGGGAAAAACAACCATAATCCTCATTAAGACCTACTCATTTTAGAATGAGGCCAGTGAAGCTATTAATTATGATTATGAGAGTAATATCTACTCACTGCACTGTACTGAGAAGTACAGCATATCATTTTTAAAATCATAATTATTCTTTTACTCAGAGACAAACATTGATAATGTTTTGAGTCTTATTTGTGTGTGTGTACTCACGTTCTTCTGTTTGTTGAGTTTTAGAAAACAAATACAGATCATATAGCAATGTAATTTGGATCTTTTTTCACTGAACATTATACTGTATTTCCCCATTAAATATATTCTTTAAGAAGATTTTCAAGTGTTACCTTATGTACCATAATTTAACAATTCCCCAACTTATTTAATAGACATTATTTAATGTCTATTAATGATGATTATTTAATTAATTTATATATATAAATTAATAATATAATATAATCATAATATAATATATAATAATATATAATATAATGTGTAATATAATAATATAATATATAAAATATATTATATAATTATGACATTATTTAATAGAGTATTTAATTATTATGTAAATACTGTAATACACAATTATAATAATTAATTTATGTTTGCATGGTTTTCCTTCTGAAAGATTTCCAGAAATCAGATTATCAGATCAAAAATATAAAATCTTCCTTTATCTAGGGATGCTATCCCTATGCACAATTTCACCACTTAAAAATATATAATCTCTAGATCCAAGATTATATTAAATAACTTAACAGCTAGGTGAAAATGATTTTGTTTTGCATATTTTATGTTTTATATAATGATATCATATTGCATTCTTGTGCAACTTGCCTCTTAAAAGTTTAACTCAATATTTTTCAGATTTATTTTTGTTAATACATGCTATCATTCATTCTTTTTGTTTTTTTTTAAATCATCTCTTACTAGTATTTCATAATATGTATTTATTAGCTAGTGTTGGAATTTATGTTTTCCTGAATTACAAAAAAAAACTGTTATAAATATAGGGAGTATATCTCTTTGGGCAAAAAAGTCATGGGAGATACAACTAACTGTCTTCAACTTTACTGGATGATGCCACACTATATTTCACAAGGGCTCTTTGCCCTACGAATGAGAATCCCTATTGTTCCATAACCTCACCAACACTTGGTATTATTAGATTTCAAAAACTTGTTTTTTTCCAATAAGATGGTTGTAAAAAGCTATGGTATAATGATTTTAATTTACATTTCCTGATCACTTTTCAGGTGGTTCAGCCTTTTATTCATTCATTAATTGGCCATTTATGTTACTTTTTCAATTTATGTTTATTCAGACTCCTACCCATTTTTAATTCAGTTTTCAATTTCTGATTATTTAGGTATGTTAACTCTTTATGTATTTCCTGTTACTTTTCTTCTGTTAAATATTCAGTAAGTATAAGCATACCTTGTAGAATGTTGCCTTGATTAACATTTTCTTGAAAAATGAATTTTGGTTTTTAAAAAATCCAAATTTCATAATATATAAATTTTTCCAATGGTCATGTAGCAAAAATTTAGATTTATGACACCAAAACTCAATAGAAAAATTTCTACAAAATGACATAGAGGAAAATTGTCAAGAAACTTTCCAAATCTGGTCAGTAGGATGTCAGAATCATGTGTAGATATTCTGAAAAGCATGCTGAGTGTCAACACAACAAATATGCATTGCATATATTGCCCATGCTAAAAACTCATGAGAGTGGGGTGCCTAGGTGGCTCAGTGGGCCTCTGCCCTCGGCTAGGGTTATGATCCCAGGGTCCTGGGATTGAGCCCCACATTGGGCTCTCTGCTCAGTGGGGAGCTTGCTTCACCTACTCTCTCTCTGCCTGCCTTTCTGCCTACTTGTGATCTCTGTCTCCCAAATAAATAAATAAAATCTAAAAAAAAAGAAAGAAAGAAAAAGGCCATCAGAGCATCAGTGTGAGCCCCACTTTGCCAGTAAGTGCTTGAACTGCAAACCTTTCCGCACTGCCTTTCAGTTAGTTCTTTTTGCTTCCTGTCAGAGGCCTCAGAGTTCAGAACATATTGAAGACAATTATGCATTAGGAAGCAAAGCAAATGAAGAAAGTTACTACATATGAAGCACACAAAGCAAATATTTCTCAACAACCATACTAATTGTTGTGTGATCAAGAATACAACTTTTAAGTATTTTAAATCCTAATATGAGGGTTTATTGCTCAACCACAGACATTTTACTATTTTACTTACATTTCTTGAAACTGGTTGGTAAGTTGGGTTGATACATAATGCATTATCATTCTTGTCTTTTTAAAATAATGGGCAATTATCTCCTGGAAACCACTCTTGGGTGAAATGTTGTATCATCAGGAATGAATCAATGAACATCAAACTAGACATGTTGTTCCTTTTTTTTTTTCCTACCATGTTCCCTATCTATTACTCTTTGCTTTCTTCTTTTTCTATTTTTACACATTTCTCACTTAGTGTCGGTGTGACAGGTATGACCCTATTTTACAGATGAGGGCACTGAGATTCAAGGAGGTCTATAGCTAGCTCTATTAGTTTCCTGCTTGTGGTTGTTGTAACAAATGAACACAAACTTGGTGCTTAAAACAATAGAAATGTATACTCTCTCAGTTCAGAAGCCAGAAGTCTAAAATCAAAGTATTAGGAGAGCCATGCCCTCCAGAGGTTTGAGGAAGGATTCCTATTCCCTGGCTCTTCCAGCTTTTGTTGGTTGTTGGCATTCTTTGGCTTGAGGCCACATCACTCCAGCGTCTCTATGGTCACATTGCTTTCTCGATTGTGTGTCTTAAACTTCCCTTTGACCTCTCTAATAAGGACACTTGTGATAGAATTTAGAGTTCCCTAGAATAATCCAGGATGATTTCCTTATTTCGAGATTCTTAACTAAAAATCACCTCTCCAAGGGCCCTTTTCCCATGTTCCAGAAATTTGACACAGATACTTTTGTAGGCACCATTTTCAGCCTGACACATTGGCTCAAAGTCACACAGCAGGACAAATAGTAGACAAGTTCAGAGGTAGACTTGCCGACTCCAGAGTTCATGTTCTTTCTGCTCCATGTGCTAGCTTCCATCAGATTGTGTGACCTGTCATCTCTGTCCCTCCTCATATCTCATACTAAGAGAAGTCAGCTCTACCACAGAGTAAGGTCAGGATTCTGGACCTTTTGTCCCAGCTCCACAGACCTCTCCAAGGAGAGTCTGAAAAGGCTGAGCTGCCCATAAACACATTCCATCATGTACTCTTGGCTTCCTTTCCAACACCTGGTTAGCTTCCTGAGCCTAGTTCAAGAACTACACTAGAGCACCAAACAACCTTGCTGGCAAAAATTATTATATCCTTCTCACTCTGATTTCTCAAAAGTCCCCATAAGTCTGTAGTATAATAGAAGAAAAAATACTAAATATCATCTTCTTTCTTTTATCTGGACTTGCTATCTGCTGTGACTTAGGGAATGAAAATGGACATTTGAAAGAAACTATGCTACGTCTCCCAAACTGTCCTTGAACATTCCGTTTAAAGGTTAAGCACTTGTTTTTTTGTCAAGAAATTGCTTGATGTGGAAAAAATATAAAATGTGATATTTCCACCTTCTTAACATATGGGTTAGTAAGATCTACAAAGTTCCATTCTGCTACATACTTTCTCCTTCCTTCTAAGAATGGTGATTTTCATCCACACAGATTGCCTGGAATTCAATCCATCCTCTCTTTTCCGTCTACCCAGAGTTGCTATTACACCATTTCACATTAGACTTGGAAACCTTGTAATTTTATAGGCCAATTTTATAGGCCAACCCTTTCCCATTCAAGTTGTCATCTGAATAACATCTACATGCATTATAAACCCCACAAGACAGTGTGTTCATTTTTACTTAAATAGACATACATGTCTCTAAGAAGTTAAGAAGAAAAATGGGCTTTTATATTTGCCTTGCTAATTATGATGTCTATTACCCTTCATCCTCACCTAAGGATTCAAGATTTCCATTATTTCCTTTCATCCTGAAGAACATCCCTTAGCATTTCTTGTAGTACTGATGGTCTGCCGACAATAAATTTTCCCAGTTTTTCTTTATCTGAAAGCAATTTTATTTTACCTCTATTCCTGAAGAACAGTTTCACTGGATATGGAATTCTGGATTGATAGCTTCTGTTCCTTTCAGCACATGAAAGCTAATGTCCCACTGTTTCTAGGTTTTATCGTGTCTGAAGGTAGGTTGGCATTTTTTCGAAACAGGGGTCCCTTGTTGTATATTGTATGTTGTTTTTCTCTGACTGCTTTCAAGATTGCATCTGGGATTTTCAGCTGGTTCATTATGATTCACCTCAGCATTTTGAATACTGGTAAATATATCTCTTTCACTAAATTTGGGAAATTTGGGGCCATTATTTTTTCAAACAGTTGTTATGCCCCATTGCTTATTTCCTTTCCTTCTGGGACACTAATTACCAGTATGTTAAAATTTATGCTATTATCCCACAGGACCCAAGACTCTGGTTGGGTTTTTTGTTGTTGTTGTTGTTGTTGTTTTCCCTTTGCTTTTTATAGGGAAAGCTTATATTTATCTATTGTCAAATTCACTGGCTGCTTGTAGTCTGTATGTTCCAAGGGTCAGCCAGTGATTTGGGTAGAATTTATACTAAGAATCTGTGGTTCTTTCGGTCTGGTTTTCCATTTCTGAAATTGCCCCACCACTTTCTAATAGCTACAGTCACCCCAAACTCTGTACTCTGGTTCTTCTGGCCAGAAAGACTGGGTTTCCCATTGGGGTTTTAGCTACCCTAAGTAGTACTGACTTCAGCAAGACCTCAGGATGGAGAATTTGACCCATACTAAACCCCTCTTCTAGGTGTCAACTCTTTTCCAGAGTCAACTGGCCTTTTTTTCACTCTTCACATACAGAGCATTGATCCATTTGTTTTGTATTTTGGTCAGAGTTTATAGGTATTTTCTGTGGGAATTTACTTGATTGTATGGGAAGCAGAAATCACTATTTCTTATGTTTTAACTTTGTTATGTTGTCTACATTAGTCCTGACAAGTTCAGTAATGTTGCATGAACAAGTAACTCCTAGAACCTTAGGGGCTTAAAAAAAGCACAAAGGTTTATTTTCTGACTTATAACTCATGTCCATTTCCCAGATTAACAAGGGCTCATGTCATCCTCACTTACAGACACAAGCTGGTGACCTTCACTATCTATTTATCATCCTGACAAGGGGAAAAGGGGAATATGGTAAAAAATGCACTAGCTCTTAATGTTTTTGCCCAGAGCCAACTTATATCACTTCAGTTCACATTTCAGCAAAACATGTGGCCTCACTTAAATTCAAGTGGATAAGGAAGTGTACCCATTCAAATTACCCAGAAGGAAGAGAACTAAGATATATGTGAATGAACCTAAAGACTACCAGGATGTCATGTCATATGGATTTTTTCACTTTCACAAAGTCAGTCAATTTATTTCCTCTATGTATTGTGCCTTATATAAAAAGAACTTCCCCAAGATTATAAGGTCCCAAGATTATGACATATCCCTCATGTTTTTCCTCCAATATGTTTAAATTTTTACAAAAAGCCATTTAGCTCATTAGCATAACTGGAGTTGGGTGTGTGTGTGTGTGTGTGTGTGTGTGTGGTAATATGACTAACCTGTTTTTCTAGGTGGACAGCCAACTGTCCCATTCACTGAAAGAACATGCATGCCCCCTCTACCAATTTAATATTCCAACCTCATCTATAAAATCATTTTATGTATACATGGATCTGTTTTAATACTCCTCATTTTAACCAATGATGTATTTGCCTGGTAAATAACCCCACAGTATAAATACTTTAAGTTTTTAGTAGGTAAATACCCCACTATGGTTCTTCTTATAAAATAAATCTTGTCCAACTTTCTTTAAAAAACTATTCTAAAGTATGGTCTTTCTCTTTTAAAATCTACAAGTTGATTTTAAGGTACCTTAAGAAATCCTGTTTCTTTTTTATTTGAAACAGATTGTGTCTTCCCAGTAGGGAACATGGTACTTCTGATCAACTAAGGTTTTCTAAGTTTGTTTGGTAGAGTACAACATTTTTTATATAACTATTGTGTAGTCCATTTTAGTTTACTTGTGAATCCTACAGTTTTGTGGTCCTCATAAATTATAAGAACGCTATTGATATTTTACTGGGATCTTACATATAGCTATCTCTCTGAACTCTATCAGTTTTTTTTTTTTTTTTAAGATTTTATTTATTTATTTGACAGAGAGATCACAGTAGGAGAGAGGAAGGGAAGAGATCACAGAGAGAGAGGAAGGGAAGCAGGCCCCCTGCTGAGCAGAGAGCCCAATGTGGGACTCGATCCCAGGACCCTGAGATCATGACCCGGGCCGAAGGCAGCGGCTTAACCCACTGAGCCACCCAGGCGCCCTGAACTCTATCAGTTTTAATTGGCTTTTAGTTGAGTTTGGAAAAGACAATCATATATATTTTAATAGCACTGGTTTATCTCTTTTTTCCAATATTTATACATCATATTTAATCATATTACTTTTTTCCCTTAGCAGGATTCATGTTGTATAATGGCTAGCACAATGTTGAAATGGTTACAGTAAAGGCAAGCACACTCATCTCATTTGTGGCAATAAAAGGACTATTTCCAGTGTTAACATTAAATAATATACCTTGCTATAGAGGCCTCTGATACCTTGTAATATGCTGTGTAAGTTCATTCTATTCTATTCTATTCTATACTGAATGAGTATTGCTTGCTTATTGTGTTGTTAAATAGAAAAGAGGACTCTAAACTTATTAATTCACTACTTTTATTTTCTGTGGATCAACTTTGTTATTCTCATTTAATAATGAGAGCTCTTGGGGCACCTGGCTGGCTCAGTTGATTAAGTGTTTGACTCTGGATTTTGGCTTAGGTCATAATCTCAGGATTTTGAGATGGAGCACTGGACTGGGCTCTACATTGAGCTTGAGTGTAGAGCCTGCTTAAGATTCTCTCTCTTTCTCCCCCTGCCCCTCTACACTCTCCCTCTCTCTAAAAAAAATAGAGCAGGTAGGGGGAGAGAGAAAGAGAGAGAGAAAGAATGTGTTCTTGGGACTATTAATTTTCTGCTAAATATAGCTTTGGCCATTTAAATGTATATATGTAGAGTTGTCTTTTTTCTAATACTTTGTTACTCTTATGTTTGATTTCCTATTTGAACCTGAAGTTCTTTAAGAGAAATTCTTGTTTTTTATTATTGGTATCACAGTTTTTCAAGTTCTTGAGCTATACATTTACACCTTTATTAGTTTTTAGTTTTATTAAATTGTAGGCAGAGCATGTAGCCTGTAAACATTTTGTGTTTCATAATACAGTTTTCTTCGAGGTTTAATATATGATCTTTTTTTTAAATGCTTCATGACTCTGTAAAGTATGCTTTTTATTTCTAGAGAACAAAGTTCAATAAATATTTATTAAATAGCTTTACTAGATTAAAATACTCAATGTATTCTGTTTATCTGACCCACAAAAGATCAATAAAAGTGTATTAAAATCTCATAAAACAATTTTATTTTATCAAGTTTTCCTTATATTTGTAACAGCCTTTATTTCATGTATTTTGAGACTGTTACTATGTCAATGAAAATTCAAGAATGTCAACTTCGTTGTGAATTCTCACTATTTGAATGAAAATATAATCTTCTAGAACACATTTAATATTTTCACCGTCTCTGACTATTTTATCTAAATATTGCTAAGATTATTTTTTTGTTTATTTTGCTTTTGCCTAATATATCTTGTCCATCTTTTTTGCTTGTTTGTTTGTTTGTTTTAGCCAAAATTAGTCCTATTTGTTTTAGGTACGTCTCTTCTCAGTAACCTATGGTTAGATTTTGCTTTTTCATTGTAAAAGCGAGTTTTGGTATTTTAATAGACTGGTTTAATGATTCCTTTCTAATGTTTGAGCTTCAGAATCTGCTTTCACATTCACATTTTTTCTTGACATCATGTAAGGCACATGGGAAAGGTCATTCCTATTTTATACATGAGAAAATTTAAAACCAAACAGGTTAAATATATTTCCCATAGTTATTTGGGTAAAATATGGTGGGGGTAAGACTTAGCCAAAGGATACCGAAACAAAAGCCATGGCTTTTTACAAAGATGATATACTTTTGTTGAACGTCAATGTTCAGATGGACTAACTGGTCAAATTATCTGCCTTTTTTTCAACTAGGTGAGTTTACACTAGTGTTGTCATAAATTATATATTTTGCTATACTTCTGTGATCTTACTTTATGCTTTTTGTAGTTTATGCTTCACTGTTAATTTCTTTGCTTCCTATACTTGGCAGTTTAGGCCAGGTGGCACAGTCTTTTCTCTCTCCATTGATTTGGAAGTCATACCTACTTTCATTTCTTTCTTTTTTTTTTTTTTTAAGGTTTTATTAATTTATTTGATAGAGAGAAGACAGTAAGAGAGGGAACACCAACAGGGAGAGTGGGAGAAGAAGAAGCAGGATTCCCTCAGAGCAGGGAACCCAATACGGGGCTCAATCCCAGGACCCTGAAATCATGACCTGAGCCAAAGGCATCAGAGCCTTAATAAATGACTGAGCCACTCAGGCACCTCCCCACTTTTCATTTCTAATAGCGGTAACAAGTATACCAAAAAGAATATTAATATTTATTGAATGCATAAGTAACTTTTAAACCTTTCAAATATTTGAAATTGTGGAGTCCACCCCTGCTAAAATAGCCAGTTATCACAATTTTCAGACTCTGTAAATATAATCTTGGGTTCTGTGACTACTTAGTATTAAATATTAAAATATTACATACATGATACTTATTAAAGCATTATCTTATATTACATATTTTGTCTTTCAAAAGTATAGTTTTACATTTGCATTCAGTGTTATAATTAAACAATCGTTTAAATCTCTCTTAGGTTTAATTAGTTACATTATTAATAATTAGTCTCCTAACATTTATTTCTCTGTTACAGAATTCTTAGATTTGATTTCTCTCTCAATTGCCTGAGCTAGTGCTTCCTAAATCTTAGTGCATGTAAGCATTTCCTAGAATACTGTTACTATAGATAGCTGTGTTCCAGCTTCTGGAGGTCTGAGGTGGACCAGAGAATCTGTACTTCTAACTGGTTTCCAGATAATGTTGTTACTGGACAAAGAATATCCCTTTGAATAGCACTAACGTGGGCTACATCCTTAAGCCATTTTCCTAGTGAAAAGTCTTATGCTTTCTTTTCTCTTGTGTATTTGAGAATCTCTTTCTGTTACTTTTACAAGTAAAAGACAACTTAGGTTTATTTCTTCAGTACACTCTCCCATGCTGTTCCAAGCAAATTTCCATAAGGTAAATTGTTTTCTTGCCTGCCTGCTTGAAGGATTTTTTTTCTTTATTTTTGTAATTAAAAAAAAAGTTGCCAAGTTGTAATAGTATGAACCCTTTTCATTAATGTTGCCCAGAGTATGAAAAACTCTTTCAATTTGCATACTGAGGCTTTTTTGTTTTTGTTTTGGCTCAAAAGAACTTTTATTAATTTTTGATTACTACTTGTGTTCCAATTGTTTCTGTCTCAAGAACATCTATAATTCTTAGATTTGGTCTAGTGTTTAAGTTGATGATCTCTGCTACATTTTTAATCTTCTCTATTTCATTAATTTAATTTTATTGTCCTTTTCTCCATTTGGACAGAACTTAATCAATTTTTCTCCTACATTAGTGATATATATGTATTTTTAAATGTTTATTTCTTTTCAGCTTCTAATGCAGGTTTTAATTCTGTATGGCATTTTGGTTTCTTTATCACGTTTGCTTGACTAACTTATCTCTTTTTCCAAACCATCCTACTTTCTTTTAGCTTCAGCTTATTCTCGCACTTCTCTGTTTCCTGAGGTTTCTGAGGATACCAAACTTCTAAATATCCTTTCATGTTCCTGTGGCAAAGCATCCTGTGAGGTCTATAACTCTGGGTCTCTGAGATACTGTTCCTTCTTTCTTGTCCATCCTGATTTTTTTTTTTTAATATGGAATGCTTCATGAATTTGCATGTCACCCTTGCACAGGGGCCATCCTAATCTTCTCTGTATTATTCCAATTCTAGTACATGTGCTGCCAAAGTGAGCACTGTCCATCAGGATTAAGAAAAAAAAATCAGTTTATCATGAAAGAGCCAGTATTTGCCAAGAAAGAAATGATGACTGTCTTTACTAATGTGTTACTTGAATCCCCTAAAACTGGATCATAAATTGGTTTCCAGAATTCCTAATCCCAATTCCTAGTCTCTAGAAGCCATTTTGTAGAGCTCCTTGAGATGATATAGAATCTTCTAGTACCACTGCCTGGATCTATGTCCAATCTGAATACAAAAAATAAACCACAGTACTCTCTGTACCTTCAGCATACTTATAGTTCTTTAATTATGATACTGACAAATATACTTCTAAAAATATTATTGTCCCCAACAATAGAAGGCAAAACACTGATCTTCCCCAAAGATGTCTATACCCTATTCCCTAAACTCTGTGAATATGTTAGGTCACACAGCAAAGGAGAATTAAGGTTGTGGATGGGATTAAGGTTGCTAATCATCTGACTTTAAAATAGAGAGATTATCAACTATTACTCAGGTGGATCCAGCCTAATCACAAAGGTCCTTAAATACAAAAATAGGAGCAGAAGAGTTAGAATCAGAGTAAGGCAATAAAACAAAGACTCAACTGGTCATTGCTGGCTTTGAACATGGATGAGTACCACAAGACAAGGAATGTGGACAACTGACAAAACCTGAAAAAGACAAGGAA
This sequence comes from Mustela nigripes, assembly GCF_022355385.1. Classification (NCBI taxonomy): domain Eukaryota; kingdom Metazoa; phylum Chordata; class Mammalia; order Carnivora; family Mustelidae; genus Mustela; species Mustela nigripes. The sequence goes on from NC_081558.1 coordinate 28,784,805, forward strand.
ACAAACTGACCCTTAGGGACTTGAGAAAGAAATGCAGCCCAACCAACATGTTGATTTTATTCCAGTGAAGTCGTTTTCAGATTTCTGATCTCCAGAACTTTAAAATAATAAATCTGTGTTATTTTGAGTCACTATGTTTGTGGTGACTTTCTACAGCAGCTATAGGAAACTAAAATACAACATGCCATCTACTATTTGTATTCTCTATGTCAATGCAGAGATAGAAGTCTGTGTTAAATAGTATGGTTCAAACATCACTTACACTGTATAGGAATTCTCACTCTTGTAATTAGTCTCTGCATGTTTCTGAGCCAGGGCAATGGGGGCAACTAAAAGATTAAAGGTCTTTCCTCCTTCTAGCCATAGCACAAGTGCACTGAGTTGAAATTGTTCATTCCAGTTCCACCAAACTTCAAATTAGTAGAATCCTTTACAAGAATTTAGAATAGCTTTGACTGTAAGAACTAGTTTTTGGTGGTAGTAGCTTTACATGTGTGTGCATGTGCACATACACACACACACACACACACTACTATCCAGGCATCAATTTAATTTCATATAATCTTCAATCCCTTCTTGGTTAAGGTATTGATCCTCTTACTTCACACCCTTGTGAGTGAATGAAAACTTGAGAAATTATACCTTTATATAAAGTGAGAATGCATTTATAACTATAAGAATTATTTTTCCTCTAAATAGGTAGAACCAAGGCCTATTTTACTTTTGCACAGCACTACTTTTCCCTAGGGAAAGAGTGAAAGATCACATTTTTAAATGTTTCTCTCTCTGGATTAGAGGCTAGTAGGAATGTGATTTCCTTATGTTTTGATTTGCCCAAGTACGTATTTCTCTACTCACTGGTCTCTGGAAATCACTGTGTTTACTCAAGATTTAACTCAAGAGGCTAAAGTCATGGGTAAATACTAAGAGGGAATTGACAGAGGCATATTAAGTTTTAGGGAATAAACTATACTTTCCTAAAAGAAACATTATGGAGTTGACACAGAACGGCTTTCTACCTTTTGTATATCAAAGGCCACATGAGCAGCCAACACTCTTCATGTGATCTTGTCTTGCAAAATTTCTGCACAGCATATAAAGGGCCAAAGCACCACACTTTAATGAATAGCACAGACTCATTCACCAATACGTACTAGATCTTAGGTCACTGGGCTTCTTACTGCTCCTACCATAAGAATCATCTTATGCTTGCATGCTGAATACAATTGTTCTAAATACACAGGTCTTTATCTGGACCAACACTGATTGAGGAGGAAGGGTCCTCTACTATTAATAGGCAAGAAAGTCTAACACTTCCCCCACCATTATGACCATCAAACAAGATAAAGCCTTTTTATGTCTGGGAGGGTTAAATCAAAACTTAGATAGATTGACCTTGGAGATGAGCCATTAGTCTTCATAAGATAAATATGAATACTTGGTGGTATTATTTAATAGAGCTGCAGAGAATACTGAGGAAACTAAGCAGGCTCATATGAGAAGGACTAGAAGGCAAATGTGAGATCCATAAGGACATGGGTAGGACAGAGGACACTAAGATGTTGAATTTTGTCTGAGTATGATACTTCTCTAGTAAAGCTAACTGGTGGGCTCCTCAAAATAAAGATATTCTCTATGGTGTCGGCCAATGTGAGCCCAATATGAAAGAACATGAAAAGCATCATAACTCTTTAAAAACAAATAAATACTTTCATTTTCCTAGGTACCTATGAAACAAGTGGTTAAGAGGATGAGCTCTGAAGTCAAATGGATGAATGTTCAAATCTGGCCTTGGACCTCACAAAAATGCAATGTAACTTCTCCATGCCTCATTTCCTACATTTGTAAACTGGGGATAATACCATTACCTCACAAATTACACTGGGAGCTATATATATCAGCTATGATAATACATATAAAGCTCCTAGCATAGTCCTAACCTGTACTAAGAGCTAACTGTAACTGCTGCTCCTGCTAAAGAGAGGCTGCAAAGCATTCTGGGTAAGAATAGGACTGTTGAACAACAAGACTGTCCAAGCAGGCTCTGCCATTTAATAGCTGTACAATTTGGGTAACTTATTTAAATTATCTGTGCCTCAATTTCCTCATCTATAAAATGAGAGCAATAAGAATAGTTATATCAGTGTCATCTTGAGGACTAAGTGACTTAATGTTTGTAAGATATTTAGAAGAGCATCTGGCACATAATGTGTTTAATAATACATTATTCACCTCTCTTGGTTTTAAAACTGTGATCATGGGAAGTCAAGGGCTCTGCAATGATACTCTGGGGGTCTGTGTGGTAGAGTGGAGATAAGGAAGGTATGGCCCTCTCTCTATTGAAACAGAGTAACTCTGTTTTACATTTTGAGCTCTTGGGCAAGATTTTCTTTGAGTAAAAGGTCCTGCTGTTCAAAAAAAAAAAAAAGGAAGTAATAGAGGGAAGGAGACAGGCAGTGGGAGAGAAAGGGAGGTGAGGAGAAAATAAAAGAAGGAAACAAACCAGGGATCTATACCAAGAGGCCCTCATATAAAATACCTGGATCAGTCTGGTTTCTACAAAATATTGCATATTTTTATATGCATTATTTAGTGAATTTAACCAGGTCATTTTTAAGGTTCCCTATAGAAAGAAAATTGTTTCTTGAAAAGTGAATTTTAGTAAATTCAAATTTTAAACACACAACTTCCCAAACTTCTTTAGGGTAAACAAAAATCTTGATAATTCTAATTTAACATGCAAATCATGAATATTCACTACAGTCAAATGAATAATAAATCACCCCTGACTTCAAGTGCTTGCCATGGAAAATTGCCTATTTCCTTAAACATGCAGAAATCTGTTTTTAAATTTTTTTTTTTTATTATTTTTGCCCTCATGATGGTTGCTCTTCAAAGCAGCCTGGAAAATGTGCCATCTTCAGCATTAAGGAACTACAGAAGAAAAGATTAAAGCAAAATATGGTATCATTAACAAAAGGAAAGATAGAGTCCATGGATCTATCCATGACTATGGATGGCTGGGTTCTGGGACACATTTTTTAAATGTTACCAGATAAAATTTATGATATAAATGGGAATGTTCCTTAGCCATTCTGAGTATTATTATCTATTTGAATAATAAATCAAAAGGCTCTTTATCCATTTATGGCTGAAATTATGACCGTAGACAGGTTACTGATGTGATTTACTCCATTGATGCCAATGAAATGGAAACCCAGTGAAAATATCACTGGATGGGCCCCGTGTTCTAAAAAATTAGTGAGGCTTGGTAGAACAAACATTTTGAAGGGAAAGTATAAAACTGCAAATATTTATGTCACCATTATATCAGTGAGCTCACTAAGATTTCTTTTAAATAACTACCCTTCAGGCATTGTTACACAGAAATCCCAAGTACATTCAAGCTTAAGAAAAGTACCTATTTCATAATTTGATGGAAGAACATCACTAGTATTTGGCCCCAAATTGAATTAGTAATATTTAGCCTTTAAAGACTCATGTAGTGTGATTCCATTTATATAAAATTTAAAATATGCAAAAGCTACAGTGATTAGAAGTATGTACATTGATGACAAAATTAAGAAGAAATGCAAGGAAATGATTATTGCAAAGGACAGGATAGTGTCTACCTCTAATGTGGCCAGAGGTTTGCAGGGGACTCTTGGGGCACTGGGAATACTGAGGCTTGACCTGGATAAACCTTGACATGGGTTTTCATTTATAATTATTCACTAAACTGCACATATATATCTTGTGCATTTTTCTTATATTTGTTATATTTCACAATTGTGTTCAAAATTCCCTATTCTGAGGTGACTCTCCAGTCCAGTACAGAGGTCATACTTTATACTAGAAAGTATTGGTTGTTTATCTGAAATCCAAATTTAACTGGGCATCCAGTCCTTCATTCTAACCCCAACCAGATTATCACAGTTAGATTACAAATACTTAAAAAGAAAAAGGCAAAATAAACCACAGGTACAATGCATAGAAGTCTCGGCTATTCCTGTTTTGTATCCTATTAATATGATAAATTTGTGTTTCATGGTTTATGATGCCCCTGGGGTTCTTATATCCAGGGACTATAAACAAAAGTAGGCTACATAGATGCAAATTATAATTTGCTTATAGGAAGGCAAAGAAGCTGACCTTTATAAATACAACCACGCCTAAGAAAGGAGAGCTTCAAGTCAAAAACAAATCTGAAAAAGAAAAAAAAAACTTAATTTGTTCTTTCTTTAAAGCAGTGATTTGCCTTTTGTTATGTGCATTTGTTTGCACAGGAAAGGAAAAGACAATCAACTAGTTAAAATGGATGCTATATTGTTCCCTTATTCACAAAGAATTACACATCTGTCTAACAATACTAACCACTCTGAAAGATAATTATGGATCAATGCTTTAAAAAATACCCTGAACTGCCTCCAGAAATGGCAAGAAGAATTCAATTAAATTATTTGTAAAAGCCAGAGTCTTTTTTTCCTACCCATCTGCTACTTGAAATGGGATGACCTTTCAAATAGTGCTTGCGGTTCTCAAAGCAAACTCTAAATAAAGAAGTGGAGTGTGTTTTTTACCCCCCCCCCCCAACAACCAGGTTCAGCATAGATAGAGCATTTGTACTGACATTCTACACCACTGAAAAGAACGCAGATTTGGCCTCTAGGACATAAAAGAAGCGCTTTAGGAATACCAATCAAGCTCTGTCCCATGCCTTCAGTCATGACATTTGCCTTCTATGAGAAAGGTGTGCTGTTTCCAAGATAAGTGTTTGGGAACAAGCTACATGAAGTAATTTACTCCCTGGAGAAAAACTGGAAACCCTACTCCCAAACAAAGAGAATAAAGTACATGTTAGTGAACAGTCCCTTGTTTAAGGGGCCTATGGCAAGAGAGCTAATTCAAAAAGGTCAGATATTCAAGTAACAATAGACTCAAAGCAGACTTCCCAAAGGCCTCTCCATAGGCCTTATATTATCAACTAAGAACTGGTACTATGAGACTATTAACAGTGCTTTCTTCACCAAGTCTATACGCCTTTTTCCTTGTTTTATTTTTCCTCCCCCTGCAGCTCTTAATTTTTAGAACATTTCCAGTTTGGTCTTTTGTGTCATTTTTTCTCTAAAAATCAGAATCTTAAAAATACAACCAATGTATTTTTCTTGATAAAAGTACAACACACATCTTACAAAAACTTCAAAAAATAAAAAAAAAAAAAAAAACATTAAAGATAATCTTTTACCACACCACACACAGAAAACCACTCCAGTCTGGTGTGTCTACTTCCATTCATCTTAATGCATGACTACCTCACAAAATTGCATCATAGTAGGTTAGCAACCAGAATCTAACACACTGATCAACTGTTTTATGCATATCTTCTTATGCTGTCAATGGGAATTCATCATATATAAATTTTCATTATAACTTTGTGATTTTGTACATGTGTCTATGTGAGTATACAGTTGTGATATAACTTATAAGTGAAATTATTTATTCAACTATTTATGAATATAGAGATTTAGCTTTTTTCATTAGTATAAACAAAGCTCTACTGAATATCGAATATTCATCTTTGCAATTATTTCCTTAGCATTGCTTTCTAGAAGCAGTGTGGCAGGACAGAAAAGTATTATGATAATGAACATTATCAAAGTTTTTACATTAATATGGCCAAACTGTGCTCCAGCAAGTTGAGCAAGATATGTACACACTCTAGACAATACCCTACACTCTGGGTAACATTGAGAAGCATTAATTTCATGTTCACTTGTGATTGTGAGCAAAAACTCATCATCGCTCTAATTATCTTTGCTTTGATTAACTAATGAGCTGAAAGTTTTAATGGTGTATTATATTGCCTCCTTTATAAATTGCCATTCAAATATTTTGCCCACTTTTTCTTTTTTTTAAAGATTTATTTATTTATTTTTTGGGGAGAGAGAGTGTACACACCTGAGCATGTGGGAGACGGAGCTGGGACGGAGGGAGAGAATCTTCCAAGCAGACTCTCCACTGAGCAAGAAGCCTAATTCAGGGCTCTATCTCACAACCCATGAGATCATGACCTGAGAGGAAACCAAGAGTTGGATACTCAACAGACTGAGTCACACAGGCAATGCTTGTGTCTACTTTTTAATGTGGTAAAAGGATTATCTTAAAGTACAATATTTTAAGGATTTAATGTACATATATATACAAATGAAATCAGAAAAAAATGCTACAGATAATTATTTTAATTTTTTAAATTAGCATAATAAACAGAAACACAAAGGTATGTATATTAACAAAGGTATGTATGTTTAATAAATTAAGTAAATGTGGGGCCCCAGGGTGGCTCATTCAGTTAAGGATCTCCTTTTGGCTCAGGTCATGATCCCAGGGTCCCGAGATTGAGCCCCATGTTGGGCTCTCTGCTCAGCGGAGAGCCTGCTCTCCCTTCTGCCTGATACTCTCCCTGCTTGTGCTCACTCTCTGCCAAATAAATAAAATCTTTTTTAAAATAATTAAATAAATTAAATAAACATATACACACACACACACACAAAATGTATCAGTACTTTTCCCCTGCCCTATTACCAATCCCATGTTCCCATAACTCATAAAAAAAAATAAAAATAATTACTTGTTTATGCTTCCACAGCTTTCTCTAGCTTCATACAAATATATAAAAACATAAATTATATATAGAACCATTCTTTTCTTTTTCACTTAAATGAACTCAATACTTTCCCAACTGGTCCAATCAAAGGACTATTCATCAACTGTATCGTGTACATGTTGAAGATCACATAGAGGTCTATCTAATTATTTTTATTCATTGCACAGCAGAGTTATAAATATGGTCAACAATTTCCCTATTAATGAGTTTTTTGGTTAGTGTTTTCTCTTGCTTTGTTTTGTTTTTACCACTAAAAAAATACAGCACACATCTTTGAATATGCATTTGTATACAATAGATTAAAGATTCCCAACAATAGAAGTACCAGGTCAAAGAGTAGGTGTACCATTAATTTTGACAGATAATGCCAGACTTTTCAGATTTTGAAAACATTCTACTTTCTCATTATGATTTGATTTGTATGTCTATGATGTCTGCTGACAAAGTTGAGCAGATTTTCATGCCTATTGCTCATTTAAATTTTCCTTTTTTGTGAATTACCAATTAGTATCTTTAGCTATTTTTTTTCAAAGATGGTGTAAAACTTTATCTCATCAGTGTATGAATTCCTAGTATTCTAATATTTATATTGTTAAAGGCTATACACTTACATCTTTAATTTATCTAAAGTTTATTTTTTTAAATTTTATGGTGAGAAATATGGGTTTATCATTTATAACTAACAAATGAAAAGTAGCTTTTACATCTTTTTTTAATAGAAACATCTATTTCCCACTCAAATAAAAAGCTACTTATACTAAATATTTAGCTCACTATTACATACTTGGATCTGTTTCTGACTTTTTCCTATTCCAATGTCAATTTTTATCATGGCCAATAACATACTGTTTGAATAACAGCAACTTTACACCTGATTCTTGATTTCAGCTCAGGTCATCATCTCAGGGTTGTGAGATCAAGCCCAGTGCCAGGCTCCTCATTGAGTGTGGAGCCTGCTTAAGATTCCCTCTCTCCTTTTTATTCTGCTCCTCCCTCCCTGCTTGCACATGTACATGCGAGGTCTCTTTCTCTCTCTCTCTGAAAAAGTAAAAACAAAAAAGCAAAAAAAAAAAAAAACAACCCAAACCCCAGCAGCTTTAAGTTTTAACCTAAGACATTAAGTTTAAAAATCTAGAAGAAAGAATAAAAATAAAAAGCTGTTGCAATTGTGACTGGAATTCCATGAACATAAGCATGGTTTTAGGAAGGAATGACATTTTACAATAGTAAATATTAGGGAATACAGAATGATGATTTCCTTTCTTGTTAAATGCATTACTAAAGATTTTATATTTTTTATGTAAATGAAAATTTTCTATTTCTTTGTAACTGGTTATTGAAGGTATAAATATGCTTTAATTTTAATATATTTATCTTGCAGCCATGCAGCTTACATGTTTTCTTAGTCTGTAACAGAGTCTTAAGCTTGCTGGGAATATAATCATATCATCTCAAAATGAGGATAACTCTGTTTACTATCTTCTAATATTTATGTTGTCTAATTTTATTGTTTAATTACATCATGTAGAACTCACAACGGTACCAAGTAACAGTGTTGACAGTAAATATTCCTCTGCATTTTTCCTAGTCTTAATAGCAATGGCTTTTATATATTCACTGTTTAATGTTATAGTAGGTTTTGTGAATATATATTATTATGTTTAATTATCATCCTTCAATGTCCATTTTATTTAGAAAATTATTTGAAATTTCTAATAAATTTTAGAACATTATTTTTTGGCATGTGTACTGGGTTGAAATTTATGGCCACTTAGAATCTCAGATGGCCTTATTTTGAAATGGGGTCCTGGCAGATGTACAGATGAGGTCATATTGGGTTAGGATGGGTCCTGTCCATCCTATCCTCAAAAGAAGAGAAAATAGAGGCAAAGCCCGACACACAGGTAAAAGTCCATGTGATGATAAAGGCAGAGATTGAAGTGATATGTCTACATGCCAAGGAACACTAAGAACTGACAGTAACCACCTGAAGCTAGAAAAAGGCAAGAAAAGATCACCCCTTACAGCATTTGAAGGAGGCATTATCCTGTTTGGCACCTTTATCTTAGACCCTTAGTATCCAAAACTGTGACAGAAAAAATTTCTGTTATTTTAAGCTACCCAGTTTGGTAATTAGTTACAGCAGCCTTAAGAAACTAATATAGCATGTATTTATAAAATCATATTACTTTTATCTCTTAATTTGCTGATGTGATGAACAGTGTGGATGAAATCCCAATTTTGAACCAGTTTATAATTTTTAAAGTAAACCTGATTTCAAACATTTTATTATATTTTCATAACCAAATGGACTTAAGTTGCCATTTTTAAAATCATATACATACAAGAATGAAATTGGTATGAAATATCTTTTAGCACAATTGATATTGGGTTTGGATATAAAATTATATTGGATTTGTAGTATTACTGAGGCCCCCTTCTTTTTTTCTCTACAGTCTTAAATTGTTTGATAACCATAAAGAGTATCTCTTTTTAAAGCTTAAATTAAATTTAGCTGTAAAACCATCTGGGCCTGGAGCCATTTTCAATGGTACATCTTAAACAATCTTCTACTTTTTTTCCTCTGATTATTATTATGACAATATTTTGACTTATCTTATGTGAGTATTGATAATGTATATGTTCCTAAAGAATCATAATTTCTTTTAGGTTTTCAAATAAATGGCTACAGAATTTTTTTTTTTCAAAGATGTGGTAGTTACCAGTATTGACTGATAGAGTTGAACAGGAAACTAGAAGAAAACATGCCCCTTTCCTCCTCCTACTACATGTGGATTGAGTCAAAGGGGAGCATCCCTCAAAGAAAGAAAAGAATCATTCTTCAGTCAAGCGTATAGAAGTAGCTCTTATCACTGGCAAGAACCTCTAAACAAACCCATAAAAATATTTTCATCTGAATCACAGGTACACATCACAATAAAATTTAGATAGTTGGTCCTCAAGTTATTTGATACTTTCCTAGAGTCTTAGCAAAGCTACGCAGAAATTTTCTTGACATTTCCATTAAGCTACAATAAAGTTTCCATTTTTTTAAACACTTGACAAAAAAAAAAAAAAAAGAATTATTCTTCCCTCGCACCTGCACACATTTAAAAATATCTCCAACTTATCTAAGAAACAATTTTCTCTACAACTCTCCCAGACTTCATACTCATATCCTTTTATTCATAGCAGATGGAGGAAATTAGAGTAACACATTTGCTCTAAAATCATTAGTGTTGCCTCAGCACTTCCAATCTAAAATGGCATTTCAAGGGGTTATTGTTACGTGGATCAAGAGTTTGCTCTAGGCACAAAGAGACATAAAAGCCAATCTGAACTTTTTTTTTCACAATGAGTTATTGCATCTTAATTTCTTCAACATCATTCCAGTTGGATTTTCAACACAAATCAAGTCGGAGGACAGAGAGGTGTGATTTCTGTCAAGGGTGATATTTTGTTCCATGGCCAGTCCTCTGACCAATCATTATAGCTGATTTGGAAAGCACTGTTCTTAAAACTGTCTACCCACTGCTGGGCAGTCTGGAAGACGAGGAATATATTTCTACCTCTCAGATATCAGTCTGCCCTTTAGCCTCCTGAAATGCCTAAAACGAAAATAGGTAGTGAGCTTCAGATGACAGGAACTCTGTCCCAGACCAAAACAATCCCTGGCTGAAGAAAGACCAATCTGTGAGAGTTTCTTTAGCACATACTATATTAAGTCCACTGTTAAAAAAAAAAAAAAAATTCTTTTCAGTTTAAGAAACTACACACCTGGAAAATACAGCCTTGTGTATACATAAGAGCAATCATGGAGCATGATACCAGATCTTTCTATACCATATTACAATTTTCAAACTCCCTTCATGTCACATGTGTATGTTGTCCTCATAAATCTATAATGAATAAATCTATAATGAATGTAGAATAAAAGAAGGAGACATAAACATGGTGGCCTTAAGATGAAAGTGACATTAAAAATCATCAATAAACCTCTTTTTACAGGTGAGAAAATGGAGGCCAAAGGAGAATGAGAACTTTTTCCTTCTTGCATAGTCACCCTGTGAGGCTAATAGAGTGAAAGCCAGTCACAAGAGTTACAAAAAAAGAGTCATAAAGACCAGGAAGGGAAACAGAATGGAAATAAAAACACTAATTCTGATTTAACATATTTTCTTAAAAGAAGAAATTCTGTTGAATTAAAGCTTAAAATTCAAGATTCATCTCTAAGGACCACTTGGCTATGATGGTTTTAAGCCATTATGAGAGCCCTTAGAGAGAAGAGCAGTTTTAAAATTCATATTTCCAGTAAATATGTGCAAGTCTTGAAGAACATATTCATGCAGTTGTAAACAGTATACACATATACACACAAAAAACCTTGAAAGTCACTATTATATAACTACTGAAAGGAGCCTAAATATTCCATAGCTCAGTTAAGTTATTCATGCATTTACACCCTTTAACTCATCCTCTACTTTTCCACTGCAGCAAGGACCTAGTTAATTATCTTAATATTGATACCTCTCTATCATACAATAAAGTTTTAAAATGATCTTTCCTTTAAAGGAAAATATATTACTAGTAGTATTTTCTGTGACAGCGTTCTCAAAAATACATGTCAACGATGCAGAGGCCAGAGTCCTAATATCTTTCATTCAACAGAAAATAGCCATTTTCCATGACTCAATCCAGAATATATTTTAAAATCTAGATGTAGGGTATCATAAGTCAAGTAAAAGACTGTATTATAGAAAAGCACAAACATAAAAAAACATTAAAAGTGGAGTCATCATTTTAAAAGGAAGAAATTTACAGCGGCGGTGAAAGATCGTATCAGGGTTAGAGGATTGGAGGACAATCTCTGTGTCAGAATCCACACTTTATTGTCAGAACGCACCTCGACATTTTAAAACTGCTTTTAGTCACCTTTTAAACGGCTGAGAATTGAGAACATAAAACACAATGTCTAACGCACCACAGAAAGTTTTATGATTCTCTTCCAAAAAAATTAAAAAAAAAAAAAAAGGAAGAACAAACATCTTTATTTCCATTCCGGATCTGCACAATATATGCTTGCATTCCATTTGCTCTGATTCATTTACATTTTGCTGAATTTTGTTTTTGTCCATTTTCATCTTTCAAAAGATTTTTAAAAAATCAACGACAACAAAAAGCCCTCAAAAGATGCTTTCAAGATGAAACCGCAAAGAAAATAAGTACATGAATTAGTGAAACAACATTCAAGTTTATACAAATGAGGCAGTTACATCTTTTCTCATCTTGTCCGAGAATTAATTGCCCTGCTGAAATTAGACACAAGCATGCTCCATGCAGACAGGAGCCCAAGCTGGAAGCAAACCCTTGGAATGATAATAATACTGCCCCTGACTCTTTTCACATGGCTATGTTTTTGACATGTTCTTCAATATTCTACCCAGTTGTGGTAGGACTATGACAAAAGATTTCTCTAGGCAGGATGAGCACGTCCATGGTGAATGGCAGGGAATGACAATAGGCAACAAGCCCCTTTAGTGGCCCCAGAAAGCCCACAGGTCTTCTGCAAACCTTACACATACACGCTCTAAGGAAAGCATATCAAAAATGGAAACTGTGAGGACAATTTTAATCACCCAACAGACTATTCTATGATTTATTATAACTTTATAACAGCAAATCTTCTAACACACAGGAGACTGACAAGCTTATAGTCTCTCCCTGCCCCTCAGTCTCTTTAAATGTTTATGTGACGGTTTTTACACATGGATGGAGATGACCTTAATATAGTATTTATTTTAATCTACACAAGGACAAACTCCAAATAGCTAAATTTGACCATAGTGGAATTTTCTTGGTTATTTTTAATTTGACTCAAATCACCTCTATAGGCCATACAACTTTTCTCCCAGACCTCAGAGATGTCAGGTGTCACTAATCAGAGTTAGCTCCTCTTGTAGTCAGTGCAACCCAAAGTTCTGCCCGCAAAGTAGCAATTAGAGTCAAGTCTCTTCTGGAAATGCCAATTACTGCTCTTTGTTTTCCCTGTTGAATGTCTCCTTAACATAAGAATGACATATCGTTTATACCCTATCAAATTAGAAAATATTATTTGAAATAACACTCATAGCTGGCAAGAGGGCAGGGAAAGAAGCATGCCCAAAGATGCTGGTGAAAATGCAAAATGCATTATCTTTTATGGAAAACAATATGCCAACATGTACCATGACATTTTTATCCTATCCATTTTTATTCACTGATTTTCTTTGGGGAACATTGTTCCATATGTCTAAATAGTCTTAAAACCAGACTTTTTAGCATCTGTATAGTATTGTATTATGTAAATATACTATACTATAGTTTTTCTTTGTTTTCACATGTAAACATTTTAGTTTCCTATTTCAGTTACTATGAATAATGTTGTAGAGAACATCTTTATAAATACATTTTTAAATTGCATCTTGTTTGTTCTTTAGGATAGATTCTTAGAAATGGAAATACAGCTGTTAGCAGGTGTACCTTCAAGTATAATTTTGTCCTAACAACTACAGAATTGCAATTAGCAAACCAGTTCTTCAACTAAAATTCCAGTGGATCATCATTTACAAGGAGCAAAATACATAGTGATAAAAATGGCCCTGCTTGTTTACAGAGCCTTGAGAATGGGTAATTTCTCCAAGGAAACCAAATCGGAGAACACATATGATTGAGTAGCCATTAACTCAGAAAGGACAAATCAGGTCCCACCAAAGGACATTCATTTCAAGCAAAGGCACAGCGTGCTAAGTTAACTGCCTTCTGTTTTCAACCAAAGATCCTCTTCCCACGTTCATTAGTGTGTAAGACCTCTCTCTGAACACATTCTTACCATCACTGGTTAGCAATCATTTTCCTGTCTTTAGAAGACTAATAAGCAACCCAGGTTTATAAAACGGAGAAGTCAGAATATGATGAAACATTCTGGCCTCCCTGATGACACGAAGGGAGAAGTTATTGGCTGGAAGCTGTTCTAAAAGAAGAGATGACTGACCCTTAAATTAAAATTCCAGGTTTGAGAAGCCAATAAATAATAACACACCATTTTTTAACCTTTCATATTTAAAATGATAATACCCACGGTTGGCAAGGGAATGGCATTTCCCAAAGCATACCCTTTAGAAGAATATCTCCATGATAAAGTATTTTTTAAAAACCCTCATTTTATTTATTTATTTGAGAGAGAGAAAGAGCATAAACAGGGTGAAGGGCAGAGGGAAAAGCAGATTCTCTTCTGATCAGGGAGCCTGACGTGGGACTTGATCCCAGGACCTCGGGATCATAACCGGAGCTGAAGACAGATGCTTAATAGACTGAACCACCCAGGTACCCTCCATGATAAAATTAGTTTAGGGAAGAGAAAGAAAGGAAGTTTTAAGTTGAACATTTAAGGTGCTGTTACAAACTGCGAATCTCCACAAGGGGCTGTAAGCAAGCAGTGTTTCTAAACTTATTTAACTACCAAATTCTTCTTGTTTTATGTTGCCTTTTATTTCTGGCTGCTGGCTTTCTGTGGACTCTCTCAGGGAAGAGCGTTCTGAGGAACACCTTCAGTAGATGTTTCTCTAAGCCAGCAGTTCTCAAACATTTTGGTCTCAAGACTCATTCACACTCTTAAAAATTGTTAAAGGTCCCAAAGAGGTTTTGTGTACATAGGTTCTATCTGTAGATATTTACCATATTAGAAATTGAAACAGAAAATTTTCAAAACACTACTTAATTTTAAACTAACAGTAATAAACCTATTACCTGTACACACATGCAATATATTTTCTAAAACAAACAAACAAAAGGAACTAGTGGGAAGAGTGGTATTGCTTCAGAGTACTGAAAATTTTTTTAATGTTTGGCTTAATAGAAGACCAGTAAATTCTTATACCTGCTTCTGCATTGTGTTGTTGATGCAGTTTTTGAATGTAGGTGAGATTTGGTGGGGTGAGGTCCAGAGTCCATGCCTGAGAAAGAATTCTTGAAACGTCTTTGGTGCAAAAAGGTGGTTTTATGAAAGCATAGGGATAAAGGACACTGCTTGGGAATATTCCTTAAAGCCCCCAACCCAAGGTAGACTAACCACAGTTGGCTCCAATTATATCCATTAACCTGAGAAATGAGTGAGGGAGAAGCCCTCACATCTACTGGGAGGAGGAACAGTGAGAAAGGGAATAAAAGTCAGAGTCCCCTTCATCTAAGATGGCCTGTTTTCCTTCAGTGACCTGGGCTGACTCGGAGGAGGCTTATTTAGATAATTATCATCCAATATGTCAGGAGGGAGTTTACTAGGCAACATGTTTGAGCAAACACATTCTACAAGAGGCCCTTAGGTCAGGGTCCTAGTGTAGAGAAATGAAGGCCTAGGTATGAGCAGGGGGATGGTACCCTAGATACATTTGGTCTATCTCCTACAGAAGAGATCTAACTGATAGATCCCACTGAGGCAATATGGTGTTACAGGAGCTCTGTATTTTCCTAAATTTTGTAATCCCAATTATTTCCAGTGGGTGAAAAGGCATCCCAAGGGAGAATCCTTGGGGACTTAAGAAGCTCCCATGCTAGAGAAAGTCCATTACCAAAGACTATCCCCCCAGACTCCCTTGTGGTATCCCATGCACAGGGTATGTCAGAACTTCCTGGTGTCAAAGGGGCCCAAGGCATCCCCCAAACAAAATTGCTATGATCGCTATCACTGTCATTAAAGGCCTGCCCCTCCCCCCCACTTCCGCATCACATCCTAGGCTACAGATGGGTGGCTGGTGTATGAACCAAAATAACATGCCTAGAAGGTCATGCAGTGAAGGTCACGCCTTATTTTACCTTGCCTTGAACCTGCCATTTTTAACCCATGGAGAACACCAGAACAGTTTTACAAGGGGAAATTTCCCAATTTTATAGCTTAAGTAGTTAGTAAAGGATATTGGCAGAAAACAGTAAAGATAGAAATCCATCATGGTCTAAGTGATATTCTAACACAAGTGGTCTTTATAGCCAACTTCCCTAGGAAAGGGTCCCTGTTTGGGGTTCGGTTCAATCAGGTACTAGTTTCAGCCAGCTCCCAGTGGATATCTCACAGACATAAGCAGCTAGACCAGGGATGTGAAGGGGATCACATTAGACCAATGAGGAGGAAATCTCACACAGGAGTCTTAAGATTGGCAGCCATTCTGGTGACTTAAGTGGCTATCCTGTTCCAAAGACAGGCAACTTTGTATAAGGACAGGAATAAAGAGAGGGCATCAAGTTTCTGGGTCTTATTACCATTCTGGCCAGGGTACTAACTTCCAGCCCAAAGGAAGCCTTTCTCCTCCCTATATAGTAGTCATAGGCTAGAGGATTGGAGCCTGAGCAATAAACAGGAAAGTATTCCAATAAGACCGTACTCCTTGAAGAGTCCCTGAAATGGATGTAAAGGAAGAGATGAAGTACTCACCAACTTTGTACCAAACCTCAGAGTCCAGATGTAAAGACTCAGAAGCCCCACACGATAGTACCAAATAATGTAGTTTTTGAATGTAGGTGAGATTTGTTGAGGTGAGGTCCAGAGCCAACAACCAAGAAAGAACTCTTGAGATATCTTTGGTTCAAAAATGGTGGTTTTGTGAAAGCACAGGGACAGGACTTGTGAGCAGAAAAAGCTGCTGCCCAGGGTTCTGAGGGATGACTGAGTATATACTTGGGGCATTGGGGGAGGTAAGGAAAGGGGAGGTCTTCAAAAGGACTTCCTTATGCTAAAGAGTACCTATAAGCTACTGGAGGCCTTGCCATTGCCAAGTTCAGGTTGTTTTTTCCTGTAGTAAGGCATTAACATGGAGACAGTTGGGAGCTTCCTAGAGGAAATATCACACATATTCCACCCAGAAGGGTGGGTTGGGGACAGTTTGCGGAGTGTCAGCTTGTGCTTTGTCCTTGGCTTGCCTTCCACTCTCTCATCACTGTGATACACTGTTTGGCTGAAGTATGTCAAAGCCTAGCAGTATTTTAATCACCTTTCTAAAGAACTATGGATATTTTTCCTGGATACTGCTTCAAAAGTAGACAAAGGGGAGTGACTTCACCAAGACGGGAAAACAGGCTATTCCTAACTTTGCTTCTCCTCATAAGAAAAACAACTAACATCTATTCAAGAATAAGATACCACTGAAAGAATCTTAGGACACAGGGGTGAGGCAGAAGCACACCCTATACCACAAAGACAAAGACAAGGACATCAGAACGGAAAAAGATGAGCTACCTCTTAACTATACTGCCCCTCTATCAGGCCAGCACTAGGTTAGAGAGGTCTCCCTGGAGCCTCCAGTTCCTCCAGAAGGTAAAGAGAATACAGAAGACAACCAGCATTCCCTAGCATTGTGGGTACTTTGTGGGAAGTCCTTACTCTGATCTCACCCTGTGGGAATTGCAGGGGAATCTGCAGGGCCCAGGCACTGTGATGAAGAAGAGGGAGGGGCTCACAATGAGCAGTGCAAGGATCTTGGCAGAAAGAGTTCATGCCTGCAGTGTCCATGCAATAATCCCAACCAGTGCCTTTCCTCAGCTGCATAACCCAGCTGGGGTATGTCTTGACCAGAGAACTCAGTGGGGAGCAGATCTGTCTGGTTTGGATCCTCAGACAAGTTTTGCCAGCCCTGGAGCCCAATCTGCACATGCCCAAGCAAGGTGCTGAATCACAGCTCCATGCTCTGCTGAGCATGCCTTTTGACCTTATCTGACCAGAAGGGCTGGCAACAACTCCTAGAAGCTCTGTGGTCTAGCAGTGCTAGAGCTCAGAGGAGGGCAAACAGAGATCATCTCCAGAACAAAGTCTATACTAGCATGGAGGTTTCCCATACTGTGCACAGACAGGGGGATTAAGTTGTAGATAAGGCTGAGGGTAGCTCCCAGCTCCTCCAAACTGGAGAGCCTGTTTGGGAAACTAAAAGTAGTTTGCAGTGATCCCCCACCCACCCACCCAGGCAAAGGAGATGAGAAACAACCCACCCACTGTGGAGAGTGTCTTCCAGGCTCACCTGACCAGAAGGACTTGTGAAAATACATGAAAGCTGAGCAGCTTAGTAGTACTCCATCCAAGAGAAAAGTAGATAGAGCCAATAATTTGTAATACAGAGCCAGTGGTCCTGTTTGGCCAGAAAATGGGGGGGGGGGTGATGGGTACAGATTGATTTGAGTTACAACAAAGAACTTTATTGGTTTTAGAGTTGCTTCTCCCACTGTGCCCGGGCAGGGATTCTAATTCATAGCCCTACACTACAATCTTTAGCTTGTCCAATTAGCAAATGTAACCAGAGCATACAGGAGACCATATAGACCACTCAGCAGCACTGTTCACAATGGCACTTGAATAGAGAGCACAGCCCATGGTTTCTGCCATCTTCAGAACAAAACTGGTAGGCTCCCCTGACCAGGAAATTCAGTATGCACTGAATTGTACAAGCCCTGGGACATGGCCTGCTGCCTCATCAGGGCAGGGAAGCTAACTCCTAGCCCCATCTACTACTGAATATAGTAACTAAGCCCAACCATCTAGTAATTCTGATGAATTACTAGTAAGGAGATTAAATCAGTAATCAAAAATATCCCAACATAGGAAAGACTAGGAGCAGATGTCTTCATTGGTGAATTTAACCAAACATTTAAAGAATTAACACCAATCCTATAAAGGTTTTCCAAAAAAAATCGAAGAGGAGAGAAGATTCCCAAATTCATTTTATGTAGCCACCATTACCCTGGTTCCAAAACCGGAAAAGGATATTACTAGAAAAAATAACTATAGACCATTATTCCTGATGAATATAGATGTAAAAATTCTCAATAAAATCCTAGAAAACTGAATTCAATAGCATATTAAAAGAATCATTCACCATGATCAAGAGAGATTTATCCAGGAAGCAAGGATGGTTCAATATATACCAATCAACCAATGTGATTTATCATATTAATAGAATTTTTTAAAATAAAGAAAATATGATTATCTTAATAGATGCAAAAAAAAAGCATTTGACAAAATTTAAAATCCATTCATGATAAAAACTCTTAACAATTAAACACCAAAGGAACATATCTCAACATAATAAAGACCGTATATGACAGGCCCACAGATAACATCATATTCAATGAGAAAGAATGAAAACTTTTCTTCTAAGATCAGGAGCAAAACAAATGTGCCTATTCTCATCACTCCTATTCGCCAGGGATCTGGAAGTCATAGCTATAGAATCAGGCAAGGAAAAAAAAAATCAGAATTGAAAAGGAAGAAGTAAAATTGTCTCTATATGCAGATGACCTGATTTGATATAGAAAAAAAAATTCTGAATATTCAACCAAAAATCTATTAGACTTAATCAATGAATTCAGTGAAGTTGCAGGATACAAAATTAACATACAAAAATTAGTGGCATTTCTATACAGTAATAAAATTACTGGAAAAGAAATAAATCTATCTCATATGCAATAGCATCAAAAACAATAAAATACTTAGGAATAAATAACTAAAGAGGTGAAAGATCCCTATTCCACAAGCCATAAGACATTAATGAATTAATCAAAGAAGACACAAATAAATGGAAAAGAATCCCATGTTCATTGATTGAAAATATTAATATTGTTAAAATGTCAGTACTACCAAAAGCCATCCACAGATTCAAGGCAATTCCTATCAAGATTTCAGTCAACTAGAGAAGCAAGATAGCAGAGGAATAGGAGACCTAAATGTCATCTAGTCCCAGGAATTCAGCGAGCTAGTTATCAAACCATTCTGAACACCTACAAACTCAACAGGAGATTGAAGAAAAGAACAGCAAAAATTCTATGAACAGAAAAGTGACCAATTTCTGGAAGGTAGAACATGCAGGGAAGTGAATCCAATGCAATATTTGGGAAGATAGATCACGGGTGGGAGGGAGCCTCCATCAGCTGGCTACTGGCAAGTGATAAAGCAGCAGATCACAAAATCAGAACTTTTAGAAGTCTGCTGCATGGAGCGATATCACTCGTAGCTAAGTGGGGGGGGGGGGGGGGAATCCTCGCTGGGGCAGTGTAGTCTCAGGACCCTTCAGGTCACAGAAAGACTGTGGGTCCCTGAGTGCTGCAGAGTTCCCAGGTATCAGAGTGGGGAAGCCAGCTACAAAGACAGAGCCAAGGAGTGGGCTCTCAGCTCGGGGTTGCCATAAACCATGATCCGAGGCATAGTTGGGCCACTGCTCTTCAGAGAGTGACCCCACAAGTGGCAGATCCAGGGAGACTCTCACTTTCTCCAATAGAAGGAGTGACACAGGAATGTGCTGCAGAAGTTGGCTAGGTTTGGAGACTCCAAATAGAGCCATGTGGCAGAGAAAAAAATGCTCGGTCACAGGCCAGGTGAGTATGGAGCACAACCAAAGACCAGGGAGACAGGAGTGATTGACTGCTTTTCTCTGAGGACTCACTGAAGAGGGGGGCCCAGAGCTCTCAGCTCTTTTAGGGCTAGAGATTGGGAAGTCACGATTTTCATCCTCATCCTCCAAAGCTGAATAGAAAGCTTTCAGGGAACAAATGCTACCAAGACCAAAGCCAAGCAGACAGCTTAGCCTAGCCCCTGAAAGGGTGGTGCAGTTCTCCCTCCGGCAAAGACATTTGAGAATAATTGCAACAGTCCTTATCCCACAAGATCAGCAAAAACATCCAGCCAAGACCAAGTTCACCAATCAATGAAAGCTTCAAAAATCCAGCACTAGGGAAATATAACACTTGGAATCATGGCTTTTACCCCTGATTCTTTAGTCTTTCTAAATTAAAATTTTTAAATTTTCTTTATTTTTTTTATTATCCTATTTTAAAAAAATTTTTCCTCTTTCCTATTTTAACCAACATCTTATCAATACCTTTTTAAAAATCTTTTTAATTTTCATTTTTATAGTCATATTCTATTTCTTGATTGTATTTAACCACACACACACACACACACACACACACACATAATTTTTTCTTTCTTTAAAATTCTGGGATACGGTTTATGCTAACAGACCAAAATATACCCTAAATCTTGGGTATGGTTTTATTCTAGTCTCTCACCTGATCACATTCTCTCCTCTTTTTTTTTATTTCCTTCTTTTTTAAAACAACTTCTTATCAATTCCTTTTTAAAAATCTTCTTTTAATTTTCATCTTTACAGTTATATTCCATCCCTTCATTATATTTACCCTAATTTGTGTGTGTGTATGTGTGTGTATATATATATATATACATATATATGTATATATATAATGCACACACCTTTTTCACTCTTTAAAATATTGGGAGGCAGTTTCTTCTAACAGACCAAAATACACCCAAAATCAAGTGTGTGGCACTGTTCTATTCCACAGCCTGACCAAATACAGATTTTTTTTTTCCATTCCTTTGCCCCCAATTTCAGGTCTCTTCTGATTTGTTTAGCGTATATTTTTCTGAGGTCGTTGTTACCCTTTTAGCATTTTGTTCTCTCATTCATCTAGTCTTCTCTGGACAAAATGACAAAGCAGAAAATCTCACCTCAAAAAAAAAAAAAAAAAAAGAGGCAGGACTGGGACCTAATCAATAAGGACATTAGTAAGTTGTTGGAAATGGAGTTCAGAATGATGATCATAAAGATACTAGCTGGGCTTGGGGTGCCTGGGTGGCTCAGTGGGTTAAAGCCTCTGCCTTCGGCTCAGGTCATGATCCCAGAGTCCTGGGATCGAGCCCCGCATCGGGCTCTCTATTCAGCAGGGAGCCTGCTTCCTCCTCTCTCTCTGCCTGCCTCTCTGCCTACTTGTGATTTCTGTCTGTCAAATAAATAAAATCTTTAAAAAAAAAAAAGATACTAGCTGGGCTTGAAAGAAACAGAAAGGATACCAGAGAATCCCTTTCTGGAGAAAAAAGAAGAACTAAAATCTAACCAAGTTGAGGGGTGCCTGGGTGGCTCAGTGGGTTAAAGCCTCTGCCTTGAGCTCTGGTCATGATCCCAGGGTCCTGGGATCAAGCCCCACATCGGGCTTTCTGCTCAGCAGGGAGCCTGTTTCCTCCTCTCTCTCTGCCTGCCTCTCTGCCTACTTGTGATCTCTATCTGCCAAGTAAATAAATAAAATCTTTAAAAAAAATAAAATAAAATCAAACCAAGTTGAAATTTAAAGAGCTATTAATGAGGTGCAATAAAAAATGAAGGCTCTTACTGCTAGGATAAATAAAGCAGAAGAGAACATTAGTGCTATAGAAGAGTAAATGATGGAGAATAAAGAAGCTGAGGAAAAGAGAGGTAAACAACTACTGGATCACAAGGGGAGAGTTCGAGAGATAATGATACAGATGAAATGATATTAGAATAATTGGGATCCCAGAAGAAGAAGAAAGAGAGAGGAGGGCAGAAGCTATATGGAGATAAGTATAGCAGAAAACTTCCAGGAGGCACAGAGAGCCCCCCTCAAAATCAATAAAAATAAGCAAACACCCATCTCTATAGCAAAGCTCACAAGTCTCAGAGACAAAGAGAAAATCCCGTATATAGCACTGCAAGGCTTTCTCAAGAAACTAGAAAAGGTCTCAAATACATAACCTAACCCTACAACTGAAGGAGCTGGAGAAAGAACACCAAATAAGGCCTGAACCCAGCAGAAGACGAGAAATAATAAAGATCAGAGCAGAAATCAAAGAAATAAAAACCAAAAGAATCGTAGAACATATCAACCAAACTAGGAGCTGGTTCTTTGAAAGAATTAATAAGATTGATAAATCCCTGGCCAGATCTTCAAAAAAGATAAGAGAAAGGACCCAAACTAATAAAATCATGAATGAAAGAGGAGAGATTACAACCAACACCAAAGAAATACAAACAATTATAAGAACGTACTATGAGCAACTATACACCTGAAAATTTGACAATCTGAAAGAAATGGATGCATTCCTAGAGACAGAGACATATAAACTACCAAAACTGAACCAGGAAGAAAGAGAAAACCTGAAGAGGCCCATAACCAGAAAGGAAATTGAAGCAGTTATCAAAAATCTCCCAGGGGCCAGATGGCTTCCCAAGGGAATTCAACCAAACATTTAAAGAAGAATTAATACGTATTCTCCTGAAATTGTTCCAATAAATAGAAATGGAAGGAAAACCTCCAAACTCATTTGATGAGGCCAGCATTACCTCAATCCCAAAACCAGACAAAGAACTCATCAAAAAGGAGAATTACAGACCAATATCCATGATGAACAGGGATGCAAAAATTCTCACCAAAACACTAGCCAATAGGATTCAACAGTACATTAAAAGGATTATTCACATTACCAAGTGGGATTTATTCCTGGGCCACAAGGTTGGTTCAACATTCGCAAATCAATCAATGTGATACAATACATTAAGAAAAGAAAGAACAAGAACCATATGATAGATGCAGAATAGAAGCAGAAATAGATGCAGAAAAAGCATTTGATGAAGTGCAGCATCCTTTCTTGATCAAAACTCTTCACAGTGGAGGGAGGGTCAAGATGGCGGAGAAGTAGCAGGCTGAGACTACTTCAGCTAGCCGGAGATCAGCTAGATAGCTTATCTAAAGATTGCAAACACCTGAAAATCCATCGGCAGATCGAAGAGAAGAAGAACAGCAATTCTGGAAACAGAAAAACAACCACTTTCTGAAAGGTAGGACCGGTGGAGAAGTGAATCCAAAGCGACGGGAAGATAGACCCTGGGGGGAGGGGCCGGCTCTCGGGCAAGCAAGGAGCAACGGAGCACAAAATCAGGACTTTTAAAGGTCTGTTCCACTGAGGGACATCGCTCCAGAGGCGAAACCAGGGCGAAGCCCACGCGGGGTCACAGAAGGATCAGGGGTGTTTGAGTGTCGCAGAGCTTGCGGGTATTGGAATGGGAAAGCCGGCTACAGAGACAGAGCCAACAGTAAGCTGGTAGCTCGGGGTTACCTTGAACCGGTCGGAGGCTCGGTGAGCTCAGAGCGCGGCCGGAGGTCAGGCAGACGGGAGTGACTGGGCGCTGTTCTCTGAGGGCGCACTGAGGAGTGGGGCCCTGGGCTCTCGGCTCCTCCCGGCCAGAGACCAGGAGGCCGCCATTTGTATTCCCGTCCTCCGGAACTCTATGGAAAGCGCTCAGGGAACAAAAACTCCTGAAAGCAAACCCCAGCGGATTACTCACCCCGGCCCCTGGGAAGGGCGGTACAATTCCGCCTGGGGCAAAGACACTTGAGAATCACTACAACAGGCCCCTCCCACAGAAGATCAACAAGAAATCCAGCCGAGACCAAGTTCACCTACCAAGGAGTGTGGTTTCAATACCAAGGAGAGCAGCAGAATTCCAGAGGAGGAGAAAGCAAAGCACAGAACTCATGGCTTTTTCCCTGTGATTTTTTGTAGTCTTGCAGTTAATTTAATATTGTTCTTTTCATTTTTTGTTTTTTTTTCTCGCCTTCTGGTAAAATTAATTTAACTTTTACCTTTTTCTTTTTTAACGTTTTTTAACTAGTTTATCTAATATATATATTTTTTTCTTTTTTATATTTTTCTTATTTGATTTCTTTTTTAAAATTCTTTTCTTTTCTTTTTTTTCTTTTTTCTTTTTTTTGCTTTTTTCTTTTTTTTAACTTTTACCCTTTTCTTTTTTAATGTTTTTTAAGTATTTTATCTAATATATACATATTTTCTTTTTTATATTTTTCTTTATTCGTTTTCTTTTTTTTTAATTCTTTTTTTTCCTTTTTTCTTTTTTTCCCTTTCTTTCTTTTTGAACCTCTTTTTATCCCCTTTCTCCCCCCTCACGATTTGGAATCTCTTCTGATTTGGTTAAAGCATATTTTCCTGGGGTTGTTGCCACCCTTTTAGTATTTTACTTGCTCCTTCATATACTCTTATCTGGACAAAATGACAAGATGGAAAAATTCAACACACAAAAAAAGAACAAGAGGCAGTACCAAAGGCTAGGGACCTAATCAATACAGACATCGGTAATATGTCAGATCTAGAGTTCAGAATGACAATTCTCAAGGTTCTAGCCAGACTTGAAAAAGGCATGGAAGATATTAGAGAAACCTCTTGAGAGACATAAAAGCCCTTTCTGGAGAAATAAAAGAACTAAAATCTAACCAAGTTGAAATAAAAAAAAACTATTAATGAGGTGCAATCAAAAATGGAGGCTCTCACTGCTAGGATAAATGAGGCAGAAGAAAGATTTAGCAAAATAGAAGACCAAATGACAGAGAATAAAGAAGCTGCGCAAAAGAGGGACAAACAGCTACTGGGCCACGAGGGGAGAATTCGAGAGATAAGTGACACCATAAGACGAAACAACATTAGAATAATTGGGATTCCAG
>NC_081558.1:28819804-29042304 GCF_022355385.1 Mustela nigripes
TCGGCTCAGGTCATGATCTCAGGGTCCTGGGATCGAGTCCCGCATCAGGCTCTCTGCTCAGCAGGGAGCCTGCTTCCCTCTCTGTCTCTGCCTGCCTCTCCGTCTACTTGTGATTTCTCTCTGTCAAATAAATAAATAAAATCTTTAAAAAAAAAAAAAAACAGAGAAAATGCATGCTGGCTGAACATGTGGTAATCATTTCACAATACATGTAAATCAAATCATCATGCTGTATGCCTTAAACATATACAGTCATGTATGTCAATTATTTCTCAATAACCCTGAAACAAATGCTAAGCATGTGGGGGGAAAAACAAAAAAAACCTTCCTGCCAATATTTTTTTAAGAAATTTATTCAGTTCCTGCCTTTGCTAATATTTTTCTATATAGTTTTCTTATAGTTAGATTAGAAAAGCCATTAGCTCAGATCCAAATATACTTGAGGCCTTTTTAGTAATAAAAATTCATATGACAACCTAGTAAATGAATAAGTGAACAAAGCCATGGAGCATTAGAACTAAAAAACAAAATAAGTGTAATTGGAGGACAAAGAAGAAGGAAATACAAGCAACACATAAAATAAGCTGTTGAAACACAAAGTATAACCTAAAGTTAGCACAGTAGCTGGAATTATAATTAAGTACACATCAAACTAAGAGTCTCTTTTCTTTGTATATGAAAGTTCACTGAGATGGATGGTTTGGTGATTCCAGGTTTTTTAACTGATATGGTTCCTATGGATCCAAAAGGATATATATTGATCTCTCTGCAAGAGTTCACATGCTCAGGACCTATGAGGGTGTCACATAAGCTTGAATTTAAGAGGGAAACTTCTCTAATAAAATATCTCAACACTGTGGAGAAACCTGGAGATGGTTCTAGTTGCTGATCTTTGGAAAAGCCAAAATTCAAAATCCAAAGGCAAAGGAAACAAAAGCGAAAATGAACTTTTGGGACTTCATCAAAATCAAAAGCTTCTGCACAGCAAAGGAAACAGTCAAGAAAACAAAGAGGCAACCCATGGAATGGGAGAAGATATTTGCAAATGAGAGTACAGACAAAAGGTTGATATCCAGGATCTATAAAGAACTCCTCAAACTCAACACACACAAAACAGACAATCATAACAAAAAGTGGGCAGAAGACATGAACAGACACTTCTCCAATGAAGACATACAAATGGCTATCAGACACATGAAAAAATGTTCATCATCACTAGCCATCAGGGAGATTCAAATTAAAACCACATTGAGATATCACCTTACACCAGTTAGAATGGCCAAAATTAGCAAGACAGGAAACAACATGTGTTGGAGGGGATGTGGAGAAAGGGGAACCAAAATAAAAATTTATTCTCCTCTTCCATCCTATCTCATTTTCCATCAGTCAACAGTCTGATTTTTGTTTACTAGAGAAAAGTAGCTACTTTACTTACCTTATGTCAATTAAAATGAAGGAAGTATTGGGGCACCTGCATAGCTTAGTCAGTTAGGCATCCAACTTGTTTTGGACTCAGGTCATGATCTCAAGCCCTGTATCACACCCTGTGTTCAGCCTAGAGTCTGCTTGAGATTCTCTCTCCTCTGCCCCTCCCACTATTGTGCACGCGCATGCTCTCTCTCTCTTTTTCTCTCTCTCTAAAATAAAGAAATAAATCACTATAAAATGAAGGGATATTTATCCCAATACAGTGTCGTTATACTGATTGTGTAACGGGTTGACACTTGAGGGATGTGGAAATCTTGAAAACCAGACAGTAAATTGTGGTAGACAGAATAATGCTCCTCCCCAAGATGTCCATGTCCTAACCGTGGAAACTGTGAATAGGTCATGTTATGTGGCCCGATGATCTTATACTAGACATTGGGCAACAGAGCTTTACAGTAAGAGAAATCTCATTCTCTTTCTCAGGAGAGTAAATTTCATTTCAAATTTCCAAGTACCTCCCTCCCCAACTCTGTCCCATTCATGATTATAATCTCTTGAAGGTTTTAGTCAGCTTTAGCATGATGTTCCCTGAATCGGAGAGCTCTGAGGCTCTGGACTATATTCAGGATCTTTCCTACTTGAAGTGTGCCCCCTGGATCACTAACATCAGCATCATATCACTGTTGGTTGAAAATGAAGAATCTCAGGCCTTAACACAGACTAATGAATCAGATTCATGTGCATAGGGAAGTTTAAGAAACACTGCTTTAGGCAAATATTTTATGGGTCACAGAAATCTTAGGAGATTGTCCTCAGTTCCCTGACTCCCGGTGTCGATGCTAACTATAGCTGTGGTGGTGGATGTTGTTATTGTGATAATGATGATGATGGTTGTAATGGTGGTGTTTGTGGTAGTGGTGGTTGTGATAGTGTGGATGGTTTTAGTTGTAATTATGTAGGGCAAATGGCTAAGGTGAGAAAGTGTTTTCTCCAATATGGCAGACATCCACTGACCTTGCCTACCTTTTTAAACCTAGCTATTTTAAACCTAACTATTTATGTATCAAGGCTCATTTCAAGACCCTCACTTCACTATGTCCACCAACCCCAAAATACTGTGTCATGAATTTAGCTCATTTCCAATCAGAGCACTGCACTGAAAGATCTGCCTTAAACCATGTGAGCTCAGATTCAAAAATCTTAGAAACATCTGCTCCTGATCTGAACTTCCTGGGATATTACTGAGTAAAGGAGTTATCTCTTACTGCAGCAGGTTTAATCAACTTAAATTTGCTTGATAAACAGATGATTTGGGGAGTAGTTTGGGGACCATTAACATTTAAAATGTCTGAGAATAAAGTAATAGAAAGAAAGGAAATTCTAAGTTTATCCTGTGGGTCTCTTATAGTGACAGACTGAAATAGAGTTTGGAGTGGCCAAATCATTTCATGATTTAGTAGATTAAATCTCGTTAAAGGAGGACAATATAAATATAGATGCTAATTGTTGTCATAGGAAATAAAGATGTTTGAAATATTTATAACAGAATGCCTAACAGCAAATAATTGAAAGTATGTCTTGGAAAATATGCTCACAGTGTTTCTCCAAACATCGTGTAGCTGCAACCACTATTTATTTTCCAACTTTATTTGTAAAACCAGAAAGTTAATTATTTTTCTTTTCCATTACCTGCTTTAAGTTTGTGGTTTATACAATGTAACGACTGTCTATTGTGAATATTGTTGAAAAAAATCTGAGAGGTTAAAAAGGATTAATCAAATAGCGTCAAGATTTTCATTCAAAAAATTTATACACAATTTGAGGGTATACTATTGTAATCACTGTTAAACTTTGAGGGGGAAAAGTCATTTCCATTCCTGGTCTGACTGAGAAACAGAGTACAATTGCCTTTGGTGCTGCTGAATATTTTTAAAGACTTGATAAATGGTAGTTTCTTTAATAGTTGTAGAGTGGAATCTAAAACTGTATCAATAAATTTTTAGTGTTCTATTATGTGAAAAATCTATGGTCTGTGTTGTACTTGAAATGGACCCTGTCCCCACGCAAAACTTCATAGAAGCATGCATTGCTCTGGTCGAAAATATTGGCTCACTGGATTAGGCAGATCTTCCAAATGCTGACACATTTCATTATATGACATAAAAAGAATCATATTTGTTAATATCACCATCGATCTCATCAGAAAAGTCTTTAAGTATTGGAAAGCTGTCAAGCTCATGGTGGCAGATCTGAGTGCTCCAAAATTCTAATTTTTGCTTGAAATCATGAGTTTTATCATTGGCAACAAATACTGTACAATGTATTTGTTAAATACATTGGACAGTATGTGACAGGCTGAGTGTCTGCATTTTTGAGAAAATGTCTATCAAATATCAATGTCTGAATACCTATATTTCACCTGTCAGTTGTTCTTTCAAATAAAAAATGGTGCTCCATATTAAAGCGGTTGGTTCCACTTAAAACTGAAACAGTGCTTGCTCTCAAACAACTATGATACTTCAGGATGCAATGGCAACTTCTTTTATGCAAGCTTCCTATTTCACTTAAAAAAATTGGTGTACGTGAGAGTCGAAAGTTAAGCAAATTAATCATTTTTACTGTTTCATCAAGTTCATTCTTAAAATGAAATTTTTTTTTTAACCATGTTGGTAAAGAATAAAAGACCAATGGTACAGTTTGGTGCCCTTGCCTTGACTCATGCTTAAATGCTGGATTCATGCAGTTTTATCTGCCATTGCTTTTGTACTACCAGTACAAATTTCAACACAGAGAGACAACTTAATTTTATGGTAATATAGTTATTGCCTTGCAGACACCCCGATGAAGTCTCAGGACACCTACATCCATGAAGCATACTTGGAGAATTGCTATTCTAGACTCAAAATCTGGGTCTGACAAAAGACAGTTGATTAGAGACAAAGAGGAAAGTTCTCAGCACCACTTTATAGCTCAACCCCTGGGAATGTTAATTAATTCACGAGTGCCAGGTAGTAGATCTACATTTTCCTGCCATGTTCTCTATTCTGTCCTAAGTATTATAAACCACTCTGTCCCCGCTCAGGATCAAATTCATGTGTGCAGCAGCAATGGAGTCAAAGCTGAGAGGATCTATTCAACTTATTTATAGGCAAAGATCCCGTGCTTTTGGCTCCAGGTCCAGCAGCAGTACGAGGAATGCTGTAACATCTACAGCAGAGATGTACAAGAAGATATCTGGAGACTATGGTCTGTCTGCAGCTTGGGAGTGTGCAAGTCTGCATGGCCATGGAATGTCACTGGTAAGGAACGTATCATCAACCTAAACTCATCAGCCTGGGCCTTTATCTGAGTGGGTAGCCTATGACCTCACATTTAATAGATCATCCATGGAACCTATCTATTCGAAATCAAGTTTCTAGAGCAGTGATTCTCAAAATATGATTCCTGAATCACTTGCATCAGAATCATGTAGAATGCTTGTTAAAAATACTCTTTCTTTGATTCACTAGAGGAGCGTATCCAAGGATGGGACAGGGCAACTGGAATAGCAATGCAGGTTAGGTTCTGTCCATGTTGCACCAACATATAGAATTGTTGGAGACTGCAGCTTGGAATTTCATTTTTAACTAATTGTCAGTGTGAATCTTGGGATAACAGAACCTGAAAGAGTATTCTTTCAGAAGCAACTCTAACTTCATTGTGTCTCAGAATTAAATGTCTTGCGGTTGAAAATACAGATTTCTGTATGCCATGCTAGACCTGCCTAATCAGAGTCTCTTAGGCAGATGTATTTTCAAGGAGCTTCATATGTATTTTTCAAGGCGCTTCATAGCCAGTTCTGATGCCCATCAAAATGTGAAGACATTTTCTAGGCTAAGGTTGCAACACTGTCTACAAGAAGCCAATTCTGTGAAAGTTGAAGACAACAGACACACTGGCTGAGGAAACTCTCATTTCATTTAGACAGGCTATTCAGTACCTACAAATTCATCTTCTAAATACTCAATAATTTTTTCTTAAATACAACTTTCTATCATCCTCTATTATCACATTTGTTTTCATTCTTAGTAGGGTATTAGATCTTACCTTGCATGTTATTCCACCAACATCTTGAAATCCAGAATTTTCTGGTTTCATATGAATGCTAACTATACACAGTCGATTTTTTTAAAAAAGGTTTTTGTTTTTCATCTTATGTGAGACCCTCAGATCCTTCAGGCAAAAGACAAACTTAATTTACTTTCAAATTACCAAATTAGCTCCAATTTTTAAAAACCATTCAAGTTTCATGTGATGTACTTAACATTAAAAAAAAATGACTCAATGTAAATGTCATAGCTGGCAATGATCCTATTCTTGGGATCTTTTACATGAAACAGAGTAGGGGGGAAGAGCCTATGGCTACCAAAATAGAACCAAACACATAGAAACAAGAAAAGAAACAAAAGCACAACTCACCTCTTCCAGACCACAGGGAAACATGCAGATAAGTCAGTGATCTTTCCTTCCAACTAACTCCTTAACTATTGTAAGAGCACTGGGCTTAAGTAAGAGCAAATAAAAACTAGGCTATTCTGCTGTCCTAGATTTCAAGAACAGCAAATCTTCTAGCCACTAAAAAAGTACACAGGCCCAGGCAAGTGATATTGATGCTTCAAAGACCATAGGTCTTTGTGAGTACAGACCAGCATCTCATAAACTCCACCAGACAGAAAAACTGTGTAATGGAATGTCAAGAATTAGAATTAAGAAAATAACTGAGGGCAATTCTTAGGTCAAATTAGTTTGGAAAACCACTGAGTTATACAAGTTAAACACTTCTTTTACTGCAGGACTTCTCAGAGCCGCTCTGCATATGATATATGGATAGGATCATATTATAGTTGTCTTTCTCTGATTGACTTATTTCGCTAAGCATAATATCCTCTTGTTTTGTTTTTGTTTTTTTTAACTGCATTTCAATTTGACCCAAGCGATCTATTCTATCCAAAAAGAACAAACAACATACTCAAGGAAATACATCCATAAACTGTAATATAAGCTGACTGGATCCTTTTCTGCTTACACATTTTCAATGGCTGCCAATTGCCTACAGATAAAAATCCCCATCTCTTAGCTGCTGTACAACCTTCCCAGGTTGTCTCCAACTGACTTTTTACACCAAAAGATCCATCTTTCAGAAGCCATAGAGTTTGTGAATAAGTTCATAGGCTTTGGAGGCAGACAGACATGGTTAAAAGTACAGGCTCCACTCCACCACGACCTGAGTAAGTTATGCTACACCTCTAAGCCCGTGATTGTCTAAGTATGGCTTATGGACCACTCCAGGCAGCAGCAACAGCAGCATTTAGAACTCAGGAGGCACAATCACAGGTCCCACTGCAAAACTGCCTCATCAGAATCTGCATTTTAACAAGATCCTCAGGTGATTCCCCATCCACATGAAAGCCTGAGATGAACTACTCTAATTCTCATAGGCTCATGTGAACATCTGAGGTAATAATAGAGTAAGTAATAGTAACATAGGAGATGGCAGCCATTTTCCTCTTCTGATGATGGAATCCATCTTCAAACCCTAAAGGTTTTACCATCTAAGTATCATGCAGGTATGCTCACCTCTCTCCCTTCACTGCCTTAGTCCAAATCATCCTCATTCTGTCCCGGTCTAGAGAAAGAGCCACCCAACTCATGACAGTGCACCCACTTTTGCTTTCCTTTTACCTGTTTCCCCTACTGTGACCAGAAATCTTCTAGGGAAAGGAAATGATTAGAGCTTGCATCTGGTTTCAGAACAAAGACCAAAAGCCTTTACCAAACCTATAACCCTTGCCAAGGAAGATCTGTCCATCTCTATGTCTCATCTTGTATCATGCTTCTGTTGGCTTCCTTTGCTCCAGTAGTACTGGTTTTCTTTCATTCCTTGAACGGCCATCTTCCATCTCAATACATTTTTAAAAGCCATCGTCCATGCCTGTGGTAGCTTTCCTCCCCTTTTGCCCAGCTAACTCCTCCTCAGCCTTTCAATGTCACTCCAGATGTCATCAACCCTGAAAATATTCCTTGAAAATATTCCCTAACAGCCAACACATTGCCTGGCCCAGTACCTGTGCCCGCAAAATATTCATCAAATAAGTGAATTATGAGTTCATGAATCTTCAGCAATGTGCCTATTGGGACAATCAAACAGACTGATACCTGTAAAGCATTCAGCACAATGCCTGGTAGAGAGCAAGAACATAGGACTGTACCAGTTGTTATGTATTTTGAATAATAGTTCTGCTAAAAGCTAGACACCAAGCAGAGCAAAATGTGGCTAACAATTAGAATCACCTGGGAAACTTAAACCTTTTGGGGGTCAGGCTCTTTCCCGAACCAGTTAGAATCTCTCTGAGGGTGGGACCCAGGCCCCAGAGGGGTTTTAAAGTTCCAAAAGGGATTCTAATGTGTCGCCACAGGAGAGAACCTTTTACCCTTTTTTCTCACTGTGGCCTCCCAGCCTTCAGAGGAATGCATGCTGAGTAACAAGAAGAGTCTTCATTATGCATGGCATGAGTCCCTAGCCTCACTTCTCCCATGGAAAGGGACAACAATAAGAAGCCATGTAGTGACGGTCCAGCAACTCACTTCTCTTAGGTCCCTTGACAGCAGCAGACAGATGGTGGAAACTCTCCTTGTATCACTGAAGCCAAACTGAAACTCTTCTGGGGAAAACCAAGCTGCCTAAACTACTGCTGGGAGGTGTGGTAGCACAAGAAGATGCTTCCCGTCTTTAGGGTTAAGTGTCAATTTAACAAAACTCATCAGGATTCCATTAGAAACCTGTCATAATTGTTATGTCGAAGCAATTGCTTTATGGGAGCAATTAATTTCAACTGATAAAAAAGGTTAGACCTCCAGAGTGTTCATCCAGATTACAATAGGTAGGCTGGGAACCAACTGAACTTCCCCCGTCTCCTTCAGTGTTTAACTATTTTGATCATCAAGAGACCAAACTATACTTCCACTGTCTTCCTCTTCCCAATGGCTGATGTTTTGTGTATGTAAATATATATTTAAGTACAGACAGATTGCACTGTGTTTCTCACTCATTTTGAACTTTTCAAAATGTGATGTAAGTGATGAGGAGTATCCAAAGAACCTTTATCTCTTTTAAGGCCTAAAATACACACACACACACACACACACACACACACACACACACATGCATCCTTAAATGGCCAAACAAAGCAAAACACAACCCTCAAACAATCTGAGAACCATTTAAAATTAAAACCTAGCAAGTCAGAGCTGATATGAAGTGAACATAAAGGCCATAAAATTGTCATAAAAGCCATAGGATTGCTCTCTGGAAATAATATCCCAGTGGGCTAAAATTCCCCCTCCTATTTCTCTATGCTGGTAAATTGGAAAAAAAAAAAAAAGCATGATTCATGAATATAAATTTTTCTTGGCTTTTTAAATCATATACTGGCATATTCCTCCTCAAACTTTGCCAAATGAGAATACACAGATAATGACAATTTTACAATAAGTGGTTCCAGGATGCAGGCTTTTTAAGATCCTCAAATGAAAGGCACTATAATAAAGAGTATTATTATTATTATTATTATTATTATTATTTCAAAACCCAGAAAAACCACAATCAATGATTAGCCATAACAATTAAGCTAACAATAATACATCTGGAATGAGCTCCATGGTAATATGTACTTCATGCTTAATAGTTCAAATTAATTCAATCTCATGGTGTTAGACATACCAGCGAGGAGTTGGAAAGCACCAAAATTCACATTAGCTTCCACTTGGAAAGATATTATGAAAAGACAAGGAAGGAAATGAGGCCATAAAGAGCGGAGGTAAATAGGAAGAGCTCGTAGATGACATGGTGAGGAACGACTCTCAGCTTTTAGGAATTCAACATGAAAACACAAAGGCTGGTATTTCTAACCTCACACATTCCTTCAGAGTCAGTGACTGGGCAATGCATCTATGGCAACAGATCTGAAACCCTAAAATCAAAGCCACCATCCTGAGAGAAGGAATTGCCTTCTTTCCCCCATCCGGAGTCCTTTATCAGTAGACACAGAATAGAAAAAGAATTTATAATCTTCAGGACACTGATCTCAAGAAATAAGAAAAGGGAAAGTGGGGTGTGGTGGGTATAAAAGGTGGTAAGCCCAATTACCTCCCTTGTCTTACTCCATCCTATAAGTTAATGGATAACTATCTTAGGCTCTATAGGCTGTCCATTATAAATATTCTGAGGCAGGGCTTTCAACTTTGGCACTGTTGACATTTTGACCCACGTAATTCTTTGTTGTGAAAGGTGGTTCTGTGCATTGTAAGACATTTAGAAGCATCCCTAGCTTCCACCCCACAGATGCAGGTAGCACCCCCACCCCAGCTGTAACAACTGAAAATGTCTGTAGACATAACCAACATCTTCCAGGCGACAAAATCATCCTGGTTAAGAACGATCACTCTCAGGCTTTAATTCATCTGTTGTGGGCATCCAGGAAGAAAAAGGAGTTGAAAACACAGCCTAACCTCTAGACTGTTCTTCTCATTAGAGACAACCAAGAATTGAGTTGGCAATTGTGTGCCGAGGCCACACTCTTCCGAGGGCACACTGATTCCTCCTCCCAGTACTTTTTGCAGATATAGGCTTTTACAGATCACATGGAAATTTAGAACCTGGCTTCCTTCTATTCACTGTGCAGCCTAGCCTTAGAAAGCCCTGCTTGTTACATTGGTGTTTGGCTGGCATCTGGGAATTTGGGCTGGTAAACAGTTTCCTACACTGATACAAAACTCTCCTGAGTGATGGGAGTACCCACTACCGTGCTTTGTTTGTACAACTAATGTGATTTATGCTGAATGCCTGTTTATCTCATAAGAGTCTAGAATCTGGGGAGGTGTTAGGTAGACCAACCCCCAGTACAAACTTTATGTACTGCGTCTAATGAGCTTCCTTGGTACCCACAGTAATGCAGCTCACTGTTGGAGAAATTAAGGACATCCTGTGTGGCTTTCAGAAGTTTGTGCCTCATTTCATACCATGCACCTTTTCCTTATGATGATTTACTTCGTATCCTGTCACTGTAGTGAAACATACTCATGAGTATAATAACTTCTGAGTCCTATTCATTCTTCCAGAGATTTAGGAAACCTGAAGTAGTACTAGCAACCACCAGCACAGTCACAAACCTTAACAAATACTTTCTTGTGTGCCTCTATTTCCAGGCACAGGATGTCTAACTTCATTTCAGTCCTCACAGAACTGACATGGTAGCAACCAGTGAAGCACTTATTCCAGGATACTTCAAGTTTGTTCCACAGCAAACAAGTTCTGTGGCAACTCTTTTCTGTTTGTTTTTAGAATAGATTTTTTTTTTTGAAGATATAATTCACACACCATTCAATTAACTCACTTAAAGGATACAATTCAATGGTTTGAAGTATGTTCACAAAGTTGTGTGACCATCACCACTATCAATGTTAGAACATTTCATCACCCCATAAAGAAATCGCCTACCCATTAGCAGTTACTACTCATTTCCTCCCAGCCCCCCACCCCTAAGCCACCACTAAACTATTTTTCTGTCTCTACACATTTGTTTATTCTAGAGATTTTGTATTAATGGAATCAGACAATATGTGGTCTTCTGCAATGGGCTTCTTCATTTAGCATAAAGTTTTCAAGATTCGTCTACCATGTAACATGTTATCAGTACTTCATTTCATTTTATTGCTGACTGATATCCCATTGTGCGAATATACATTTTATTTAACCATTCATCAATAAATGGACATTTGGGTTATTTCCACTTTGGGGCTGTTATGAACAACGCGGCTGCAAACATTTGTGGACAAGTTTTTGTGCGCCCATATGCTTTCATTTCCCATGGATAGATACCTAAGAGTAGAATTGCTGAGTCATATTTATGCTAAACATTTTAAGAAGTTTCCAGCTGCTTTCCAAAGCAACCACACCATTTTACTTCCTACTAACAGTGTATGAGAGTTCTAGTTTCAGCATATGCTCACTAATCCTTGTTATCTCTCTTTTGATTACAGCCATCCTAGTGCATCTATCTGAGGAGGTTTCTTTCTCATTGTGGTATGACTTACATTTCCCTGATGGCTAATGGTGCTGAGAGTCTTTTCATGGGCTCATTTCCTTTTGTATGCCTTCTTTAAGCAAATGCTCTTCAGATCCTTTGCTCCTTTTTAATTGGGCTATTTGTCCTGTTGCTATTGAACTGTAGGAATTCTTCATATATTTTAGAAATAAGTCCCTCAACAGATGTATGATTTATAAGAAAAAATTTCCATTCTGTGAGTTGTCTTTTTATTTCCTTGATGATGTCATTTGGAGCATGAGAGTTTTAAATTTTGGTGATATCCAATATGCCTATTTTTTCTTATGTTGCTGTACTTTTGGTATCATATCTAAGAAAGGTTTATGCTTATGTTTTTGTCTAAGAGTTTTATAGTGTTACATCTCCCATTTAGGTCTTTAACCCATTGTGAATTAATTTTTGTACATGGTGCGAGGTATGGGGTCCAACTTCATTCTTTTGTTTGTGAATGCCCAGTTATCCCATGTCATCTTTTGAATCACCAACAGAGATAGCTCCCTGTAATTTGGACATATACAAGTTATTAAATAGTCCCCAATATATAAAATCTAGGTATATGACCAATAGTTTTAGAACCTTTCTTTTAAGCTTATGCATATGGTCTTTATTTTCCCCCCTACTTTAGGAATATACTCAATATTCTCCTATTTTAGGAAGTAGCACTATTATTGTTAACTGATTAGTAATACTCTTATTAACTGATATACTACTACTAATAATACTAAGAACAGCTATTTAGTACTTAGTATATGCCAGGCATTATGTTTGCATTTAACATGCATTAACTTGTAAGTACTTCACATGCTCTACCTCACACCATGAGAACTCCATCTTACAGATAATGATACTGAGGGTGAGGCTCACCAACATAAAGTAATTTTCCTTAGGTCCCAGGGTTAGCAGGCAAGAAGCAGCACTGGAACGTGAGGACCAAAGAATGCTTGGTAACACTTTCTAACAAATATTAGGCAAGCATATATGCAAAACATCCAAAAATAAACAACCCGAAATCTATCACCAGCCAGTGACACTCCCTGTTCTGGCCAGGGAGCTGACAACAAAAGTTTGGTCTCCCCTTTTAACCCAACAAAGAGAAGTCTCATCACTCAAGGCTGATCTGATGGCTGAAAAGGTATTTTCAACTCTCTAAAACTGCCTTGGTGATGAAGTGATGGATGAAGGGAGTCAATGGCACTGGGTTAGAAATCTAGATATGAAGCCTATTACTTTCCATCTGAGAATTAGAAATTAATGAAGCAATAATATCATTTTCAAAACTACCCTTTCCCTGTTTGCCTATAGGAAAAAACACAATTAAAAGTAGCTTTGAAAAGACTAAATCTATAGAGCAATTTGATCTGGGGAACATTTCTCCAGATGTCTGAAACTTGTGCATTCACTAACTCACTTTGTTCCCAGAAATGGATGGCTAGTAAGGAAATTTCAGTCAGTTTTCAGTGGAGAAAGTGTGGACAAAGAAGTGAATTGACTTTTCCAAGTTCCAAAGCTTTATGGCTGAAAATCCAGACGTATTCACTTCAAGTTGAAATCTCTCTCCCAAACCAGCTGAGACCTTAATAAGGAATACAATGATAACAGCCGCCGTAGATTGAGCCTTCCATTGTACGGCACTCTGAGCATCAGAAAGATGGCAACTAATACAAAGCATATGAGTATTGTACCCATTTTGTATAGGAAGAAAAGGAGATGCTAGAAGGTTAACTGACCTGCATAAGAAGTGGAGTGAGGCCTTGAACCCCGTGCAGTCTGTCTTTGTCCTCTTAATCGTGTCACTAAATTGTTTCAGAGTAGAAGCAACCAGACGTAGAAGGGTTAATCATGGCTAGACCAACTCCAAGTTGAGTCTTTTTTACACTAGGCAAACCGCCTTCAATATACTTATAATAACTTTATATACCAAATAACATTGTGAAGTTTATTTCCTCCCAACACGGAAACATCCTTCCATTTCCTCTGGGATTTTCAGCACTGTCTGCTGCAGAACTGGTCTGGGCTTAGCAAGTATTGCTTTATCATTCTTAAATAAAAACCATTACAGAGAATGCAGAAAACAATTTCCTTTAAGTTTCCCCACTTCCACCCATATTGAGAAAGATGGATTCTTAAAGTGCTGAAGGAAAGCTCACAATATAATAAAAACTCAGCACCAGAAATGTTCCAAGTCCCTCTACTCTCTCCCTATATTTAGGAAACTACAATTTAATATAGGGCTCAGCCCTCCAGAGAATCCAGGGTATCGAACTGTTAATACATTTTTATATATTTTAACTGAGATAAACAAGAAAGAGATAGAAAAGCCAGAGCAGCTATGTCAAAGACGTAATTACGATAAGACTAATCCAGCTAACAGCAATCGAGGCAGATAGTGACTCTACTGTGATGCTGTCATATAGTTGGGATGGTCAGAAAACTGTATCATATAAAATGTCAATGAGGCAGGAGCCCCATCACAGGAAAGCAAAGATAATTTACTATGTGATTCCAGAAAATAAAACTCATCCAGGAGATCAAAAAACATTTCCTCTATTACTAGAATATTATCCAAATGGATTTTATAAATTGAAGCCTGGATCAAGTCATTTGATTAATAAAAAGGAGCACGTTACATCTATAAACCAAATAGGGAAACCTCAATTTTGTTTTCCATAACAGAGCTTAAACCTTGTGGCAAGCTTTTAGAATTCTATCTATCCTAGATAATTTAAAAATTCTCCCACCAGTTCTAAATTCATGGTTGTGCTACCAACCATGTCATATTTCTAGGTCTTGACCGCAAAAATACCTCAAGATACATATACATTGCTGAAACACACTACTTCTTAAACTTGACTGTATCTTTGACTCCAGTAACCCTTTCAAAAAAAAAAAAATAGGGACAATTACTCTAGTCACTTCATTTTTGGCAAATTCATTAACTTTTTTTCAAATATTCATTAACACTTCCATGAACCATAATTATGACCCTCAATACTCAACGTCCAACTTCTCAGAAAGGTCAGAACTAAATTCTTCAGTTTGCCATTTCAGCATTTTTCTCACGTCTTTGCAGATAAAATATGGTTAAAACAATGGTTTCCAGGGTGCCTGGATAGTTCATTCGTTAAGTGTCTGCCATTAGCTCAGGTCATGATCCCAGGGTTCTGGGATCAAGCCCCACATTGAGCTCCCTCCTCAGTAGGCAGCCTGATTTTCCTTCTCCCAATCTCCCAACTTGTGTTCCCTCTCTCACTGTGGCTCTCTCTGTCAAATAAATAAAATCTTTAAAAAAAAAATTATAAAAAAACAAAAAACAATGGTTTCTGGGGCAGCTGGGTGGCTCATTCAGCTAAAAGTCTGACTCTTTTTTGGCTCAGGTCATGATCTCAGGCGTCATGGAATTAAGCCCCATGTTAGGCTCCCTGTTTAGTGGATAGTCTGCTTGAGATTCTCTTCCTCTCCCTTGTCCCTCCCTGTTCTCTCTCTCTCTCAAATAAACAAATAAACCTTTAAACACACACACACACACACACACACACACACTGCTTTCTATTCCAGGAAGACAGGAGTTCTCTGCTCTTCTCTATACTCTTCTCACTAAACTCTACTTGCTCCTTTTGGAGAATCCCGGGAGAAGTGCAAACTCACATGCCTATTGCACTGGGACAGAGGGCAAATAAATGTTCTTATAAGAACAACAGATACCAGCATGCTTGACTACATATGAAACGCGCTATCTCCCTGCCTCCATCCTTTTTTGTAAGAGACTTCCCGAAATTTATTTTTCATTTTCTAAACTTTGCTTGAAGACATAGATATAATGAAATAGTCTCAATAGGGCATGCGGGATACTAGGTAGTAACTGACCTTAACCTCTGTCTCAGGAGTACTCAGGGAGAG
This sequence comes from Mustela nigripes, assembly GCF_022355385.1. NCBI lineage: Eukaryota > Metazoa > Chordata > Mammalia > Carnivora > Mustelidae > Mustela > Mustela nigripes. The sequence goes on from NC_081558.1 coordinate 28,835,272, forward strand.
GAAGGCACTGGCAAGCTCTGTCTACTATGGCAACGGAATTCACTCGGCCGTTTGTTGCCAACTAGGAGGTGTGGTTCAATGTTGTCATATCATCCAGTTTTATTAGGTAAGCAAGAAAACCTCCATTTTATGTGAAATCTCCAGATTCTCTGCTATTTTCTAATTTATGCATGAATCTTTCATTTTTCCAATATAATCTATTTCTATATTCTCATATAATAGACATCAAGTGGGTTAGTACACTGAGGCCTCTGAGTTATGCCATCCTTCAGCCAGTAACTTTTACCCTTTTCTCAACCATCTGTCATTTCTGCCAACCCATGCTCACACATCCTTCAAGACTTTGCTCAAAAAATAAAGAAAGAAAATAAAAGAAAAAGAAAATACATTTTCCACACAATCTCCCCTGGATCACTCTACTCTTCATTGCTCATTATCAAAGTGTTTTACTTCCTCAGCCCTTCTTCTTCTTCTTCTTCTTTTTAAGATTTTATGTATTTATTTGAGAGAGAGAGAGAAAGAATGAGAGGGGAGAAGGTCAGAGGGAGAAGCAGACTCCTCATGGAGCTGGGAGCCGGATGCGGGTCTCAATCCCAGAACTCCGGGATCGTGACCTGAGCTGAAGGCAGTTGCTTAATCAACTGAGCCACCCAGGTGCCCTCCCGCACCCCTTCTCTGTACACTCTGAGCTCCCTTTCTGAATCTTCCAGCTCCTCCTCCAACACCTAGATTCTAAATCTCTAAAGGTCAGGATGCTGTCTCCTATCACCTTCACATGCTCTAAGGACTTAGTGGAGTGTTATACACCTGTAGACGGTAGATGCATACTTTGGTTGAATAAACACTCCATTTGCTTAATCCTGTAGAGCTAGCAATTTTTATGCTTATACTTCGTGCACTTCTAGATCAAAATAGTAAGTCAAAGTCAAATCTCCACACTTAAGGCAATCTTGAGGATTCAAACACTTAGCTGCAAAGGAAAGGCAAAACAGTTTATCCGGGCAGTGAAAGAAGAAGCCATCTGTTGATCTGAATCATCAAGGCAACTTGTCCCAATCCTGCAAACATTCAGTGTCAGAACTTAGGTTCAAAATGTAAGCAGGGTAGGGCGCCTGGGCGGCTCAGTGGGTTAAGCCACTGCCTTCGGCTCAGGTCATGATCTCGGGGTCCTGGGATCGAGTTCCGCATCAGGCTCTCTGCTCAGCAGGGAGCCTGCTTCCTCCTCTCTCTCTGCCTGCCTCTCTGTCTACTTGTGATCTCTCTCTGTCAAATAAATAAATAAAATCTCTAAATAAATAAATAATACATTTATATTTTGGGACGCCTGGGTGGCTCAGTTGGTTAAGCAAAATATAAGCAGGGAGGAAAATCATAGGATCCAAGCACCTTCTCTTTCATGTCCTGGGCCTGTGACAGACATCATTCAAAGATCACAGCATTCTTTTCTGTTGAGTCCGAATGCAACTTTAGCAATCTCCTTAACAACAGCCCAGCTAGATCTTGTCTAAGAAACAGAATTGGTATGCGGATGGGAAATGCTATTATGTGGATTAAATACACACCAATTTTACGGGTCAAATAAGAGAAAACAACACATAGCTTCTGCCACTTCTCAACTTCTGTGTGTCTTAGAAGGTGGATGACTTAGAATGGGGGAAAGCCAGGTATCAAATGTGGAAGAGTTAAGTAAGAACTAAGGAAGAAAAAAATATTTCTACTTTAATGACCTTACCCATTAAATTTTAATCCTGTGTGAAAGATTTACTATGTGATGAGGCTGCTTTTGTTGTGCCTTGTAAAACATAGTGAAATATAAAAAGAGTAAACGGCTTCACAGGGATTGCTAATTTAAATAAATAAATAAATGGCTATATTTCTATTTCCTTTTTTTTAAAGATTTTATTTATTTATTTGACAGAGAGAAAGATCATAAGTAGGCAAAGAGGCAGGCAGAGAAAGAGGGGGAAGTAGGCTCCCTGCTGAGCAGAGAGCCCGATGTGAGGCTCGATCCCAGGACCCTGAGATCATGACCTGAGCCGAAGGCAGAGGCTTAACCCACTGAGCCACCCAGGTGCCCCGATATGTCTATTTCTTTTCAAGGGAGTGTTTCATTTCTAAAACACAGAACCAAAGCAATCTGGAACAACCCAGACACAAAATTACAGTGAAAAGCCACTACCTTCAACTATAAGCAAACTTATTAGCATTTATTAGAACAAACCCTCCGTACTGTAAAAATAAATGTGGGTTGGTTGATTGATCCTTTAGTTGTAAGTCACCAAACATGACTTTTCAGAGACTCTGGGCCTTTTAAGGTAAATCCATAGACAACAAGAAGCTGGTAAGTGGTAAATCAAGGCCCAAGCAAAAGACTGAGTAGCATAGTGACATCTGTGAGTTTGGCTTGACACCACATACGTTCTCATTGTGGTAGTGCCAGCAATCTGATTTTCCTCTAGGGGACACCTTCTTTTCCCAACTCTGAAGCCAGATGGTGTGGATGGAGCTAACATCATTCCTTACATGGAGAGTGGGCAAGTGACCAGTCAGTGTATTTCTTTTGACAAATGATTCAGGGAGTCAATCATTGATTCAAGTCATTCCAATGCTACTCACTTCTGAAATTTGGGATTGGAACTCTTGAGAAAGAGAAGCTAAAGATAAATCCTGCTAGCATCTGGTGGCCATCTAACTACCACAAAAAAGAGACCCTCTCTATACATGACATCAACCTGATGGAGACAATACTAAGGAATGAGAGAAATAGATTTCTGATGTCAACTTTGAGCAGTTAAATCCATCTATTCCTGAAGGCAAAACAGCCCTTAAGTTTTGAGATAGGTAAGCCAAAATCCCCTTTCATTAAGCTACAATTAGAACTGAGATTCTGTCACTTGCAAATAAAAGAGTCGTACCTAAATGCAAGTAGCTTATAGTTTATTTCATTCTTAGGTGATGAACCTCCAAGCTTTTACATCACTGAGTTAGAAAACTTGAGTTCTAGTATGGATGGGTTATAACCTCATGCAGTAAAACTGGTAAAATCTCATTTCTTTTCAGTGCCTTTGTTTTCTCATTTATAAAATAGGGGTTAAAAATGGTAGCCCCACAGAGAAGATGTACATATGGTCAATAAGCACATGGAAAGGTGTTTAATATCATTAATCAATAGAGAAATGCAAATCAGTTCTACAATGAGATATACAACTCATTACCCATGTGGACAAATTTGAAGCCTCATTCACTGTTGACAGTAATGTAAAATGGTGCTTTGGAAAACAATACAGCAATTCCTCAAAAACTTACACACAGTTACCATATGGCCTAGCAATTCTTCTTCTAAGTATATGCCCCAGAGGGAAATACACACACACACACACACACACACACACACACACACACACATATATATATACACATATACACAAAATTTTGCATACAAATGTTCACAGTGGCATTACTCCTCAGAGCCAAAAAGGGGAAGCAATATAAGTGTCCACCTACTGATGAATGGATAAACAAAATGAAGTATATCCATATAATATGACTGAGCAATAAAAAGTAATGGGGCATTGACCCATGCTACATGATGGATGAACCTTGAAAACATTGTGCTTGGTGAAAGAAGCCAGTCACAAAAGATGACATAGTGTCTGATTCCATTTATACAAAATGTCCAGAGTAGGCAAATCCATAGCAACAGAAGTAGATTAGTGGTTGCCACAGGCTAGGAGGGGAGAATGGGTAATGAGTACTAATGGGTACAAGGTCTCTTTGTGGGGTGATGACAATGTTCTGAAATTAGAAAGTGGTTAATGGTCCCATAAGTTGGTGAATATACTATTGCCACTGAATTATACACACACACACATATATATATTTTTAAGACATTTATCTATTTTAGAGAGAGAGAAAGTGCATTAGTGGGGGTGGGCAGAGGGAGAGAATCTTTCAAGCAGACACCCTGCTAACCAGGGAGCCCTATGGGGGGCTCTATCCCACAACCCATGAGATCATGATCTGAGCCAAAAACCAAGAGTCAGACGTTCAACCGACCGAGCCATCCAGACACCCCTGAACTGTAAAAGGGGTTAATATAGCAAAGGAATTGCAGCTCAATTAAAAAAAAATAATTTGTCAGGCAAAAAAAATGTAAGCCTATTCTGATTCTCACCATGGCCATTGTAAGAAATCCATGATGACTATGATAAAAATGACCATTCTTGGGGAAAACTAAGAAAAAATAATGCATGCAAACATAAAAGTCTATTGTTTTAAAAGCTTCAGGAAATGTTAAGAGAATAGGAAAATGAAATTACCAAATGGATTTTCTCGGGTCACTTGGCTTCCTTTGTATCAAGAAATGGTCAACAAGCGCACATAAAAGCTATTTGGAGACCTCTTGAGGTTCACAGCACACAACATATTGCCACTACCCCGGCCTGGCCAGGAATATTATTTATGTCACCCTTTCACGGCTGTATCTGTCTCCCATTAAACATTCAGAGCCTCCTTGTTAATAAACTACATTATAAGCTGGATGCATTGTCTGGATAAACTGCATAGTCCAAAGCGCTGCCCCATTATTACAGAAAATGCAGAATGTAATTAGTATTCCTCTTTGCATAAGCCGCAGCTTCCAATAATGGTGCTGTATTATAAAGCCTTAATTAATAAACAAGAGTTGGGCCATGACCGGTTACACTTATCTGAATTTTATATTGTGAAGAAAGGCCACTGTTCAATTCCGTTTACAAATATCTAAATTCTGGCTAGCCTACATGAAGACAGTCTAAACAGAAAGCCCGAGACTTCTGTGTTGCTAATAGCATTGTGTTGGTACACCAACAATAGCAAACAATTAAGTGCTGGGACATAAACCATCCTGAGAAATGCTCAGAGTGGGAAGATGATAACATTGTATTTCAGCTGTATTATATGGTGCAATCCTTCCATTTGTTCATATGCATTTCCCGTTTAATGGATGGAGGAGCCAGGGTGGCTTTTCATACCACTGTAAAGCCCTAAATGTGACAAAAGAAAAAAAAAAAAAAACTGAGCCATAAAAACAACAAAACAAACAAAAAAAATAAGTGTGTGGCTGTGCTGGTTGGGAGCAGGGGTACATCATGATGGAGTGTAAGTACACAGTCCCTTTCCACATTTCCAGCTGCTTGTTATTGATTTTCCCCTAACCTAACCCCAAAGGAAAGCCATTTATGTAAGCCATGAGCATTGAACTAATATTTGGGACCATAATATTGAGTAGCCCAGTTTATGGGCCTCAGCTCAAGGAGCATTTGCATTAAACTGCACTCACCTGATTAAAATCCATCAACCCTACCATCTTGAGAATTATACAGCACCTGGGACGCTCAGCTGCAGGGTCTCCACACACTGAGACAGACCACAATGAGAGGGCAGCAAGGAGTCAGCCTGGGAGAGGAAAGGGAGGGGGGAGAGCATGTGATGTGTGCTGGAAAGCAGATTGCATTAAAGACCGCCAGTGCTCGAATCTGAAAAGAGTCCTAAGCCTACTGCAAATACAGAGCTGTGTGAACATGATAATTCTTTCAACAAAGTCCATAATAATGGTTTCTAGAGGCACTGTGAAAACAGGGTGGCTGAGATAGTGTTCCAGCTCAGTGAAGAGGGACTGGCCCAGCACTGGAGTGTGGCCTACCCAGGAAGCCTGGGAAACGGTCCCTGCCTCCGCAGAATCAGCAAGAGCCTAGGGAGCCCAAGCCCGGGGGCCTTCGGCAGCATGTGCTGTCTTAGATCACTGCCCTTTCCATCAGTTCCAGGCACAGGCTCAAAGTCCTATCGGTCTCAGCAGGGCCTGCTCACCGTGACCACAAAGATGGCATGTGAATCAGTAATAGACTGTGAGAGGCCACCTTCCTGCATGGGAAGACCCCTCCCTGAGACTCCAGGCTCAGGTGCTAGATCAATACCATCTATTCCTGTGATCTCGAACAAACAGGCTTGCTCAGCCTTCAATCAGAGGGTGGAGTCGGATCATAAATACCTGTGGAATAAGTGAATTAAATCCCTACAGCAGTTTTTCAAAGCTCAGCACCCCCTGACTTTTAGGGCCAGACAATTCTTTGTTGTGGGGGATTGTCCTACATTTTGCAGGATGTGTAGAAAGAAAAAAATGTTTTCTTCCATCTCTCTAGGTTCTGTTGCTGGTCTACGAATGGAATTGATACAAGACAGATTAACAGAAGAAGGGGAAAAATGTTAATTACTTATATACTTATGGGAGCCCCACAAAGATAAAAAACTTAGAAGGCCAGAGAATTGAGGCCCATATACCCTGCAGAGCTGAGAAGAGGTATAGAGGTCTGGGGTTTCATCCTGGGGAACACAACCGTAGAAGGAAGGAAGAGGAGAGACTGCATGAACATGCAGAGAAGCCTCGGGCAATAGCTTTCTTCCCGGTCTGGGCCCCTATCTAATGTTAATCTCCTTTACAAAACATAACTTCTGTTCTGTTTCCAGACCTTCTCCTATGTCTGCAGTTTCTCAAAATACTGACATCAAAATAATCCTTATGCCAAAGCAGCATCTTTGGGCTGGTATATACGCAAAGATGTCTCCAGCATTCCTGGCCTCTCCTGACTAGCTAGGAGTAGCACACACAGCCCCTCTCAGTTATGATCCCTAAAAAGTCTCCAGACATCACCACCTGTGGCTGGGGAGCAAAATCATTTGTGGTTGAAAATCACCTCTAAGGTATCTTCCAGAATTTTAGATTCCAGGAGATAGTAACACATCATACAACCAGGGCATACCCCCTAATCCTCGGGAAAGCTTATGCAGGCACCTTCCATGTTGCTGGCAGCTCATCACAACAAAAATTTCATCCAGCACCTATGATGTGCCAGGTCGAAGGACACACGGGAAGAGGTTGTTCTGGCATCTGACGAGCTCAGAGTCTAGGTGAAAGGTGGCATTTCATAGTCAAAGAAACAAGGGGAAGAACCATGTTCTTCCCTGGGTCAAAGGGAAGGGGAATTCTCAGCTAAACATGTTTCTAATAAATACAGGATGTCCTTTTATGTGATTAGAACAGTTGAACTGTAAAGGCAGGTGAGAAGTCAGAGCATACCCCCCTGTTGTTAAAAGACCCGTGCATACATCAGAGTTGCTGTCATTTGACAAGGTAAATTTTTGGTCCTTTTGACTCCTTTTGGTTGTCTACTTCAGTTGTTTGTTAGTGGGGGGAAGGGGCGGGGATCAGACAGAACAGACCATCTAATGAGGTGGTTTCATGTGAGCATAAGCCAAGATAGAGAGCTCTAAGATGAGACGGCCCCTTACTTGCTGTATGACCCCCGGAAACTCATGAACCCCTCCAATGCTTGAGTCCTCTGTATGAAAAGGAGATAATCATTGCCAAGTGGCTAGCATGGCACCCAACACGAAGTAGAAATGGCGAGAACTATGGCTGTTATCATTGTTACTGATGTGGTTGCCTCTATCTTATCATGGATTGATGTTTTTTTTATTGTGGTAAAATACACAGAACATAGAATTTGCTATTTTAACCACTTCTAAGCATCCAGATGGTTGGCTTTAAGCACAGTCACATTGCCATGCAACTACCACCCTTCTGGAACTATCCAGCTCCAGAACTTTTTTCACCTTTGCAAACTAAAACTCCCCATTCCTCCCCTTCCCCCATGACTGTTGTTCTTTTTTTTTTTTCTATTAAAGATTTATTTGTATTTATTTGAGAGAGAGAGAAAGAGAGAGCACAGGAGCGCATGAGTGCAAGCTGCTGGGAGGGTAAGGAGGAGCAGAGGGAGAGAGAGAGAGAATTTCAAGCAGACTCTCTGCTGAGCATTGACCCTGAGGCAGGGCTTGATCCCACCACCCTTAGATCCTGACCTGAGCCAAAATCAAGAGCCAGAAGCTTAACCAACAGAACCTCCCAGGTGGCCCTTTTCTAATTCAGTTCTTATCCCACAACACACCTTCTGACGGAATGAGGACTGTCTTCTGCATGACAAAGACTCTCTTCTTGACCAAACTTTGGTCTGGCTCCTCTAATCCCTCTAGGCTTCAACCTTGGCTTTTTGTGGGGTCTCCATAGCCCAGCTGTAGCAAGAATCTTGCTAAATGAGTTTAGAGGGAAAAAAATCCACTCTCAAGTTCTTATAACCCTTACTATCTGACTAAATTCATTCCTCACCCTTGCTACCTGACCTCCCTGGCTTGCCTTCAGTGAAAATCCCATTAGGTCAGTTTGGTAAGCCTTACCCTACCCTCTTAGGAATTTCCGATGCACTGACCCCTACTCTGCTCCTTGACTATAAATCCCCACTTGTCCATACTTCCTTCAGCCCTGAACCCAGTTCTGCACTGAGGTTTATTTTCCCCCATTGCAGTGGTTCCAGAATAAACTCTTTTTTGCTTTGTTTTCTTTTTACCTCTTTTGCTACTGTCAGGCTCGGGTTTTCTTCCACCACACGTAAATGGAATGTAAGGCAATTCAAGCCCTCGGTACCCTAGAAACTGAATAGAAACAGTGCTTAAAATAGCCATTCAGTGTGACAGTTGATGAGTTTGGTATCCATCAGCCACCTCCTAGGACTTGATTATATGTGATTCATGGCATCTTGAGACAATGAGGAGAGGATTTAAAACATTAGCACAATGGCTCCTGACTGTGGGGCCCTCTCCTCTTATTCACCATCGTACAATGACTCATCACACTCCCCACTTCAAGGAAGACTGGGACATCTAATCCATATTGTTCCAGAAGGAACTCCTTGGACATATTTACTTGATCGCCTGGAACTGGCAAAGAAAGACGAGTTCTCGGGTCTAAATGATCAAAGGTGCTTACTTTTCCACAGATGGTGAATGAACCTCCTTGGTCAGGAAGCCACATGTTCTTACAGGAGCACTCTCAGGGAAAAGACTTCCGGTTTATAGCCAACTCCTCCAGCCAGCTAAAGAGCTCCTAATTTCACCTCAAACGTCTGCTTCAGCACCTACTGTGTTGCGCCAAGTTATTTTCTATCCACTGTCATTTCTGATTCTGTCGTAATTGAGTTTAAGGCGTTTGTAGACAGGAACCCTATCTGAGCTGTCAGCACCCTGCCTGATCATCTTCTGGCGAGTGGTCAGGCAGAAGCATGCAGCTAAGGTTGCCCTGAAGCAGGCTGTCAAGGAAACTGGCCAACGACATGAGCATTCTGTGCTCCACGGCTGAAGCCAATACTGCTGTATTGCCAGTGGGACCTCCCAAGACCGTCTCCACTTGGACTCAGTTGATAACACGTCTGGTACATCTGTCATCATCTGTCCAGGCATATTGACCTTGTAACAGTCCCCAGGCACTTCAATCTGGCAGCTCTGTGACTTCTACCTGTAGATCACTTTGCCTCAATGCCTTCCCTTCTCCCTCTCTGATCCATAAATTAGGACCTAGCAAAATGTGATCTCCTCTGAGAAGTCTTTCCTGGAGCCGCCACGGCAGAAGTGGGGATGGCTGAGTTGAAAGGGATGGAAACAACTACTGAAATCTCCAAACTGAATCTGTACTTTGATTTATTTCAAAAGATGGGGAAGGGGGTAATCCATGGTGTGAGATATGGCAGTATTTTCCAAGTCTTAATCATACATTACAGTGACCAAGAACTTTTGAACAATATAGATCCTAGGGTCTTCCCTGGCTGAGATATAAGGCACAAGCTAGTGGCCCAAGAAGCTATATTATTTACAAGATATTCTGATCCACAAATGGAACTAGAAAAAAGAGTCAGGCCTTACTGCTGTGTGCCTTCAAGCAAGTCACTTTGCTTCTGTGAGTCTATCTTCTCATCTGTACAGCTGAAACTGAGAATGCCCAACTCACAGAGTTTGGGGGGAGACTAAGAGAGGGGATGAGCACAAAACCCTTAAATGAGGCTTCAGTAAGTGGAACTATGATCACGATTACTATGGATCTCCTTAAAAAGCTCCTTTCCAATTCTTGAAACCAATGGTCCAGTTTGCAAAACCCTCCTCTTTTAGACAACAATTTACTGAAGGGTAAGAGGGATTCAAACCAAGATGATAACAGAAAAAAATCAAAAGGGACATTGAGAAGTAGTTCATATAGAAAGGAGGTCATGAGCATGTAATTTGGTTTTCCTGAAGGCCTATATTCTTCATTCCCATTGCCCCTTTCTCCTGATTAAAAGGATTCCCAAGTAGCTGAAATCATTAACATATGGGAGTCCATCAAACAGTAGCTAGCGTAGAGAACTACCCCACCTTATAAAATTAGTCAAGCTTTTGTGTCTTTTCCTAGCTTTAACACTTCAATACCTGCAGCAAAGTATCTGCACCACAAGAAAAATATATTCCACGGCCAGCAGGTTATCACACAGTCAACTGCTTCTAGAAGCCCTGGGTTAACTGTATCCCATACTGATGATGAGTCACCATGTTGCTTTTAGGTAGGGAAGCTAAACAATGGCACTAAGTACCTAAACTCAGAGAGCCTGAGTCTTAGAAAAACACGCAAATATAGATAGTTTTATATCATTTCCAGATATCAAACAACGGGATACCATGACAGCTAATCAAAATCCCCTATAGGTAATTCCCCATAAAGAGATGGCAATGGGAAAGGAGGAAGAGTTTCACAGCTCAGGTGAGAGGAGAGAAAAAGAAGTAAAAGAAAGATGCCCTCCTACTATATTGACCTTTTCAAATGGCAGGCTAAGCATGAAGATAGTCCACCAGAACACCAGACTTGCGGGGTTCCTCTTTGCAAGGACAGACCCTTGGAAGGCCCATCCTGGCTCCCTCTGGTCAGTCCTGGCAGAGCAGAGCTGAAGGCAGGGCAGCAGCGGGATTGTCAATACTGGCTTTGGAGGCAGAGCAGCCTGGATCAGAACCCACTCATTAGCTGAGCAACTGGCTTGGTCACCTCTTTTAGACTCTGGGCTTCTGATTCTACTTGGAACAAAAAGATATGTAGCTTCTAAGGTCATGGTGCCCTTCATACGTGTTCAATTAAAAAGTTAATACTATTATCATTAATTATTATTGTTTTATTTTATTATTATTATCAATATGAAGGGAATATCCGCAAGTATGAGTGTCCGATGGGTGTCAGTCAAGAGATAATGAGCTTGCATGGGGCTAGGCACCTTGATGAAGTCCTGGTCTAGTTTAAAGGTATAAAAGTGTGTGTGTGTGTGTGTGTGTGTGTGGCCTGCACATTATTTATAAGCAAAACAAAACATGTAGCAAAATACTAAATTGGGTGACTTTGCACAAAAGTCTAGATTTCTGGTTTCTTTTTGAAAATATCAGAAAAAACAGAATGACATGAGATCTCTTTCCACAGGCCAACCAGCTCCTCCAGAGCCCTCCCAAGTCCCAAAAGGGTGACCCACTGGTTTCCTTATTTAGAGAAAACTCCCTCTGGCTACATCATGAGGGCCTGGGGGCAATCATGAGCAACAAGATTGCTGAGGACTCAGATTGGGAGAACAAGAACAGAAACAAGGAAGGAGAAAGGAGACTTGGCACTCACTCTCTGTCACAGGCCTTATTTGTCTTCAGCTCAGCTCACTTTGTTTGGCTGGACACGGAAAACCCTAGAGGGGAATTCTGCTTCCAACTTGCTCTTTGCACAGCTAATTATTTGGGGCTCCCAGAAGGCTGGAGAGAACAATGACTTCCATAGCAGTTGCAGTTGGACTGGCTTAGTTCCTTTTTTTCACCCCAGAGGTCAGAGCCCATGGAAGGGGAGCTATTTGTTCTGGTCTTAAACCAAATCTGCCCAGAGACACAGACACATGTTCCGACCTGAGACCAGGAAAGCTACTATTTCCCTTTTTTTTTTTTAAGATTTCATTTATTCGTTTGACAGAAATACAAGTAGGCAGAGAGGCAGGCAGAGAGAGAGAGGAAGCAGGCTCCCCGCTGAGCAGAGAGCCCAATGCGGGGCTCAATCCCAGGACCCTGAGATCATGACCTGAGCTGAAGGTAGAGGCTTTAACCCACTGAGCCACCCAGGCTCCCCGAGAGCTACTATTTCAATACCTGGCAAAATTCTCCTCTCCTGCCATCCCTGGCAGCTTCCAGACTCAAAACATGCATTTTTCCTTGTGGATACCATTTACTTCTCTCCCTTGGAAAAAGGAGGTGATATTCAGGAAAAAAAAAGAAAAAAAATCCCTCACTATATGCCAAGAGTTGCATCCCTGTGCCTGAGGGAGATATTTCCTGTTTCCTAGGCTCATAGAATTAAGATAAGGGGGCAAATTAACTGGGATGCTCAATGAAACAACCCAAACTCATTTGTACACAACTTGCTAATAAGTATCCACAACTTCATTCTAATAAGGAATACATGACAATCTCTGAAAAACAAGGAAACAGGACAGAAAAATATACATTCTGTAGCTGTAAACCCAATAATAATAGAAAAACCTCCCAGCAGCCCCAGAGAGACTTTTCTTATGGCCACCCAAAACTACTATCATCAATGGCACCCCTCATTTTAAACAGAAAGAAATGGAAGCAGTTGGCCGCTAGAGACTGCTTCCAGCCTTCCCAATCTGAATCCATTTTAAATCTTGGCTGTTGCATCAGAGATTCCTTTGGATTTCTTACCAACTAGATATGTTCCTCAAAGACAAGGTAAAGCCCATGATCTGATGAAACCTCTACTCAAGTTCATTTATTCATCCAGTCATACAACACATATTACCAAGTACTTCCTAAGAACCAGGCATCGTGCTAGGGGCCAAAGATACCGAGGGGAGTCAGAACAAAGATGGACACTGCCCTCAAAGAACCCCAGGGGAGGCAGATCTTGATTGAAGACCTCACATATATAACGGACCTTCTGAAAGTGTATAAGGAGAGGTATTTAGTGCCAGAGCACCTATAACAAAGAAATAGTGCAGTTAGGGAGTAGAGAGGCAGAGAAAGTATCTCAAAAGTAAAAACACTCGAGCTGAGATTTCTAGGCTGCAGGAACCAGATGTGCAAGAATCCTGTGGTGAGACCGAGCAGAAAGAAAACAGGGACTAAGTAAAGGCCAGTGTGACTGGAATGGAGAGTCCAAGGGACAGAGTGATAAGGACAGAATGTTAGTGGAGACCATGCAAGGCCTTTTGAACCACTGCAAGGATTCTGAACAATGGGAAATCATTTAGAGGTGTTCAATCAGGGAGTAGTGGTAGTAGCAGATATGGTCATATTTATGCTTTGAAAAAAATAGATTTGGGTCGGGGGGGGAGGGTGCAGTGCAGAGTGGGTCAAGGGTAGGTCAGTTCATCCAGCTTGCTGGGCTACAGAAGTTTTGGTGAGACAGCAATTTTTGTCTTGGATGGTATGGTACCAGACTTGATGGAATGAAGTTGACCCATTCTAACAAGATCTGCTGCAGGATCAACCAAATGTGCCAGAAGCATCTTGATGGCCCAAGACTGGTCCTAACTGTAATCCCTGGTTCTGTGAAGCTGAATAAAGACATTTAGAAAGACCAAACCGCACAGAACCTGAGCATGTCTACATTCCCTTGCCCCCCACAGCAGGGTACCACTCTGCACTCCAAGTCATCATAGCTCTCTATTTGAATTTACAAATTCTGAGAAAGACTCCACAGGAAAACCAATTAAATAGGCAGGGAAGAAAATGCTCACCATTGAGCACTGAAAAGAAAGATGATAGATAACAAGTAGGTTTCAGTGGAAGTGGGTAAAATGTTGAATTTCCATTCTGGTGTCATTCACACGGGTCCTGACTTTAAAAAAATATATATTTTGATTAATCAAAACTATGGGTCAATCAAATGTTCCATAATGACAGCTCCTGCGGTCATAAATCTTTCCTATTGCCTACAGCTGACATGGTCTCAGTCCACGGGACAGTAAACAGCAGAAGACAAATGTTTCTCTTCATTTCCCCCAAAGGGAGTTAAGCAATGAGTAATAAAAGGATATAAATTATTCACAGTGCTTTCTAGAAGTTTATGATTCAAGGTTTGGGAGAAATAATGAAGGGGGGGAGAGGCAGAAAACAGAATCCTGAATGAACTAATTTCTGTTTTAGAATGAAAAGGTGAGTTTCTGAGGTGCGCTCAACTCACCACACACAGGGCTCTGGGAGTGGCCAGAGAATGGCTTGTTCATTCCTCACATGTGTTTGGACAATCATTTTTTTAAAAAAAGATTTTATTTATTTATTTGATAGACAGAGATCACAAGTAGGCAGAGAGGCAGGCAGAAAGGAGGAAGCAGGTTCCCTGCTGAGCAGAGAGCCGGATGAGGAGCTCGATCCTAGGACCCTGAGACCATGACCTGAGCTGAAGGCAGAGGCTTTAACACACTGAGCCACCCAGGCACCCTTGGACAATCATTCTTTACCTACGGTCACCTGAGGAGAGCTCTGTTTCTGTCAGTCAGTTTCTCTCGACTTCTGTAGAAATGGAGAGGGGGGCAGAGAGGGAGAGGGGATTTGGGGAGAGGCTAAGTCCAGCCAGCACCACAGAGTCTGAGGGAACATGAAAAGGGGAAGAGAAGGGACAAAGCAGCTCAGCTGGTGGAGGAGAGAAAATTTTCTGGCTTGGTTTTACTTTTAAGAAAGAAGGGACATCAATGTAAGGGAAGATATGGAAGTACATAGCAGCAGAAGGCTGTTCATTTGTTTGTTTATAAATGTGGCCTGAAATCTTGTATTTCTTAGAAACTATGAAGGAGAGCAATTTTTAAACTCTATTCTCTTGCCAAACTGGGTTTCCTTGACTATAAACGTTCTGAGACAAAATCATGTGCAGAAAGGCCACAAACATATCCACTAACCCTACCAGATGCAGGCGCTGTACCAGGAACTACCATCCAGGTAGAAGGGATTGAAAAACTCCTCATGATCCAGCCTTTGCTTACCTGCCTTGTTTTATCTCCTGCTTCAGACAGTTGTCCTTCAGAACCAAGGTCACAGCCATTTTGTTGCTGCGGTTCACAAAAGACCGTGTTCTGCCTCCCCTCTGAGTCAGTAAACACGTTGCTTTCTGCCGAGAACGTTCTTCCTGGCTCGTCCCGCAGCACCGCCCTCCCCAGCTGCTCCTGGCGAGCTCCTACCACCCTTCCTCGGCTCCCATGTTAGCTCCCCAGAACGCCGACCCAGATTCAGAGCGGAGTCAGGTGCTCCTGCTTCTGGCTCACCCTGGGCTTATCTCAACCACCTGTAGGTAGCAGTTGATGATAATTAGATGGCGGGCAAGGTTTCTGATGGCAGGGACTGAGTCTTTGTCATTCTTGTCTCCCCCACTCCTGGCTCCCCATGAGCGAATGAATGAAGAAATACTCTACTCAAAGGCCAACTGCAAGGAACTTTCAGTATGGTTAGTGAAGACACAACCTTTCGCTGTTTTTTTGTTTTGTTTTAAGATTTTATTTATTTATTTGGCAGAGAGGGACACAGCAAGAGAGGAAACAGAAGCAGGGGAGAGGGAGAAGCAAGCTTCCCGTTGAAGAGGGAACCCGATTCGGGATCATGACCTGAGGTGAAGGCAGATGCTTAACGACTGAGCCACCCAGGCGCCCCAAGACACAACCCTTTGAAGTATAACAGCACAAGGCAATATAAAACAAATGCCTTATGAGTATGAAAATCGGTATTCAGAGAAAACAGAGGACTTTAGTCTGGGATAATAAGAGCCGCAGCCTCAATTACAAGCCTATGCGTGTCCGGGA
This sequence comes from Mustela nigripes, assembly GCF_022355385.1. NCBI lineage: Eukaryota > Metazoa > Chordata > Mammalia > Carnivora > Mustelidae > Mustela > Mustela nigripes. The sequence goes on from NC_081558.1 coordinate 28,850,991, forward strand.
TACGAGCGCGATGTCAGTCTTTTCATGAACAGTCCTGCAGCGTGATCATTGTGTCCACATTGACAAATGAGGAACCCAAGTTTCAGAGAGGCTGTGATTTTTCAAGGTCACATAGCTGGCAGCCACCAAAAAAAACAGGATTTGAATTCTGAATACAAGATTTCAAACTCAGAACGGGAAGGTAGGTAGCCTACCTATGAAAACATAGACAAATACACAAAGCTGCTTGGGGGCAACGTGTGCACTGGGGATTACAATTTCTTTAAAAAGATGAAGTTGATGGGATGTAGGCATGCTGGAGACCCCGCTGCCGGGAATGAGCTGTGACTTCATTGTAGGGACCCTGTGTGCCAGGCTGGGGAACCTATGTCAGGGCCTGGGCACCCAGGATCCACTAGTGGCTTTACAGCAGAGGAAACATGATCGGAGAGGAACTTTGAGAGACTAAATTGTGGGCATAGGCTGGACTGGGAAGACAAAGAGAAGGAAACCAGCTCCAGCCTAATGCAACTTTGTAACTGGAAGGGCCCTGATTTCGTGGAGTGGAAATGAGACATGAAGGCAAACTGAGAGAAGAAACCTTTGATATTTTTGATAGCTGAGTTTTCGTGGGTCTCAAAGAGAAAGAACCAGAAAGTGATTTAAGACCTATTAAGTCAAGATACAGGGACACTAATGATGAAGCCAGCAAGGGGAAGGTACTGGTTTGAGGAGAAAAATTTTAAACATGCTAAATAAGGGGCACCTGGGTGACTCAGCTGGTTATGCATCCGACTCTTGGTTTAGCTCAGGTCATAATCTTAGGGTCATGATCTCAGGGTTATGATCTTGGGGTCATGAGATAGAGCCCTGCTCTGGCTCCACTAACAGTCTGCCTGGGTTTCTGTCTCCCTTTTGTCCTTTCCCTCCCCTCTCTCTCTCTTTCTCAAATAAATAAATAAATCTTAAAAAAAAATGCTAATTAAAACACTGTAGGGAAAAATCTCTAAGAAACAGCTAGAAATGTGGACCAGACAATCAGAGAGCAATCAGTGCAAGATATGGAACTTGGGAGTTATTTGCCTCCAAGTGCAAACAGAAGCCACAGGAAAGGTAGCTGGCCATCCCTTCGAGGGCTGAGGAACAGAGGAAGAGGTCTGGAAGATACGCAACGAATCTCAGTTAACACTCATGTTTAGACAGCAGGAATCTGCAGCTGAACAAGTAAAAGGTACACAAGAATCAAGATCTAAATGCTCAATATGAACCAGACATAATGCCAGGCACTCTTTGCATGTTATTCCATGAGGTAGTTACTATCTTATTGTATAAAAACAGAGGCTGAGAAGTAATACATTTTGCCATGGCCATAGAGCTAGCAAGTGACAAAGGTGGGATCACAGCCGTGTTTTTCAGACTCAGGGAGCATCTCACTCATGCCACGCTGCCTCCCTGAACAGGGCTGTGGTAAGGTAAGTGGAGGGTAAGTGGAGGGAAAGAATCTTCGGATATGAAGAGAATGAACTCAGTCAAGGGCAATGAGGACAAAGAAGCCACTGAATCTGGGGCTCATCTCTCAGAGATAGTTGTGGTGTAAGGTCTAAAATGAAAGACCACTATTTTGTGCTGCCTTGACATCTGGGGGAAACTGAGGCAGCCTTGAATGGCCTAACTATAGGATTCTTTTCCTATTTTGCTCCTGAGGACAGAGTCTGCCAGCCAAGCAATTCTCCCTGTAATTTGGGGACAAGGCACAGTTCCTGTCTGTCCCGGGGTAAAGGGTTTCAGTTTCCCATCAGCACCTGAAATTATTCAAACAAGCCAATTACATCTGGATACTGCAAAGCCTGCCTCTCACAGCCCCTGGTTGTTCCCTTTGTTCCCAGGTGCAAACCCCTCGTGGCCTTGGCAGTAAACACTTCTTTCAGCTTAATACTGTCTTCTACCCCAATATTTTCTTTTTTTTTTCTTTTTAAATATTTTGTTTATTTATTTATTTTAGAGATGGAGAGAGTATATGCACATGAGTGGGGAAAGGGGCAGAGGGAGAGAGAATCCCAAGCAGACTCCCTGCTGAGCATGGACGACCCCCATCCACACACCCATCCCTCCAACTCAGGGCTCAATCTCACGACCCTGAAATCATAACCTGAGCCAAAACCAAGAGTCAGACCCTCAACTGAATGAGTCATCCAGGCACCCCTTCTCCACTATTTTCTTTTCTTTTTTCTTTTTTTTTTTTTTTTAAGATTTTATTTATTTATTTGTCAGAAAGAGAGAGGGAGAGAGAGCGAGCACAGGCAGACTGAATGGCAGGCAGAGGCAGAGGGAGAAGCAGGCTCCCTGCCAAGCAAGAAGCCCGATGTGGGACTTGATCCCAGGATGCTGGGATCATGACCTGAGCCGAAGGCAGCTGCTTAAACAACTGAGCCACCCAGGCATCCCTCCACTATTTTCTTGATGTCCAGAATGCTACACAAGAATCACATAAATCCAGAATGTACAGAAAGCTAATGCAAGCAATAAGAAAAAAAAAAATTTAAAAAGCCTAACAGAAAAACAGGCAAAAAGATGAATAGGTAATTCTCAAAAAAAAAAAAAAAAAGAAAGAAAGAAAAAAGAAAAGAAAAGAAAGAAGAAAAGAAATAGAAATGGTCAATAATGGGAAAATACTCAATCTCATAATTAACCAAAGAAATTTAAACAGAAATCACAATGAACCATTTTTCTGTATCTTTCAGGCTGACAGCTTTAGGCGTGCAATAGCCAGTGTTGGTGACGTTATAGGGAATTAAATACTCTCACACACAGATAAGATGAGAAGAAATGAGTAGCTTTCCAAAATGCCTCAAGAAGAAAACCTCTCAAGTCCATAAAGATGTATGTATGAGGACGTTTATTCCATTGTTCTTTGTCATACTGAAAAATCAGAAACAATCTTAATGTCCATCAACAGGGGATTGGTGAAATAAAGGTGGTATTCCTATAAAATGGAATACAAGCAGCCTTTTAAAATGATGTTTAAAAAAATGATGTTGATGCACATTTATCAACATAGAAAGGTAATATTAGGTTAAAAAAAGAAACAAACCTAGGTTACAGAATTACATGTGGAATAGCACACTTATTGCATAAAAATGTGTATGTTTCTACACGCACACATAGGGAAAGAAATTTACACAATGTAAATACCTCTGAGCACTTAAGTTTCAGGTGAGTCTTACTCTCTTCTTTAGTTTATCCTAAAGACATATCACTAATCAAGGAACGGGAAAAGCCTTTCTCACTTGGAAGGAAAACAATGCATTGGGCAATGAATATTTCCCTTCAAAAAAGAAATAGTGTACTTCAGGAAGAAATCACACAAATTACACACTATGTTTTGATTTTGTACTTATCTCAGCAGATAAATGTGAAATCCTGGAAGGGAATCAGCCGTGCACTGGATTTCTCATAGGAAGTACAATAAACTGAGGCTTTTTGCGCCCTTGGAGGGGGCTGAGCGTTAAGAGTGAAAAGCAGCAGAGCCTTCCCGGCCTCTCTCTGACAGAAAGGACATCTCAGCCATAACCTTTGAGATCCCACTCCAGGTTCTCAACAAGGGCTACTTTTTTGCCTTTGACCTTGCAAACTCTTTGGACCCATGGCTCTGGATAAATTCCGCTCTTGGAGCTTTCACCACCTGACAGCCACTGTTTCAAAGTCCCATTTGTGCCTGTTGGTGGTTAGAAAGCTTTGTGGAGGGCACACATCGCCTATAAAACATGATTCTCAAAACATCCCTTTGAGAAATCAGTTACTGATTTATCCCCCAATTCTGTCACCCAGAGGAGGGCAAAAGATGACATGACAGAAACCTCAGAGAGTTTAATTCGAAAAGACAGACACTTCGTTTGGTTGTTTGAAAAAATTACAAACCCTACTATGTCACTTTAAAAATGTCAAAATAGAGATCTCCATGTATCTTGTTAGGCGTCTGTCATGCTCCCAATAATATTACTTGTGACAGCTATAAGAGAAGCAATATCCATTGGCCTTCTAGCTCTTTAAGAATGCACAAATTAATCCATCTGGAAGGAGCTGTGTTCTTGACCCCAGGGTTCTTTTTATTAGAACAAATTCAGACACAAACTCTGGGATAGTTCTGGAATATTATATGAGGGTGAATTACAGGCAGTCACACAACCTAGAATTGTCCTTTAATGCGTTTTTATGAGGCAGAGCCAAAGGTTGGCAAAACTCTCTTTCACCACAGAGGAAATCTAGGCTAAAAAGGAAAATAAGAAGTTTATGAACTATTAAAAAAAATAAAGCCTCAGAGTTAGGGAGTTATGGATTAAGTTCCGATCCATTAATTCTTTTATTCCCTCACAGAGCTGGCTGAAGACCTGCGGTTCTCTGCTGGGGGACAGAAACACTCCCGTGCAGAACGCACAGAAAAAGGGAGAGAATGGATGGCAGAGGGGGGCTGGGGTGGGGCAGACCCTTTCCTTCAGATGTTAATTTATACAGGAATCCTGAATTCAATAATCTCACATCCCCCAGGTTAGGGAAAGATCCGCTCCCCAATTTCATTTGGGAGTTCTATTACATTAAGCAATATTCTGTTTGACCAGACATGCCATTCTTCTCTTGAAGGAAATTAATTTCTTGATTCTTCCAGCTAATATAATCCCAATTCAGTGCTTCAAGTTTTCTCAGGGCACCACTAGATGAAATAAAGTTCTAAAGTACCTCTAGTGGGAACTCACAAGCGACAGACGGAAATAATGGAGGCGAGGCAACTTGAAAGCGGGTGAGGCAGGGGAAATCAGGTGTTGGCCTGCCCCTCACAAGCCACACTGGTGATTTGTTAAGAGGGTTCCATATTCCTAACTCTTCCCTGAGTTGCGCTCTTTTACGACTTCCAAAGGACTTTATCTTTTCAGAACGGAATGCCTCTGAACAGGATACATGGGAGATTATAAGAAAAGAAACACAGTGATTTCCAGTTGTTTAAAAGGCAAGTCAGCAAGTCTTTACCAGCAAAAGGAAAAGGTCAGGATCAATAAAAGGGGCTTTCCGTTGGAAGGAGATCTGTTTTCAGTTTAACACAAGTAAATCCTTATGGTGGGCCTTCTTAAGACCAAGGAAACAGCTAGCTATACAAGGGATCCGGCCCTGCCAGAAAAATAAAACATTTTCATTTGAAATTTCCCAACAATATCAAAACAAAACATGACAAACCCTACTGGCTCTGCCCCCTACCTCAGGCCTCTGCCTGAAGGGCAAAGGTTATTTACACTGAAAAAACGGAAATAAGTCTTCAAATGTAAAGATGTTACCACTCATAGATGTAATTTTATCCTAAAAGTAGCTTTTTGGAGACATCATCTTAAGGGTGATGTTAGCTAGGAAAATCCCAAGTATACGGTGAGCTTGGTCTGGGAATAGTGCAAGATACTGAGCATCATTTATGACAGAACTCCTTCCCTTGAAGGCATCTTGGTCAAACTCACCATCTTACTCTTTTTCTAAGCCCTCTTCCTTTTGTAAAGAAAACACTGGCTCAGGGCACCTAGGTGCCTCAGTTCGTTAAGCATCTGCCTTCAGCTGAGATCATGATTCCAGGGTTCTAGGATTGAGCCCCACATCAGGCTCCCTGCTACACGGGGAGCCTGCTTCTCCTTCTCCTGCTTCCCCTGCTTGGTGCTCTCTCTCACACTCTTTCTATCAAATAAATAAATAAATAATCTTTAAAAAAAAAAAAAAAAGTACTGGCTCCACTACTATCTTTGGGAAGATATACAATAAATGGCATTTTTTAAGCCTTATTTTCTCAGACAAATCTAACGATTGCTGTAGTGATACAGCTGTTCTGAACACAGATGTTCTACACACACATGCTTACACCCACACCACACATATACGCACACACCACTCACAACATACACACACACAATTTTCATTGGTGAATTCATAAGCCTGACAGTCACCCATTACTGTGACCTTGGCTATGCCCAATTCCTTAGCTAGCTATACCTTCTCTTCTTTTTCCTTCCTCTCAAGAAGGTATTTCAGATTGCAAGGCTGCAAGGAAGTAAGAGTTTTAACCTTAGATATGCTTTCATTAAAAAATAATAATAATAAATCATCTGCCTCCTTAAGCAATTTAAATATTATTAGAGAAAAACTACTGGGAATAAATCTCACAAACCATCACACCCACTAGTGGCATTCAGCATCAAAGTTAGTTTCTTGCCTGAAATGACCCCCTCCCACACACACACACTTCTTCATAAAGATGAAATAAATCCTACCAGTATCTCAAGGTCTGTCTACTCTAGATGAAAATCCTTCAGCCTCCCCTCTCTGGACTCTATCAGAGCTCACAAACTTGAGTCTTCCAGAAGACGGGGGCATTACATGCACGATGGAAGCCATGTTCCATACATAAGTCTTCAGTGCTGAGCCATGGAGACATGGCCACCAGAAAGTGAAGCCCGGCCTGACGGAGCAGCCGCCAGTCAGCCCCAGCCTGCTGCTGCCCTATGGGAACGCAGGCCCCCTGTGAGTCCCTCTTCAGGGTTCTTCACAGAAGCCAAATATCTGCATTTTATGTGAAATATCCCCATGTTAAATGTGGGCTCAATTAAGAAAGTTAAGATGACCGTATCTGTGTGCCCAGTGTTAGATGCATGAAACCACAAATTTGCCTCCTCTGATCATTATCGAACATGTGAAGCTTAAGGGTCAATGACACACGTGGAAGTGGCTGTGGGGGGTGTGTGTGTGTGTGTGTGTGTGTGTTTTGCATCACCAGTTAGATCAGTATGTCTCAGAAAGATAGAGATAAATGTGTGGAACATACAACTTGAAAATAAAGCTGGGCTTTACCTACTGGTTTTCAACTTCAGCTTATTTTAAGTTTCAAATAATGTGTAAGGGGGATCCTAGGTACTGATATTTAGAAAAGCTGGACATTGGTCAAGTGCCTGGGTGACTCAGTCAGTTAAGCGTCTGACTCTTGGTTTTGGCTCAGGTTGTGATCTCAGGGTCCTGAGATCGGGCCCCCCACCCCCACCCATGTGGGGCTCCGCGCAACAAGATGTTGGGAAGGCATCTTGAGATTCTCTCTCTCCCTCTGACACTCCTGCTAATGCATTCTCTCTCTCTCAAATAAATAAATAAATAAATCTTAAAAAGAAAATTAAAAAAAAAAAGAAGGACATTGGTCAAAGAGTTAAGGAACACTGAGCCTGACAGTAAGGCCGGGGAAGGGTATATACCCTTACCTATTTTATTCAGCATATATCAAGGGTACAAGCTAAATATATAGGTTTGAAAGGAACTGATTTGAATCTCTTAAGGAACCAGACTCCAGACAACCATTTCATGTATAAGAAATTTAATTTTGCCAGATTGCGCATATAGTACCGATGAATTTCCAAACTGCCGATAAAAGTATCCCATTCTTTGGCCAGATCTTAGCAAGAGCTGCCTACACCGAAATATTTTTTACTTTACAATCTTAATAGTTATAAATCCAACCAAAGCAGTCAAGAAAAAGTGCCTGGCTCAGAAAACGCATTCAAAGTATATTAGTTAAACTTAACTAAAAAGAAATAAACAAAAGATAAAACTTCCAGGCATCTTATCTTTCTGTTGAGAAGCAAGAGTGCCCTGTGGCTTGGGCTTCTTTTATCAAAAGCATACCCATACCTTTTTGTCAGATAAACTTATTTGGCTTTCCTTGTGTAATGGGGTGAGTATTGTACAAGGTTTCAATGCCTCTTTTTTCCAACTCAAATTGTCCCTCAGAGGCTCAAAGTACTAACAAAGTGCTTCGCTGCATGAAAGTGCTGTCTACGTTTGTGTGGCAAATATGATGCCGGCTGAAAAGCCTGATGGGTGTGTCATTTGTCACAGGCGCCACCAAGCTCCAGGCTGCTTCCACCAGAGAGTGAATTCAACTTCATAAAGAGAAGCGCCGACAGGAAAGTCTTCCACCAGAATTCCCAATAACCAGAACACGGGCATGAGATCCAAAGACTAATAAAATGGACTGGGAGAAGGTACTAAGGAAGCAGCAGGAGAAGGGGGGGCACTGAGCCTGCTTTTGTATTGAAAGGCAAGGGATGGGCATAGAAAAGAGGAGGATGTCTAGCACCTGTAACTCTGTAACAGCTCTAGGGATTAGGCTACATTGCCCTAGTTCCTGTGGACATGGAAACAGGCTCAGAAAGGTCTACAGTCTCCAGTGACTGGCTTAAATGGAGTTTGGCCAGGTCTTTCGAGCTCTAAAGCTCCAGCCTAGTCAATACCTAATGCACCTTCCAGTAAATCACCGAGCCGGTCAACGCAGGTAATGAGCTATGCTGGGAATCTAAAGATTAGGGAGAGGGTGTTGTTCATTTTTCAGCTTAATATTGTTAAAGACATAATACGCCAACCATAGAAAACAATCTGCTAAGCCATAGCGAATCAGCCTTGTTGTTAGTAAGAGTGTTTTATTCAAATATATATTAAGCATTTACTAATATATTTGAGATCCTACAGATACTAGAGAGAGAGAAATTCAAATACATTCAAGAAGCTCCCCCGCCTCCTTTTTTTTTATTACTGCATAAATGGAAGGATATTTTTATTGAAAACGATGCTTGTTCACTCAATCACCAAATATTTATTGAGAAACCACCTGGGCCAGAAATAGATCTGTACTCTGAGGATGACACAGAGAACAAGACGGAGAAGGCACATGCCTCAATGAAGCTTGCTTTCCTTTGTTTAGAGACCGACTCAGTGAAGCAGAGGAGGGAAAGAAGGAGGAACCATTTACAGTTTGTGATAAATGCTGTGAAGCAAATATTGGGGTGCCTGATAAAGAGTAAACAAAAGACAACCTTTATGCGGGGGGGGGGGGTGCTCCCGGAGGAGTTGATGTTTAAAGGATAAGATGTAACACACGCAACGAGTCAACATTGTAAGGGGATAAAGAAAGGGTGTTCCAGGTAGCGGGCCCAGTGAGGATAAGGAACTTCATTTATGTCAAGAAGGTTTAGGCTGCCCTGTGAATGGGTATAGCAAGCCAAGGCATCTGTGTAGAGTATAATGCGGGGTGGTGGGGTGGGTAAGAACCATTCAGCCCCTCTTGTACACCACCAGAGTGGATCTGGATTTTACTCTAAGTTCAATGAAAGCTGCTAAATGATCGGGCCTTATACAGGGGTCCAACACACACAGATTGGGGGTTTTATTTCAGTCGTTGCATGAAGAATGGACAAGAAGACTAGTGGAGAAATGGGAGAACAGGCTGCATCCGGGAGACGGCCCTTGGATGTTCTGCTAGATGCCTGCTGTTTGCTCTCCCAGTCCACCCTCCACCCTTTCCTATCCCGTTGTCTACCTCAGAGGCTGGCTTCTGTAGGCTGCAGCCAAGGCTTCCCTTGGCTTCTGACTTCCACTTGGGTTTGGCTAATGGGAACCCCCAGCTGGAGATCAGAGGAAGGGAGAAGAGAGAGTTGCGATGTTTATTACCTCAGCTCCTCCCCGGGGTTTATCATAGGCTTGCTATATCCCTCAGCCACTGACTACTGGTTGGTCAAATGGCCTCTGCAAGGTACCCTATCTTATAGCTCCCCCTCTGGCTTCTAGTATGCTTCCCTTCCCATACACCTTCCCTCTCCTCCCCTCTCCATGCCTGGGGTGGTACCAGAAAAGGCTTCTACTAGCCTCAGGGCACTGCACACAGGGCCTTGTGCTTTGAAAATGGTACCTTTATTAAACTCTAGTCAAATTACCCAATTTGTATATGCCATCTGTTTCCTGCTGGGTTCCTTACTGACACAGGAAGAAAGAGGCAAGATTTGATTTTGAAAGTTCAGTTACTGTGATCCTTGACTAATATTCTGTTCTGCTGATGCTCTGTGTATGTGATGTAAGGGTCACAAACCCAAAGGGTTACCAAGACATCATGCACTTCTTCACTTCTTTAGAAAAACCAACACCATAAACTGACCAAAGAAATAAAATGTCAGAATCATTGAGTGTTAGGGTTCAGAAAACAAAATAAGAATTCATCATCACCAATATTTAATTTCAGGCCAGTTATAAGAGCTCTTGCTTAAAGTATTTAGATGTGTAGTCCTCATTCCATTTTTCATTTATTTAATCAACGTTTATTAATAGTGCTACTACTTGCAAGGCATTCTTTTAGGCACTAGGCGACACAGCAAAGACCAGCTCAAAATACCTACCCCCTTGAAGCTTACACCTTAGAGGAGAGTCAGAAAATAAGTCGACAATACCTAATGTGCTCATAAAAAACAGGTATGGAGGACAGAGGGTGGGAGATTCCCATAAGAGAGAATATTACCTTTCTTAAAAGGTAATTAATTTGAGCAGACACCAAAAGGACGGATGAAGTGAGCATTGACAACACCCAGGGGAAGCATGACCCAGGAGAGGAAACTACAAGAGGCTGAGGCAAGACATGCTGGACACTCCGAGTCACAGTGAAAAGGCCCATGTGGCGGGAGCAGACATGGTGAGGACAGCTGGTAGCCTACGCAGTTAGAGAAACAGGTGAGACAAGACTATCAGCCCCTTTGAGAATTCTGGCTGCTATTCTGAAGACAAGAAACCATTAGGATTTTGAGCAGAGTGTTGACGGGACTAGACTTAATCTTAGGAGGATCCTTCCAGCCGCCGCATTGTAAATAAGGTGGCAAAGACTGGCAAAAAGCACTCAGACAAAAGTCTTGGGCAGAGATGCTAGTGGCTTGGACCAGGCCGGTAGCATTTATGTTTGATGAGTCTCTAGATATCCACGTGGAGCTGAGTAGGCATTGGATGTAAGAGGTCTGAGCTGGAGACCGAGATTTGGAAAACATCAGGAAACAGCCATGAGCCTGAAGGACACCATCTGGGGAGTGAAGGGAGAAGAGACAAGTTCGAAAGACAGAAACGAGAGGCACTAGAGGCTGACGTGTCAGAATGATGAAGGGAGCCAGCAAAGGACACTAAAAAACAGTGGCCAGTAGGGTAGCAGGAAAAAGCAGAAGAGTGTGGTGGAAAAAAAAAAACTGTGTCGAGGAGGAAGGGATGCTGCTGATGGATCAAGTGAGAAAAGCACAGGGAGTAGAACAATGGGTTTGGCCGAGAAGGGGCCTCTGGTGACCCCTCCGTGCTTTGAGAAGTAGTGGATTTGAAAGTCTGATGGAAAGAACATCTGTAGACAATTCTGATGTTCTACATTGTCGAAGGGGAGCAGAGAAATGTTTGGTAGCCAGGATTTAAGCAGGTTTTCTTCCTTTTTTAAAATTCAGTGTGGAGACATGAGAACATCTTTGAAAGCTGCTGGGAATAATCTAGTAGGGAGAGGAGCCCAGAGGATGCAGGTGAGAACAGATGATTGCAGAAGCAAGAAAAGGTGGAGGGGGAAGGGGAGATCCAGGGGCCCCTGAAGGCCATGGGTGGTTGTGGAGCAGTTAGGCCCATGGGAGGAAGCACAGGGTCTGTAGTAGATAGGTTGGGGAGAGCATGTGGGGGTTTCCTCCTGACTGAGCTTTTCTCAGTAAAACCCGAGGTAAGGTCATCCCTACAATAGAGAAGCAGGGAGGAGCCACTGGAGGTCTGAGAAGAGAGTGTGAAACAGGCATCCAGGGAAGGGCGACGGAGTAGGGACAGGTAGCAACCTGCCTTCAGTGTGAATCCATAAATCTCATTAGTATTAATTTAAGGTAGAGAAAAACTAGGCTACTCCTATGAGGAAAATACACAAGATATAACAATCCGAAGCTAGAAGAAGGAGAATCCCAAATGTTGCATTTGGTGGCATTCTCCCATTCCGATCTGAGAGAGAGGAATGTGTGGGGCAGTCACTCTGCCTGAAAGTGAACTAAAGAGGATGTGGGGATTCCCACTTTCTCCAACATATGTGAGCGATCCAACCAACACAACATTCAAATATATGGAAATGATCTTTATTTTAGGTTCTTTCTCATTTAGCCTTTTAGGTTCTGAGAATGTGCAAAATAAATCTCAAACGCTGCTTCTAAAAGCTTTCTTGTAAATTACCCCTGGTATGTGAAAGCCAAGCTCCTAGATAGAACCAAAGAGGGGAAAGAAAAGGGAAAAAAAAAAAAAAAAAAAGACAAATGACCCCTGACATTAGAATTTAAAATGCCCCGCATGCAAATCCACTTTCCCTTCACTCTTTTGTAATGCAATAAGCAGTGAGAATTAGAATTGCAAAAATGAGAAAAGAGCTATGTGGAAATGATACAACAAAGTAGTTTCACAGTGATATTGAGAAAGGAATATGAAATGAATACAAGATAACACAGAGAGACAGAATCTGGTGTTCTGTACGGATAAGCGAGTATATGTACGCGCACACGCATGTCTGAGGGAGAGCAAGGGGGAAAAAAAATTACTTCTTTCCTTGCTTTGTTCTCCGTGAGCAAATATTTTAAAAAAAAAAGACGCTGTTTTAGACACATTTCAATAATGTGACACACGGTTCCTACTTTAGTTCCAAATGATTTTTCACTAAATGGGTTTTGAAATATTTATTTGTAAATATAAAGACCTTTTGAATATCTGATTTTTAAAAAATAACAAACTCAAGCAACGATCAAGATAGACTCTCCAGTAGTCTTGGACTCGACTTCGTTGCGGTGATTGCTTCTGACACCCCTAGCCTCCACAGAACCCTGATGCTACAGATGTCTTTCTCTCTGGGCTTCAGTTCAACACCGAAGTGTGACGGTATAAGTGAGGCAAACCGTTTCACATCCTGTAGCCGGAACATAGTAAATAATGCAATTAAGTTTTGAGAAATCATTTGACCCGTGTGGATGTATCAGCCGCAGAGACATGGACTAATTGCCTGTCCCATTCCCACACCCATCCTCCTTCTTTTCCCTTTTGTGCCACTAAACAGAATGAGAGAAGCTTCTCTATCTGGCCTATGAAAAACAGAAAAGAAAATGCCTAAAAATTTCTCCTTACTTTTTTGCTAGTTTCCACCAAATTTAAGTTAATTCACCTATCCAAAGAGAACTCAGTGATTAATGCAAAGGGCAGTCCAGTAGGCACCTTCTTGTGTGCAAGGGGAGCAATCTGGTGTGATACACCCAAGCAAATGAGGTGGCATTGAAACTCCTGGTGTGAAAGATTTGCCTACTTGGTATCTATTCTCCCTTTCTTTTTTCTTTCTTTCTTTCTTTCTTTTTTTTTAAGATTTAAAGAATCTTAAAATGTTAAGATTTAAATTTTATTAATTTATTTGACAGAGAGGGAGAGTATGAGGGTACAAGCAGGGGGAGTGGCAGAGGGAGAAGCAGGCTCCCTGCTGAGCAAGGAGCCCAATGTGGAACTGGATCCCAGGACCCTGAGATCATGACCTGAGCCAAAGGCAGACGTTTAACCAACTGAGCCACCCAGGGGCATTCCTATTCTCCCCTTCTTTGTTACTAACAGCACCCTGATTTTTTAATGACATAATTAAAATACTCAGCTTCAGAATTCCTTGCATCTAGGAGTGATCGAAAGGAACAATAAGATCAACAGAAGTTGGCCAGAAGCCTTACCGGTAACATAAACAGTTCATTAACACCTATTTTGTATCTTAAAATAAAGCAAGTTAGGGAAAACAAAATGTCATTAAGAAAATCATAAGGAAGACAAAATACAGAACTGGAGTGCATTCACTGATACTGTAAGTTTACATTATCATGTTGACAAGATGAATCATATGTCTATACGTACCTACATCAACGTTGTCTGATGTGACACAAAACACCATAGGGGTTTCACAATTACTCACACAAGGCATCAAAAATGAAAAGACAATATAAGGTCTTTTGATAAATTTTAACTTTTTACAGTAGATTTGTGTATATTTTATAGTAATAAATGAGAAAATAGGCTATTATCCACTTGTATTTAGTGTTTTCATAATATACCTAGCTTTTAAAAAAATTTTCGGATATTTCTAGGCCATGTGTTTTTTTTTTTTTTTTTTTTTTTTTTTATTTATTTGACAGAGAGAGATCACAAGCAGGCAGAGAGGCAGGCGGGGGGCGGGGGGGCAGGATCCCTGTTGAGCAGAGAACCTGATTCGGGGCTCAATCCCAGGACCCTGAGATCATGACCTGAGCCAAAAGCAGAAGCTTAACCCACTGAGCCACCCAGCTGCCTCTACCATGTGGTTTTTTAGTTTTTCAAATTGTCACAAATCTCAAAAAAATTCACATACATATATGAGAGAGAGAGAGAAATCTTCCCTATTAGTTCTGTCTTTCTTGAGGACCCTGCCTACTACACAATTGTAATTGGGTGTCTGCTTACTACGTCTAAACGCAATCCTCTCCGACATCTGAGACCTACCACTTTCTGAACCATGTAACTATGTACACGTCCTTTTATCTCCCAGCCTCCAGATCTATATAGAGTGGGAATATCTTGGTGCCCATTTTGTAGAGGACAAAACTAAGGACTACAGTAGAAAAATAGCTTGTCCCAGGAGATACAGCTACTAAGTGGCAAAACCAGGTTTTATGGGGTGCCTGGGTGGCTCAGTGGGTTGAGCATCCAACTCTTGACATTGGCTCAGGTCATAATCTTGGGGTCATGCGGTCGACCCCCGTATCAGGCTCTGTGCTAAGCATGGAGCCTGCCTTAGATTCTCTCTCTCTCCCTCTCTATCTGCCTCTCCTACCCTGCTCACATATGCTTTCTTTCTCTCAAAAACAAAACAAAAAACAGAAACGGAACTCAAACCCAGAATTCAAAGTCTAAATGAGGCCAAAGCCCATGCACTTACCCACCGAGTTACATGGCAGGTGACGGGTTGTGTTCTTTAATGCAGCTGCTAATGTAATCACTCCAACTGGTCTTTCAGGGTTAACTTGCTTCAAGCTTATGCACTCCTTCTTTGCTGACATAAGTCCCTTGATTTGAAGCAGAACTAATTTACTTCCTTTTCTTTTCTTTTTTTTTTTAAGATTTTATTTTTATTTCAGACAGAGAGAGTGCAAGCACAAGCAGTGGGGAGAGACAGAGCAGAGGCTCAATCCCAGGACCCCGAGATCATGACCTGAGCCAAATTCAGATCCTTCACTGACTGAGTGGGCCACCCAGGCGCCCCAGAACTAATTAACTTTTCAGATCTGCAGACCACTGGCCCTGAAAAGTGAAGGACCAGACTTTTCCAGAAAATAACTCCAGACTACTAGGGAAATAATTACTTCTGATCCCAGCAAATCTGTTCAGGGTCACGTTAACATAAGACTAACCACCTGGGCACCTGTCACTCCTGCCCATAGCTCCCCTCCCTTTCCCATGACTTTCCCTTTAAAGCCCCCAGCTATCCCCAGACAGAGAAGATAGATTTGTTTTGGTTTGGGTTTTTTTGTTAAGAGAGAGAGAGAATTTTAAACAGGACCCACACCCAGCAGAGAGCCAGACACGGGCCTCGATCTCACCACCCTGAGATCATGACCTGTGCCAAAACTAAGAGTCAGATGCTTATCCAACCAAGCTACCCAGGCACCCTGAGAAGACTGTCTTTGAGATGTTCGTCTAACATCTTCCCAGATTGCCAGTTTCCCGAATAAAGCAACCAAATGGTGAACAGCCAAACCTGAGTTCAAAATGGGTTCTCTGTCTGGTAACACCAACACAGAAATGGACTGTGACTGGGTAAATCTTAGGTGAGTAAAAAGAGTATATGCATGTTGCTCAGCATATAAACAAATCAAGATTATTGTGTGCTAGCTCTCTTGCCTAGGGTAGGATTTTAATTTCAAAAGAAGCGGAAGGCTGTTCCATATTAACTACTCCTGCTAACACTCCATTTTACTTCAGATAAAGATATCCTGTCTGTCAGGCACCCTGAAGTTTATCTGTGGAAGGCTGGATTTATCCATTTCAAACTGCCCATACTTCCACAATCTCACTTTATTTTCCCTGTAGCCCCCTGAGTCAAGAAGGGCAAGTACTATTAACTCCATTTTCCAGGTGAAAGAAGTGACCCCTGGAGAGGTTAAGTAAGTCACCCAAGGTCACACAGCAAATTAGTGGTACAAGCAGTATTGGAAAGCCTATCTCCTGACGTCCAAAGCACGCTTTCCATTATGCTGTGATCCGCCAACCTGTCACTTCCACCGCTTCTGAAGGGCTTAGAGTCGATGGGGCATGCTATCAGTTCCTCAGAGTAAAACTGTCCTATCTGGGTAAGAAAATGTATGAGCATGGGCACACACATGCACACACACACACAAAGATACACTATAATTGCATTTGCCGAAATGGTTTTATAACAGTCCAGTTGAGAATGCAGAAAATTCCAGGCTGCATTTCAGAAACAGAGCCCAGAGGGTCAACTTCATCGTGAAAGAGGATTTCTTCATTCATGGGTGTATGGGTGGGTGGCTGGCTGGCCAGACGGGCTGCATGAACAATGGCTCAGGGGACTACAGGGTAAAAGCTCATTTAACTTTCACTGCTATTAAGCAGCAACGATGAAAACATGACTGGGAAACAGGCATGCCCAAGAAAGAACATGGAGAACAATTAACCCTTCTGTGACTTTCTCCCTATTTCTAAACTGCAGGGTATGATATAGTTCTTTGTGAATAACAAGTTAACATTTTGACTCATTCTATACAATATTTAGAAAAAAGGAAGAGCTATGGGGTATTGAGTTTAAAAAAAAAAAATCTCAGCATGAGATTATGGTCATATGAAGTCTTACCTGAAACCAAAGAAAGTACAAAGGGAGGTAACATACCACATTGTTGGTTTAGCACCAAAGCCAGGATTATCAGATGGCAATATCTGCCTTTCATAAGCAAGCAACCAGTCAGACACCTGCCTCAGTGGCACTGGCCTCAACAACGCAGAACTTAATTTCTCTCCTCATGGCTGGCTAGATGAACAGACATAATAAGGCAAAAAGAGGAACCACAGAATTTGAAGCTCAAAGACAAAAGACTGGCACTGGGGATAGAAGTTTCTAGGAAACTGAAAGAAGGTTTCCAAACATGCTGTCAAGACCAATGCCAGTGTCCTCCCATCAAGGGAGAAGCCCACTAAAAGCTCTACTGCCCTACAGTGTTTCCTTGAAAATCATCAGAAAACCTCAAGTATCTTTTTCTCTGCTACCCAAGCAAAAGGAAGTTTGGGAACTTCACACACTAGGAGACTGGCCACCTTCTCAAAACTCACTTGCCACAGATTCAAAGATGCTCAAAACATGGACCAAGTTTCCCTTCAAACAAGAATTAATGGTGCCTGGGTGGCTTAGTCAGTTAATTGTCTGCCTTCAGCTCAGGTCATGATCCTAGGGTCTTGGGATTGAGTCCTGCATTAGGATCCCAGCTCAGTAGGGCATCTGCTGCTCCCTCTGTCCCTCTCCCTGGCTTGTGCTTGCTCTCTCACACACGTAAAAATAAATAAAATCTTTTAAAAAATCAAACAGGAATTAATATTGGGCTTAAAACAGAAAGAAAGTGATTTGAGGCCCACCAATCTGGGCTGGAGAGTGAGCATGATGGGAAAGGTGAGGGAAAAGCCAAGAAAAAAGTCAATCAAAGGTGCTTTCCCTAAAAATCCTGGAATCCGTGTCATCCAGTCATGGTACCATGTCCCAGAGAGAAACACAATCTGGGACCCGGAAGGTTTTTCACAATTCTACTCAGACACACAACAAAATGTAAATAGGGAAGAATCAATTCTTGATGCGTAGAAAACACCAGCAACTCATTCTCTTCTTGTTGCTTCCTCTCTCAAAACTCTTCACAAGTTTGGTAAGTAGCTGACAAACACTCTCCCTTCTGACCCTTACCAAAAACACTCTAATACCCAACCTGGGCAGCCTGTCCTGCTCACTTTTGTAATCTCTCAACTCCTTATTATGCAGTTTGACACAACCTCTCAGTTTCTTTCATTTTCTTCCACTTCTGCTAGTCTTGAGAGGATCTGGGAGTTCACCAAGGGAATACAGATATTTCTTGTATAGAGATTAGGGAAACGGTGAAGACTATGAATAGCCATATGCAAATAATTTTACTGTTTAACGTATTACATTTTGTCCCTTTGAATTCCACTGTCTCAAACAAACTCAAAAGCTAGCACTTGAGGAGCACGTGAGTGGCTCAGTCAGTTAAGCAGCTGCCTTCAGCTCTGGTCATGATCTTGGGGTCCTGGGATCAAGTCCCGCATCAGGCCTTCTGTTCAGTGGGGAGTCTGCTTTTCCCTCTCCTTCTGTCCCTCCTCCCAACTGTGCTCTCTCTCAAATGGATAAAGTATTAAAACAAACAAATGAAAAATCTAGCACTTTAATGGAGGAAGCTTTTCAAATGCTAGACCAGGAATTCAAGACTCTAAGAGATCTAAGAGACTCAAATCTGACTCCAGAGATCATGGTCTTTTTTTTTTTTTTTTTTGAGATCATGGTCTTTTTATAACATCGAAGATAACAATAGGAACTACGGTCAAAAAGAGATCTTTTTCCAGCCTCATTTTGATCAAGCCAGTAAGTATTACTATGTGCCAGGCATTGGGCTTGGTGGTAGGAATACAGAGATGACTAAGTCAAGATCCTTGTCCTTAAAGAGGTCACAGTCTACCGCAGTGTTTCTCAAACTGCATTCCTCAGAGCACAAGTGTCTTGGTAAAAAGGGGTCCGTGGCCCAACCATTTGCAAAATGTCGCTTTTCCTTTTGGATATTTTTCAAACCTATCCTAATTCTAAATTAAGAAAAGTTTATTACTTTACTCCAGGGTTTCTCAAATTTAATTCAGTACTGACTTATGCGCTTTGCAAACACTCACCTTGAGATGAGCTTACAAATGTTGACGTAGAGGCATTCTACCTTTAGCTTAAGCAAACAGATAAACAATCCGCACTTTTAAGATGAAATAAGGACAGTGAAAGCATTTGTATATAAATCACGTTGCATTTCAACCAAAAAGGCAAGTGAATTTAAATGTCCAAACTGAGAGTATCTTTGTCTTGTTACAGTGAGAAAGTGAGCAATGAATAAAAATAGGTTGTGTGTGGGGTTATCTATTTTGCTTATGCAGGCAATGGGAGAGATATCCATCCTTCCAGAATATTAGGAGAAACTGTAGTAAGATCAAATCCTTGGAATCCATAGGGGTTACAGTCAGGGAAACTTTCCGGCATCCACTGGGTGGGTGGTGACAATTCCCTCATCAGTCACTTCGAGAGCATGGTCCTTTAGCCGGCTACAGCATCAATGACGAGTTTCTCACCAGCACAGTTCTGTGGTATGATTTGGGAATCATTCCCGGAAGCTGAGCCTCAAGCCTGTTTCTCTGGGACTCCAAATGATTCTTTGAAACGCCTCAGATCCCTTAATAAATTCCTTTTTTATTTAAATTAGCCAGAGCAGATTCTCCTGTTGCAACTAATACCCTGGGCCATGTTTTCCTTTCCCACTTCCAGTATCCAGGCAAAAAAACTGTCTTAGCCATTCACAACCCAACATTTCCCTCTCAGGAAACTCTAACCCAGCAATATTTTTCTGTGGAATCTCCACTGCTCTCCTTTACCTTCAAGCTATAAGTAGTCAATGAGACTGACCCCTAGTTCTAGACTCCCACCTGCATTCCTTGCCAACTCAATCTTCTTTCTTAGCCTAAGGCTAGTCTATTTATTGTATGAAATATACTTTTCTGTCAGTCAACATGGCAAGGATCTTCGGCTAAGTCAAAAGCCTAGCTCTTCATTTATCTTTTGAGTTGTAAATACATCCCTGGACACACCAGTGCTTTGAACCCAGTATTTATCTGAACCGAGTATTTATCTCTCAATCTATCCCACTCTTCAACGATCATTTTGCTTTTTTTGGTTATACAATTCATAGCTCTTCCAAAGTGTGAAGAAATCTGTCAGTGTAATTTCAAAACAAGATCCGGGTGGCCTAAGTATTAAAGCAGGCAAGAATGCCAGGAACTGTGCTGTTTCCTAGCTTGGTGAGTAACTACAGAACTCAGGCAAATTGAAATGGTATCCATAGCACCCTCTCAAGAGGAGGTTCTCAGTGCCTTCAGAGGCTTCCAGTTTAAGAGCACAGGGTCTGGGGCACCTGGGTGGCTTACTGGGTTAAGCCTCTGCCTTCCAATCAGGCTTTCTGCTCAGCAGGGAGCCTGCTTCCCCCACCTCTCTCTTTGCTTGCCTCTCTGCCTACCTGTGATCTCTCTCTTTGTCAAATAAATAAATAAAATCTTAAAAAAAAAAAAAAAAAAAAGAGTGCAGGGTCAAGACCACTGAGAAAGGTTACTTAAAAACTGCTCAAGGAAAATATTTAAATAGTCATCTTAGGAGGGAAAAAGCACATTTCTTGATGTAGTGGTTTTAAAAAGATTTAGATCCGACATGTGAATTCCCATAGAATCCTACTTAGCTCCCTTATCTATGTCAAAGCAAACTTAGTTTCACATCAATGGTGCTTCTCATTTATCTTAATGCTAAGGATTTATTTCTTATGCAAAATTGTTCATTTTTACCAGCTTGGAACTTTAAAAAAAAAATCACATTCTCTTCTTCAAGAATTTTCATTAAGCCAAGGTGTCATCAAGCTGAAAATCTGCAGACACAATGTTGGCTTACTTTTGCAGGAAAACTCAGAGGAGTGCCCAATCCAAGCAACAGCGGATTATCACAAGCACTGCTGACAGATTCTTAACAGTGCTGGGAAGAGAAAAAAACATAGGTGGTATATAATGATTTACAAAGATTTCTGCTCTAACCTAAATTTGAACACATAAGTTAGTCTATTCTGCCCCATGACTGTCTGTGGCCAGGAAGCTGCATACTTCGTGAGGGTGGTGGGGGGGGCACGGGGGGGGGAGTGGAGTTACAGTTGAAACTCAGAATGATTTTGTCCTATGATGTATACACAGGACCTGAGTTCATAACCTGGTACCTGGAAGCATGCCGATTATCACAGAGATAAAAATTAAACATACAGATGATAGACCACGTAGATTTTTCACATCGCATATATTTATTTACTGAGGCACCAGAGAGAGTCATAATCAAAATGTGAGTAGGTAACGTCACTAACCAGAACAAAATTATCAAGCTACCTAAGAAGTGTTAAAAAAAAAGAGAGAGAAGATTTCAAGGAAAAAGAGTCAGACTTCAATCAAAAATTTCAGGCAGAACTATAGACATTATCAGTTATGATCTGCATAGCAATAGTCAAAGAAACTTCAAAACAGTCGAAACACAATTAACCGAACATTAAAACCCAGAGCATCAATATTTATTAGTGTACTTTCTAGCTCTGTGTCCAATTAAGTCCCCAAATCTCCTTAGACTTAATCCCCCTGATCATATGGGTGTCTAATACTTATCAATGCAATTTTCGTGATTGCTAAGGAAACACTCCCTATTCATTCCATTAGTCTTTATCATCACTATATTAAATGATTCCCCCTAGTGTTTTCCCCCAGCCACCACTGGTCTGTCATTACAGTACTTCTGTTTTCCCAGAGTCTCAACACTTGGATGCCCTTGTGAATGGTTTCTTCTTTTTTCTCTTAAATTAAACCATCCCACTGTCTTGCAAAGGACCAGGCAACTGCTTGAAGACTCTAACTTGTAACTTGAGCTTCCTACCAAGCTCTTTAATTAAGCAACAATATCATTGCTTCTCTGGTTTACAAGATAATCATCTAATCCCTTTTGTTAAACTATTCGGCCTTTGGCCTTACAGTTTATTCACTTGGGAACTAGATTACAGCTTCCCAGACTAAAGCTACAGTGGCATTATTGTGACTTGTTACAAGTTTAATTAACGCCAAACAATGCCAGCCCAATTGCTGGCTTAATACCGTTTCCTTTCATTTTGCCTTTAATAACCCTCTTGATTAGTATTTTTCTAAATGTTCTCAACTCACTTCTCCTGTTGAATTACAACATTCCTACTGGAAAGTGGCTGCTCAATTTAAAGACTTTAAAATTCTTGATCTGGGTTTGCAGTGACATGTTTAGTAGATCAGCTGAAGGGAGAAAAGAAAATGGTAAAATTACCTTCATTGGTGACATCATTGATAGAACAAAGCACATTTTATGAAACTTCTTCACATACCATATTCAGAGAGCTGGGCAGAGTAAATATTACCATGTCCATTTTATTGATTGCTGGTCTCCAAACCATGTCAATGCATACCAACCCAATGAAGTTGTTTCAAACAACACAGCTCCTTTTATGTCATTTTACTCTTTTAACAGTCTATAAATAAGACCATCCTTTGAGCAAAGGGGATGCTGGCTTTTAAATAAGCACCGTTTGAAAGCCTCTGTTATAGAAGAAGGAGTCAAAGCTCAGCACAGTAGTGAGTTTACCAAAGTCAAACAGTGAATTATTAAAAAAGCAAAGACAACAACCAGGGTTTCCTACCTCTAAGTGACAACATTTGTTTCTGATACACTTATAGCCTTTGGAAGGTAGAATGCCAAAAGAATAAGGGATGCATTTGTGAACCCCTTCTCATGAGTTCATGAGTTGTATTTTTAAATAGCCTTCTTGTTGACTGCAAGACTTAGGCTCTAGAAAAGCTAGATATCTTTTACTGATTCATTAAGTCATTCCTTTACCAATAAGCTTACTCTGTGCCCACCACCCTACTACCCTGGGAAACCAAAAGCACAGGAAAGGACTGAACACTGTTTCTGCACCATTAAGCATACCAGTGGGACATCCATAAAGGCATTAAAGACCCAGAGAAAAATCACCAAAAATGTAGAACAAATGGCATAAAATACCAAGTCCTAAGGAAAGAAGGACTAGTAAGGAGATTAATACTAAAATAAGAGAAAGAAAAGAAAAAAAAAGGGAAAGGAAAGTGAGACAAAGCATGAATCATAGGAAACAGGGTCAATCAACCTGGAGTTCTTCACCACTTACTCAACTTACAAAGAAGGCAAATTTATAGCCATTTGACCTCTGTAGGGCTCAGTCTCCTCATGTGCAAAGTTCATATGATATTACTAGCTCCCTCTACTCTGCAAAGCCTACTGTGAAAATACCAGAAGATAAAATACTTTGATGCTTTTAGAAAAGCATAAGGTCATCTATAAATAAAGTACAGGGAAGGGTAATGAATGATGAAAGATTAAGTTAGTAAAGGGAGTAAAGGGAGTAAACCACTTCTATTACTTTGTCCAAAATTTTTAAATAATATTTAAAGTCATTATCATTTTTAAAAACTGGGAATACTCAATATATACCTAATTGCAAAAGAAGAGTCTCAAAGTTAAAGAACTTGGTCAGAGGAGAACCTTAGGCTTCTATGCAGACAGGTTCCATTACTGGTTCCAACCCTCATATCCTGGGAATTTTAGTTTAATCACTTAAAATGTGTTGATTGAGTACTTCTTTTATGGCATGTCCTAGTCTAAGTTGTGGGGAGAGGTTGGTGAGCAAGACAGGCTTGATCTCTGTCCTCATGGGATGAATTCTTCTAGCGGAGAATAGAGGAAAGGGATAGGAAGACGCCAATAAGCAAAGAAATAAATGTGGGAACGAGATCATTTTAGTATGTATCAGTATGAAGACCATAAAACAAACCATGTCAGAGATAGTGACTTACATAGGGAGCAGGGAAAAGGTGGTCCTTTAGCTCAGGTAATGATCTAAAGGAGTAAGTAGCATGTGAGTGGAAATTGGAACAATACAATACTGGATACATTACAAAATTCCAGGCCAGAGCTGCTCCAAGGAAAACCCAAGGACAGGGCTGAGAGTCAGGGATCAAATGTAAACTTGACTTGTGAGAGATAAGGATATTAAGGGAATATCATGGCAGTGAGAAAATTAATCTTATCCTGATAAAGAAAAGCCAGTACAAACTTCATCCTAACCCAGACAATCTCTCTTTACTTACCAAATTCATTACGCTTATGCTTTGGCCACTTGAACAAGGCTGGAAGGGGAAATTTGGACCCACCCTGCAAAGGGAGACCATGGAAGCTCTAGCCCTATTTTTTTTTTCCCTGTGAGACCTTCAATGGGCATTGGAGGGTCAAGGAGTCCCAACATGGCTTCTTTTATTGAACAATTCCAAGTTAGTGGGGCCTTAATATGGCCTGTGGTCCAAAGATGTCAGAGAAGTAAAGCTTGAGAAGCTAAAGAAGTGTTCTGTCGATGGTTAAGTCCTGGTAAGAATCAGAGGACTTCAAGACGGACTTCACAGTACGAGATACCTGGGCTGTCTATTCCCATCCTCTGAAAGTTCCTGCACAATGTCAGGTACCTTGTTCTATAGATCTCTCCAAGCTCTTGTCACTGCTTCTTCCTCTCATCTTTCAGGCCTGGAGGAGTATAGGTGGGTAAGAGCACCTTCTAGTACCAAGTTACTGCACTCTCCTCTGCCCTTCTGCTAGGAAGATGGGGATCTGAACAAAGGCCAGAAATGTAGTAAGAATGGTTGGGACTCTTGGGTGTTCTCCACATAGAGATAGTTATGGAAACTGGAATTCTGGATGAAGTTTCTAGGAAACACATCATCAAGAGACAAGAGCAATGACTGATGAGTAACTTTAGGAAATGCCCAAAGAGAGGAAGTAGGAAGAAAAGCTGAAAAATGGGACAGGGAAATAGCAGTTGGGAAGAAAAGAAGCAGAGACAGTGTTTTGTCCAGAAGTAAAAAAGAAAATCATAAGAAGAAGGAGTAGATCAGAGAGCAATGACAGAGAACAGCTCTTGGATGTGATAAGTGAGATATGTGGTGCGAAGATGAAGGAAAAGATAATAGTGGCCTGCGGTAGTGATGGCATCTGTAGGCCAGGAGACATCCATGAGCCCTTTCCTACCTGCAAATGAAGAGGGTACCATGAAGCAAAGTGCCTCCCTGACTTACTCCGTCAACAGTCACTGTATTCTTGATATGAGCAAGGGACCAGGGGGAGAATTTATTTGCTCTCTGGGCCATCTAAACACTAACGTTGGTGTGTTCTGAGTTTCATCCTAGAAAAAGCATAGCAACTGAGCAATTCCCTAGACACGGGGGACAGAATTTGAGAATGATAGAAAAGTAGGATCCCCTTCTTCTTGGGCCTCTGGGTTGGTGTTGCTGTAGTTGCAAAAGGAGTATGATAGGCAAACAGTAGGTGATCTCAATTCAATTTAAAAGAAATAAATATTTGCTGAAAATATACATATGCTTAGTAAGGAGATAGGTTCTATGGGAGACAGAATTAAATGAAATTTTCCCTACGCTCCAGGAGCAAAGAGCTTCATGGTAGAAACAAAACTAATGCACAGGTAAGAAATAGGAAAAAAATCCAAAAGACAAAAAACACAATGCATTCCTCATGATTAATGAAATATTATGGGATTATCTACGAGGATAAAGACAGAAGAATTTAATGTCTCATTCTTGCTGTTGCTGTTTATGTGTTTTCTAACATTTCTACATTTGGCATGAATTCGTACTGAAATCAGGAGAAAAAAAAAAGCAGTAAATTAAAAAAAGAATCGCTCCTTTCTAAAAAGGAGACCTTGGTAGTCAAAGCTAAGACAGCCCTGGGTGGAACTCCAGACATGCTTCTTCCTAACAATTTGACCTTGGGCAAGTTCCTTAACACCCAGGTGCCTAAATTTTCTCATCTATAAAATCTTAGGTGCTTTCTGGCAAGAAACCAGGAAACAAGATCATAACCCCCAAGAAACTTGTGGGAATAAAAAAAAAAATCTTCCAATGTTACAAGCTTACTTTAGTTGGCATCTCAAACTAAAATTCCCAAAGTTACTGAGCTACTCATAAGGATTTTAGGAAGAAATGATGCTTAAGAGTGGAGCTGGCTCCAACTCTAGCTCCATCCATTACTTACCTATAACTGGCCTCAAATAAGTTATTTATTTCAGCTTTCTGAATCTCAGTTAAGGCTTCATCTATGAGATGGGGATAAGAATGGAACCCATTTCCTAAGGACACTGTGAAGAAAATGCATGTCAAGTGCTATCAAGGTACCTGGCACACAGTAAGTGTCTAATTAATTTTTACATACAAAGTAATTATCACCTGTAAAGGCTGATGCTGTTTCAGACGAATCTGCGGGAAGACAGGCATGAAGAGGGATATGTCTTTTTCATCTTTATTTCACCGGTGCCTTGCACAACGCCCTAACATAAAGTAGAGGGCTGATAAATATTTGTGGATAAATGAACAAATAAATGTGCTGATTTTCCCATTCCATCAAGGGTTCCATCTATATATTATGAAGCTGGCCTAGACAAACGAAAAAGGTACACTTTTAAGTGCTTAAATTCAATTCAATGAGTTTAAAAATTAATTCATTTCATTGAGTTCTCTGAGTTTATTCAGTAAGGGGTAGGGGAAGCCAGAGGCATTTTCACAGCTTAAATATACTACCTGGTTATTCAACTTCCAGTGAGAAGCTTAACCCACTGGGAAGAATCAGAGGGCTTCTTTCATCTCTCAGAATCCTAGTAATCATCTTTAAAGGGAAAGTCAGTGTGAAAAAAGGAAGCAAAGAGCCGATGAGGGAGGCGGGATGGAAATGACAAAAAGAGAAGAAAAAACAGAAGACGGAGAGGAGAAAGGGTCTCTCCATCCTAGAGCCATATTTTACTACCCCACACTGTGTGATAGGTTATTTTGTCAGCATCTTCGAGCTCCAGTTCCCAACTAACAAATAAAGAGAGGGTAGCTTCCAAGTAATAGCCCATAGGGGTAAAATCTTGCTGCAGGTGTAAAGGGGAATGCTTGCCTACATTAGAAAATATACGCTGACATAAATGTCACCAACTCTACCTAAAAGAGAAAAGCAAAGTATCGGAAGACATGAATTCGAGTAAAATCCCTAGGACAGCTTTTTATACCTACTAATGTTTTCTTGAAGATTTATCCATCCTTCTGAACACTTGCTGGAATGTCATTTCCTCCGAGAAGCCCTCCTTCCCCACTCAGCCCAGGTTGGGTACTTTGTTACAGTGCTCTAGCAGCATCTGGTACCCTTCCACCAGAGCTGGTCCCACTGTTGTAATTAGGTAATTATTTAGATAATTGTTTATTCTCTCTGTCTCCTGCAGGATGCACACCAGTTCCAAGAGGGCTGTGTGCCCATCTACCTGTTCACCCTGAAACCACACAAATTTACACATGCCTTATGATGAAATAGAGAAGCAAATATATACATATACCGTTCCTCCTCATTATTGGTGGACTCTGTATTTGTGAACTTGCCTACTCACTAGAATTTATTGGTAACACCAGAATCAATGCTCACGGCACTTTGCAGCCACTCGTGGGCATGCCCGGGGTGGTGACTGATTTCTCTCCAGAAACATGTTCCAAGTGAGGTTGAACAAAACAACACTCCACCATCTTGTTCCAACTCTCATGCTATGAATGACTCTTTTTCTGGAGTCTATTAGTGCTCCGTTTTTCATACTGTCGTGCTTTTTTTGGTGTTCCCTGTTTAAAATGGATCCCAGGTGTAGGGCTGCTGGGCCACACAATGTTCCTAAGAGCAAGAAGGCTGTGACGTGCCTGATGAAGAAAATACAAGTGCTCGATTAGTTTCATTTGGTCATGAGTTATAGTGCTGTTGGCCATGTGTTCAATGTTAACAAATCAACAATAAGAATTAAGTTATTTGCCTTTAAACAAAAACAAACATAAAACAAAGTTATGTACTGATCAGTTAACCACAACATTGGGGCCAGAGACTTGCAGGAACCCTGAATTTCCTCTAAGAGCAATGGCTTAGCATTCATTAATTCAGTGTTGGTGGCAACTTTCTAGAACATAAATACTGTAAAAATCAAACTTCAACTGCCATGTATATTGGACATATACATTTGTATTTAGTAAGTTTGTCTCTGTGTGTGTGTGTGTGTGTGCGCGCACGCGTGCACCCTTAGTAGCTCTCCTTTATTTTGGAGTGCCTCAACCTGTCTTTAAAATTGCCAAACGGGGGTGCCTGGGTGACTCAGGCAGTGAAGCCTCTGCCTTAGGCTGAGGTCCTAATCCCAGGATCCTGAGATCGAACCCACATCAGGCTCCCTACTCAGTGGGAAGTCTGCTTCTCCCGCTCACTCTGTTCCTCCCCTGGGCTTGTGCTGTCAATCTCTCTCAAATAAATAAATAAAATCTTTTAAATAAATAAATAAGTAAGTAAGTAAAATTTCCAAAGCTATGGATACTGGAGGATGAAGGAATGTATAAGGTTAAGTATGTATATGTATATGGGGCCTTATGCTGTTCAGCTACAGGTAGGGATGGGGGGTGTTGACATTCATATTACAATCTAAGGGAACGTTCTCACTGCATAGAGTTGTTCACTGGGGTGACACTTCACACCAAATACAAATTTCACACCAATTTCACTTCACACCAAATACACACACACACACACACACACACACACACACATTTGCAAATGATTCTGGACATTCATGGCTTCCTTTTATGTACCACAGTTGGAAACCCTAACAGAGACATCAATATTAAGAGAGAGGTTAGAATAGACAAACACATATATCCTATACGACACGTTCAATTTTACATCAAGTTATTTACACTGCTTAAGATTTACATTATTTGCCTTTTACCCACTAATAACAAACACCAGCAAATTCCAAGTTGTATGTATACCAGAAAAATGACAATGTGTTATCAAGCACTGGCTTGAGATATTTCCTAAGGTGGGGACACCTGGGTGGCTCAGTCCTTTAAGTGTCTGCCTTCGGCTCAGGTCATGATCCCAGGGTCCTGGGATCGAGTCCCACATCAGGCTCCCTGATCAGAGGGGAGTCTGCTTCTCCCTCTCCCTCTTCCTCTCTCTTTCCTACTCTCTCTCTTTCTCTCTCTCACTTTCTCTCAAATAAATTAAAAAAAAGAAAGAAAGAAAGAAAGAAAGAAAAAAAGAAAGAAAGAAAGATGTCCTTTAAGGTGAACTAAACACGGAGAGAAAACCCAGAGAGTACTAAATATACACATTGCAGCAAGAATATTGATGTTAATCTCTTTTGTTTGCTTTCCTAAGATTCTCTGGCTTCTCAGGTCTGGAGGGCAGGCAGTAATATAAATTTAAGCTTTAATATCCAGGCTCGTTGTAGGCAGTAACCACTACTACTAAGCCCCTGACTCTGTGTCTCTTGAACAGCAGACTATGTTTCTCAGTGAAGCTTCCAGTTAGATTGTCGGTGGAGGATGAAAGAAAGAAAGAAAGAGGAAAAGATGGAGAGAGGGAAAGGAAGGGAGGAAAGAAAGAAAGAAAGAAAGAAAGAAAGAAAGAAAGAAAGAAAGAAAGAGAAAGGAAGAAATCAATCCCCGTAAATGGTTCTGTGAAAATTCTGATACGAGCTAGAATAACTCTACCATTAATAATTCAGTGTTGGTTGAAACTATACAATTGTGAGTAGTTTATACGGACCAGAATTGGCGTGTGTTGTACCACAGGTGGATGCGAGGTCACCAAGAAACCACTTCACAGCTTTCCCAGAAGTGTAGAGTCAAAAAGGTCACTTGTGGTAAAAGATCTTTTGGATTAGTCTTTTAAATCAATGCATGAATTAAAGACAATTTACATATAAATAGGCTAATACTCTGGCTTTGAAATTAAATGAATTTTTATAAGATTTAAGTAACTGCAGAAAAGGTCAGTTAGGCATTAAGTATACATAATGTGATTTCTGAAAACTGCTTGTCTTGTTGGTTTATTAATATTTTGTATTCATTGTCAGTGTCATTCTTTAAAAATTGCGTGCATAATTAGCAACACACCAAAGTGAAAGACAGGCCCCTCAACTAAGGAAACGTACTTCACAAGTCCGTATTTGGAAGAAAGGGTCTAGAATCTAGACATAAAAAGCCAAAAATTAATATTAATACACATTTCAAACATATCACAACATGTTCTAAACAAGCACGGTATCATTCAAGTGAAATTCACCTTGACATTTAGCTTCCCTGATGAATCACTGCTCTTCCAAAACACCATAGCTGTAGGTGGTCTACTAAGTTATCAGAGAAGAATCAGGATCACTCTGTAATCCCAATTAGCCTCTTTGGGAGTGTAAATCTGGAGTTTTTTCCAAGTGTGATGAAGAGACAGAGCAGAACTTCTCTAGTAACAAACCCACTCCCTGCCACCACCACTTTTATAAACATCAGAATACTTTAAAAAATGTTCAGCCCCAGGATGAACAGGTGGAGCACAGGGCATTTTTAGGGCAGTAAAACTATTCTGCCTGATACTACAAGGACAGATACATGAAATTCCGCATCTGTCCAAACACACAGAATGTGCAACACAGAGAGAATCCTAACATAAACTAGTGACTTCAATTAATAACAATGTATCGGTATAGATTCATCAATTATAAAATGCATGACACAATGGAAGATGTTAATAATAGAAAAACTGGGTAGAGAGAAAAGGTGCACAGGAATTTTGTACTGTTTGCTCAATTTTTCTGTAAACCTAAAACTGCCCTAGAAAAATTAAGTCTATTTTTAAAAATGGTGGACCAAATTTAATAACATACTCAAAGACACTTTCTTTAGATAAATGGTTTAGCTATACTCTGAGGAGCCCTCTCCATCCTAGGAGGTGATTCACTGACCACTTGGCTTGGGGATATCTGGGGAAATGGAGCAGGAGAGAAGAGTGAGCAATGAAAATGAAGCCACTCAATCTAAGCCTACATTCCCACCCCTGTTTCAGACAGAGCAACCCTTCATCTGTTGTACATATCGTTTCCCATACTAGAGTCCATTAAAGTGTAAGTTCCTCAGCAAACGAAAAAAAAAAAAAAGGCATGAAAAACACTGATGCAAACCCAATAAAATACCTAGCTAATGATCCCATACACTAATTCTCTGAGCTACTGAATAAATAAACATTGAACTCAAACTTCCCACCTGACCATTATTACAGCCTGTGACTGAGTTAAGGAGAAGCTCAGTGAATGTCTTGGAGGGTCCAACTGATCAATGCTTACAGAGCATCAATCATGTCCCAGTACTCCTCGAGGACATGCAACATATTTTGAAGATACAAGTGAAATGCAAAGCCCTATTCCAGCCCTCAAGAAACTTATAATCTTAAGGAGAGATAAAGCTAATACTCATAATAAAATATGGAAATAGACTATGTCTAAACACTTAGGACCCAACGTAATGAGCTAAAACCAGATTTCAGGTCTTCTGTCCGGTGTCAACAAATTGCCAGTCCTCCATGGAGGAAGAGCAAGTACGGAAGAGAACATTCCAATCCCCAGATTGCCTAAATCTTTGTCTCCCTTTGAAAAAGGCAAAATCAATGCTAGCAAAGTCCGACAATCAGCAGCGGACAGTGTCTTTATTACAGACAGACATAAAAAGGAACAGAAGCAGAATGTAAGCAATGCTTAACTGTTTTGTTCGAGTCCGTTGTCGACATGCCTCTTCTCCAAACTAGTGACTCCCCACCAGGTACTCACTAAGGAGTCAGTTCCCGGGATCTTGCAGATGGTGGGTTCCTTCCAAACAAAGGCACAGTGGGCTGGAAGACTGGGCGACCTCTCTCAGGGGCTGTTGAGAGATGCCCGGCCCAACAGCAGCAGAAGCAGCCTCCAATCAAGACGGCTTGCTGCCCAAGACCTCCTCACCCTACCCCTGCAGAAAGAAACACTTGAGATGACATCTATCCCTAATACCCAGCACTATACTATAGAAAAAACACTCTGCTGTTTATGACAGGCACAGGGATTTTTTTTTAAGCCTGTATGTGTGTTATGCTATAAATTACCCTGTTTGTGGGTGTGAGAATAAATATCCATGTATATAGATGTGTATACACACACACACACACACACACACACACACAGAGTATGTTACAGTTAAAACCATGCTGTCAACAGCTACTCAAATCCAGAGAAATTTATGGCTGTAAATACAGGCACACATTCAGGATAAAGACAGGAGAATTATAAATACTTCGTCAGAATAAATAAACTGCCTGAGGAGCATAACCATTTGCATCACAGCCTTGCCAGTTCACAATGATGGCCAGCAGACCTGTTGCAAATGAATGACTGAGATCAAACACGATTAAAAATGCAAAGCTGCTGCACCCAAATGACATGCTTTATTTGACAATGAACCCTGGACTCAAAGGCACCAATGCAATCTACAAGGAAAGTGCTTTTTGGTAATTCACTTGCCCACTGAGGTCCACTATTGAGGAGTCATACTGCAGGACTTTCTTAAAGTAGGCAGAGTTATTTATAGCCATTAGTAATTGCACCTTGAGACTATCCTTCAATTATAAATTTCTTTTTTTTTTTTCACTGAGAATTGATAGTTTGTGCTTTACCAACATGAAACCCAGAAATTGGTAGGAACTTGCATAATACATTAGCTATGAGTAGCTGAAGAGTGTGGGCTTTAAGTATGTACAGGAAAATTAATAGCTATACTAAAGTTGGTGGGCAGATACCCTTGTACAGAAACTACAGCAAAGATTGAACTGGTTAAAAACTGAAAATAAAAAATAAATAAAAGATTCTAATGTCTATAAGACACAAGAAGTTTCAATGGAAGGAAGCCAGCCCCCGTTTCCTTAATCCCAGTATAATTTGATTCTACTGCATGTTATTTCTTATATATACATACATACAAATACAAGGACATTTAAAGATTTATTTTTAATAGCCTATAAATTGAAAGTAAAACATAAAGGTCTCAGAATCAGATGTTGAAAAGGAGACTTACATACAAGTGATTTATTAAGGAACAGCTCCCAAGAGAAATAGCTGACGCAGTGGCAAGAAGCCACACAAAGGTAGGACTTGGGGTACAGTCCTTTAAAGGGAGTGTTCCCACTGGCAAGGGACCTGGGCTTTTACATTCCCTCACCACTCAGTCGCTGGTAAGGGCTGGGCACAAAGCCTATAGCTCTGGGAGAGATGGGTGCAACTGCACCACTAGAAGGAAAGGACCCCGAAGCTAGGGTGGGGTTCTCCAAGATGGTGAAATGCACTGGCGGGAGCTGGTTGATTCTCTGGAACCTTCTATTACAAAGCAACAAACGGCCCATATTTTCCTGCCATGAAAACGCCTATTGATTTCCTTTTAAATAAAAGCAAGGATAGAATAAAATTAGAGAATTCAAATAGTACAGAAAGACAGAAAATAAAATACTCTCTTCTCTTGCCCCCACCTTCTTTTCAAAGATGATCCTTATTTACAGTTTTCTATAAATCCCGCTAAGGGAAGGAAACACACACACACACACCCACACACACACAATATATCTGTATAAGTATTAATTTTAAAAATACACAGATTGGACTATGGTATCCATAGTCCATAGTCCATTGGACTATGGTTTTTACCTTATTTCCCCTAAGTAAACATCTCGGCTATACTGTAGTTAGGAAGATAGATAGATAGATAGCAAAGAAAAAGGCAGGGAAGGGAAAAGGCTGGAAGGACGGAGGGAGGGAGAGAAAGGGGAAGGGATAAGGACACTGTACTTCACTGACTCGAAGATAAACAGTTTTTCCACATTTTAACATTTCTGTAATCAGATATCTTACAACTGACAGCATTTCAGATTTGATAAAATGCAGCAGATAGACATATAAATATAGTTATAGATAACGACAGCTGGGCACACACAGCTCTACCCCATGAGAGGCAATTCAGGAGAGAAGTTCAGAATATACCAGTACATTGCTTATTACTGAAACACCATTGCGTTCTGGGAATAAGCTCCCTATTTGATACAGCTAATATTCTCTTAATAATATGTATTATATTCATAAACTTTCACTGTAAGTTTTCATCATAAGTCCATGAATGAGACTGATTTATAGTTTCCTATTTCGTGCTGTCTTTGTCAGATTTAACAAAGTTCGTTACGTTAGCTTCCTAACGTGGTGGTTTTCCTTCTCGGTGTTGTGGATAATTTTATTTTGATAAAAGAATTCACATAGTGAATTCCAATGAACTCAAATTCAGAAAGTACAAAAGCACATACATTAAAAAGTATCTGCCTCTTACCTGTCTTCAGTTCCTTACTTTCTTTCCCCAGAGGTAACCATTGTTCCCAGTTGCATTTCTATTCCTCTACAGGTATTACACACATGCACAAGCACACGCACACACACCTCAAAAGATGATATAACAGATACAGGGTTCTGCCTCTTGCTTTTTTCACCCTTAATATATTTTGGAGATTGTCCCATAGTCACCACAGAAGCTCTACTTCCTATCTAATAACCGCACAGTTTTTATTCCATTATGTGGATATAAATTAATCTTAACATTCCTATGTTAAATAGTGTCATCATTATCTGCTCCTTAAAAGTACCAAATAGTTTGTTTCTGAAAACATAAAGATTTGCGGCTTTCTTTTATATCTTTGACAGCTTCCTCAGATATTTCCAATGTTGTCGAAGTTCTTCTTCTTAAGTACGTTTAGATAACTTACTTGCCTATTAAAAAAATCCATTCCATTAAGATTTTCAAAGTTGTATGAAAAACATTTTGCAAAGGTTCTCCTTTTATTCTTTTGATTTCTTCTTTATTCATCGTTCTTTTCACTTCTAATTTTGTGGTTTTGTGCTCCTCATCTTTTTCTTGAATAGGCTAATAGGTGGATTATTACATTGCTTTGCATTGCTTTCAAAGAAACAGCATTTGGGTTTATTCACAATACTCACTGGGTTTGTTTTAGATTAGAAAATTTCATTTTTTAACTTGGTTTTATTTGGTTCTTTCTGCATTCCTTCTACTTATTTTCCTGCTCTTAAGTCTGATGTTTAATTCCCTTATGTTATAGACTGACTATGTCCTCCCAAAATTTGTATGTTGAAATCTAATCCCCAGTGTGATGGTGTTTAAGGGTGGGAACTTTGGAAAGTAACTAGGTCAATGAGGGTTCTGCTAAAAAAAAAAAAAAAAAGACATTATGGGATTAGTGTCCTTATAAAAGGGATGCCAGAGAGTTCTCTCACCCTTTGCCCATGTGAAGACACAGCGAGAGGACAAGCTCTGTGAACCAAGAAGGGATCTCTCACCAGATGCAGGGCCTATTGGAGCCTTGATCTTGGACTTCCCAGCCTATAGAACCGTGAGAAATACATGTTGGTGGTTTACACCACCTAGTCTGTGGTATTTCATTATAGTAGTCCAGATGGATTACAGCATTTTATTTCTCATGCTTTTTGTCGTTGTTATTTAGGTGTTTCAGGCTATACATTTTCTAAACCCAGGGTTTAGTGGTAGCCCACACGTTTACAAGTATTATATTTTCATTATCAGTGCTGTCTACATATATTTCAAGTTGGATTTTGAATGTTTCTTTGAATTAAGAGTTGCTCATTGAGGCATTTTAAAATGTCCAGTTTGTAAGATTTTAATAATGAACTTCTACTTTATTGCATTGGAATCAGGTGATGGGAACTCTACTATTTCAACCTTCTTGATATTCTCTGTGATTTCTTTGTAACCTATAAAGGCCAGGTACTGCAAATTTTCCAAAGGTCTGTGAAAAGGAGTTATAGTCTCTATTATCAGGGTCTAAGTTTAGATATAATTATCTACTTCATCTTTATCAATTATTTTGTTCAGATTATTTTTTTACCTACTTGATTTTTCCACAGATTCAGAGGTTAAAATCCTGTGATGATGTTCCTCTTTATTTCTCCTTGCATTTCTATAGTACGCACATAGTGTACGGCATTACTGTATCATATGACATATCCTGAACCCCACGTTTCAGAGGGGCTCCTATATCACAACATACCCCAACCAAAAATGGTTAGAAAACACAAGGGGGTTTCTGTTACTCAGGATTGGGTGCTTGGTTCCTGTACAAGACAACTAGTCACTTCTATTCTTTGTTCCTAAAGTCATCCATGCCCCGGAAACTGCTTCTCTACCTCTCTTGCTTGATGTCACTGAAGAAAAGGTGACTGAGTACGTGTCAGGGAGGGTTGTGAGTTGTGCGTGTGCAAAACTGCACATGGCTCAGTGGTGTGGACAGAAGTCGAACAGAGGAAGGGCTTAGATGTGAATAAGACTAATTCATTTGTCAGCTCTTTCCTCTCTGATAACATGAGTGCAACAGATTTCTGCACCAAAAAAAAAAAAAAAAAAAAAAGCCTCGGTTCCCGGCAGTGCTGCACATCTATTCTCTCTCATCAGACACTGGCAGTGCTTTCAGAAGCCTCACAAATTCCAGCCATATTCACAACTGTTACACAAGGTGGCTTAGGCCCAGCTTATAATATTCAATAATGCACGCTCTCCTACAAATTGAATATACGTATATGGCAGTGTAAGATGCATGAAATCTGATACCAATTCTTTCTATTGGTCACTAGACACCGAACACAAAACTGAAAATCATCTTATTTTTATAACAACACTTCATAAGACTGAATTTAAATCTCAAAAAATAAAAAAAAATTTTAAATAAAAAAATAATTCAAGTGACTTGACATTTTTCTATCATTTGAAAGGTCTGCATCTTGCCTTTTAATGCTAACAAATTATTTGGACATTTTATAAGAAATGTCTTTTTTGAAAACATCCAAAAAATAATTGAACCTTTCTAATACATATCATTAATTTAGAAGATTAATGAAAATATACTCATATTTTATATATTATAAATACAAATGCAGCTTAGCTTTTAATTCTTTATGTGAAAGGTCAGCAAACTTTTCTGTAAAGAACCAGACAATAAATATTTTAGGACGTTTCAACTGCTCACTTTGGTCACTGCAGCACTAAAGGAGCCACAGATGATGGGTGAATGAAGGAGTGTGGCTAACCTTGGCCCCATGGCCTCAGTTACAGTCCCCTTCATCAGATCACTACTGCCAAGAGACACAAATCATGTAACAAACAAAAGCAAGGATGAAAACACCCCACCTTTACTATGCCACCATATTAATTTTAGTGAAATGAAGATATAAGTAAGAAATAACTCACTTGGAATAAATATGTAATAATTTATGAACATTTCTTTTCAAAAACCCACCCAAATACCATCCCTAATAATAAAACAGGTGCAGTAAGAATCAAATTCAGTTATTTCTGATAGCTTGCCAATTTTCAGTCATATAAAAATCATAGCTATACTTTTGGATTTTGTTGTTAAAAAGTTATATTCTCATAGCAGAAGCAGAAAAATATTTCTTTAACAGTTTATTAGCTAAGTTTATCACTGTTAACCATTGAGATAGACGGGATGTGACCTCCATTTGTACTCCTGCTGTGGTGCCCACACACTTCAGGTGTAGGCCTGGAAACAGCAGTGATCATCAGAGTTAATCCCAGCTGTCTTGAATTACATTCCAGTAATTTCTAGTTCACATCTATTGATTCTACTCTAGACCAACTGATCATTTCTCACTTGGACTACTGCAGTGGCTTTTTTATTGTTCTTCCCACATCTAATTCTTGTCCCCCAACCCAACTTATTTTCCTCACAACAGTCATATTTTAAAACCATAAACTGGAAGCTATCACTTCTGTCCTTATGGGCATTCAAAATAAAACAGCATACGATACCATCTAAAATCCTACTCATCCTTACCTTCCAACTTTATCTTGTGCACCCCCTTCCTTATCCAGTGCAATATACTCAGGAGCGCGGGAATCTTGCAGGGATGTCTGGGAAAGGTAGCTCCTTCTTCAAGGGAAATCCTCTTGAGAAGTGTCCACCTGTGAGTCTGTAACATCTGACACTAAGGAGCTGGGGTACAGGTATGTTGCACCAGCAAAGCTGACCATGATGGGACAGCAACAACATCGTCCACAGAGGGAAGTCCAACATAAGCATGGATTCTCAGGTTAATCGCCATGGTGGACAACTGGGCCTCAGTCTTGTTGGACCTCTCTGAGACCCTGATGTGATTCAGATGTATACGTGTATGTAGGATGTGCTTTGGAATTGCCTGAACAAGGCATGGAAGAGGACAGCGTTTATTCATCATTTATTCCCTCTTCCACCACTCAGGGATTACTCTGTGGTTTATTTACTCTCTTATGTTTCCAGGCTGTCAATCCCATACCAGAAGTGTCCGAGAAGCTCTCGGGTGGGAGGTGGGGATACCCAGTGCAGCGTAGGCAAGAGGCTTCTGGTCACAGCTGCCCCAGGCTGGTTTCCACAGCAATGGCCCAAGAAACAAGTGAGACAAGAGGATATGAAGTGGGGCCACAGAATTGCTGGCATTCATTAGTTTCCCTAGATCTGTAAAGAATGTGCCTAATCTGTCCTATGCCTACCAGCAATTTTCAAAGATCTGTAGCTGTTCTTTCCTTCATTCTTCTTCTATATCTTGGACTAATGACCTAATAGGCATTTCTAGTTAGGCCGGTCACGTGGGTAAAAGAAAAATGACACTTAACTTATCCAAATCCTGGCAGTTTCAAGTTCTCTGTAGTTTTCATAGTCACTGGAATGAACGGT
The DNA here is from genome assembly GCF_022355385.1 of Mustela nigripes. Classification (NCBI taxonomy): domain Eukaryota; kingdom Metazoa; phylum Chordata; class Mammalia; order Carnivora; family Mustelidae; genus Mustela; species Mustela nigripes. The sequence continues at coordinate 28,889,437 of NC_081558.1, forward strand.
ATCATTTCATTCTCTGGTGATGATTCTATGTGGACTATTTCATTGAAAACAATCAGGTACTGTCTATATTGACAGGAGAAATGAACCCCACCACGTTCTAAATACTGATGATGATTGTGTGTGCATATCTCAAAGCAGTTCCTGAACCCCATTTTCAAAGGCAAACAGTGATTCCTTCTCTCAAAGAATGGAACAAAATGGTAAGTTCCCACCTTGAAACAAACCTGTAAGATAGTATATTTCCTTCAATTCACACAGTATTGTTCATGAGGGTTAGAAGCATATAATATCCAACCTTCCTGTTTAACAGAACACAGCAAGGCCTCAAATGTACAGTTCATTATTGTCAATATGAAAAAATTTCTGTCAACAAGTTACAGTCAGGTTACTATCATTTAATCATGTTGCTAATAAGAATAATTTCATGGTAATTGGCATATTCTAGACAAGAGAAGAAGGCAAATGGCTGCCAGAATCATTAATGATTTGTGCTGACTTTCATGGTAAAAATGATAATATATTAGTTTACCAGATGCTGGATCAAGCCATGGGCCATTAACAGGAGGGTGTTCTCGGGATGTTTTCAGAATAAATACCAGTTGGTTTATTTTCAGCTTGCAGACCTAGTCGCATGCATCCCGTATCAGATCTACCACAATGCTGTCAGATACATCATAAATTAAAGGCTCCATGGGCTCATTATCGACTCTTATTTTTAAAAGCAACACATTGTCCTGCTGAGACCCAAAATATTAAATGAGCATTTAAAGAAACTCCAAAATGCACTGCCTTCAGAAAATAAAATTGCCCTCCCCCCTTTAAACTGTTTACAGGGCTGAAGTTTTCAAAATGCCCTTCATTGTCAATTTTGCCTCAACATTTGTAAAAACAATAACAATAACAACAAACAAATTCCCATCTTGTCAGGAGGGCTTTCAGGCCAAGTCTTTTAGAAACGGGGTGTCCGTGTATTAGCAAACTTAATAGGCTGCATTCAGAAGAACAGAGGCACCAGCGGCCAATAAACAAGTTTAAAAAAAAAAAAAAGAAAAGAAAAGAAAACCTCACTCCAGGAAATTTAATGTACACCACATTAGTAACCAGGACGACCCATATTTCCCAGCAATCTGCTGCACAAATACATTCGTATGAGAAAAAAAGCTTCCATCTTTCCTGAATCTTCAGGACAAATGTAAGGCTTATTTAAATTCCTTTTCCACCTTGCCTACTACACAGCTCCGCTCCCAGCACACAGCGGTCCCACTTGAAGACAGAGGGGTGACTGCTCGTCAACATGAAGATAGATAGATAGATAGATAATAGATAATACATAAATAATGGGGCAGTTCCTGTTTTCAACTGTTGTTCCCATCACAGTTGCCATTTCTTATGGTCCAATTACCCAACCTGGAAAGTGTTAAGAAGACAAATCTTCCAATGAACAGGCATGGGGCAAGGTGCGGAGTTGCAAGACTCCGAACCTTGATGGGTGCGCTCGCCCTTCTCCTGAAAGAGGACCATGTTCAGGCGACTGGGGCCGGTTTGTGCGCTGCATTCTGTTGCCACCAGTTGGGTGTGCGACACAACTCCTTGTAATTATCGCCTATATGTACAGTAATTGTTAATTAGCGCGTTTGTAGCCAGCCGCCGCCAAAAACAGGGTGGCATTCTTAACGTCGTGATTAGGGGTTTTGTGAGCATTTTGGGGTGGGGGACACTTTCTCACTGAAGAGTCTTCCGCCCCATTCACGCTCATTCAGCTCTTTCTGGGGGAAGTTAAAAGCTGCAGTGATAATCCCTTAAGTATGACTTGGAAGAGCATAAAAGGTGCAGTGTATAAGCAATTGGATGAGGAAGCCTTTTATGCAGAGAGTCGCTGAATGGGCGGCTGAGGACAGCCTGAGCGGGGAAAGAGCCGAGCAGACCTTCCTTTCGAAGGTGGCGGGAGAAGCGGGAATACCATGGCAGCTCGATTCCCTTTAATCATCCGATGACTGTATTGTCCCTGCCCCTGTTTCACCTTGTTTCTCGGTGCCAACCGGCTCCTCACTGCCATTTTGCTCTCGGAGTGGGAGGCGGGAGCAAAGCGATTTTTGGTAGGGACCCAGTTTTTCGATGAATGCCAAATCAGCCAGCTGGCACCGAACAGGCCTAGCCTTCTTCCGAGGGGGTTAGCAAAACCCAAATTAGCATGCTCCATTTTAAAAACTTGCTTTTATTTAAAGACTAATTCATGACAAACAGTGGCTCCCCCACTGAGGTCTGGCGCCCCGGGGGCTGGCACCCAACCAAACACATGCAACTAATTGCCACCCTCAGATGACGCGCAACTAACAAGCTCCATTTTGAGGCGGTAGATTCACTAAGAATGTAACCCCGGAAGGCAGTGGATGCAGAAAAGCTCCTTTCATAACCCTGTCCTAGGCTAAACCATGGCAGCAAAGCGCCTGAAAAACACTTTTGTTTCCCTGTACCAACGATTTATCTCCACGAATGGCTGCAAACATGGCTAACTTGGAGGAAGGTGGCCAAGGGCACTTTGATTCCCCTCGTGGCTACTGGAGGCAGGGGCTCTGCCTTTTTCCTCACTCAAGGAAATAGGACAAGTCTCCCACTTTCTCAAAGCTCTGCTTCTTGTCCCAGTGTATTTATGCTCAGGCCTTTTCTCTATAAACAACAGCTCTGGGGCCACGATGCCCAGGTTCAAATCCCAGCTCCATAAATTACTAGTAATTGGCAAGTAATGTAACCCATCCCTGCTTCAGTTTCCCAGTCCTATTTCACAATAATAGTAACACCTACCTCATAGGGGTATTATGAGTATGAATGAGTTAGTGGAATGACATACATAGAATAGTACCTGGCATATCATCACTCCTTCATGAAAAGAAGCCCTCTGAGTCTGAGATAAGTTACCCTCATAAAGGGAAATTTCCCTTCCCATACTCTGCATTTCAGTTAAAGCACGCATCTATCCATAAACTTCCCTCGGTTTCTATCTCTAAGCCTTTGCTCGCTGTTCCTTCCCCTCAGCTGTCCTTCCCTCATTGCCCAGTTCTTCATGACCAAATCCCAGTCCCCTTCAATGCCATCTCTGCCAGAAATCCTCCCTGCCATTCCAATGCCTTGAATCCCTTCACTTGGGGCAGGTTCATAGCATTCCTGCAAATGACAGCACTTCCTGTGCTTGTTACATTTCCTCTTCTAGACTGGCTGCTCCTTCTCAGCATAATCTGTGTGTTACGGGCACATAACAAACTCTCAATGAGTGTTTGCTGAATAAGTGGGTGGTGGAGTAAGAAAATTGTTCCACATAAATGAGTAGCTTTACACTATGGTTATGCTGGCCACTGCTTAATGAGGACAGGAGAGTAATTTCTGGAGGGCTTCCATAGCTGCTGGGGCCCAAAGAAAGAGTTCTGTACAACTTTGCATTGACTTAGGGTCACAAACCAAGCCCATCAGGGAGATTTGTCAGTGACCGTATTCGCCTTCCAGGGCTGCCGTAACAAAATACCACAGACCACCCACTTGAACAACATAAATATATTTCTCAAAAGTTCTACAGGCTGAGAGTTCAAGACCAGAGGTCAGCAAACTTGGTTTCTCTTGAGGCTTCTCTCCTTGCTTTGCAGAAGGCAACCTTCTTGCTGTGCCACATGGTCTTTCTTCTCTGTGCATGCATGCCTGGGGTCTTTACTTCTTTTTATAAGAAAACCAATCACGTTAGATCAGAGGTCCACCGTTATGACTTCATTTAGCCTTAATTAGCTCTTTAAAGGTCCTATCTCCAGATGGGGGTTAGGCTTCAACACAGGAGTTGTAGAAGGACAAAATTCAGAAAATAACATATACAAATACTTGAAACATGGGTATTTGGAAAGTTACTTAAATCCACAGGACAAAGGGGGTTGGCAGGAAGCACACATAATCTTTTGCTCCTTGAAGAAAGTCCTTGCGTTCAGGCCCCAATTATATTAGCAAAAATTCAGTCAGTGAAAGCAGATCTGGCATTCGAATATATGACGATTTTATTTCAACGAAAATTCTCTTCAGAATCTGTGAGATTCATTCGAGGGGCTCAGCTGCTCCTCCCTTAGAGACAGAAGAACATTAGCATTCTGGAAACAGCCAGGATAACACTGGCTCCTGTTAAAGACACATCCTCTCTCAAGAACAAGTAGAAATTTCCAAGTGAAGCCCCATGCACTTTCTAGGATGGGACTCACTTCAGTCCTTCTAGGACACAGTTGATCTGAATCCTGTCTATTTGCATACACACCCAGAGCTGTATGTCCCCCTGAAAAACCTCACCCAGGTTCTCACACAAGCATTCCTTTTCCAGCCACTTTCTAATTCCTTGCTGCCACCCACATATGCTGTTTGTACTAGACAGTGTGACTTTCTTACACTGTTTCAATTCATTAATTCCCGGTTAGGAAGGTCCCTCACATCAATCCATAAGCTAATGTCTCCCATGGTATTTGTTCATAACCCTCTCTTAAGACACTTCATATATTTTACCTGGTAGGTGTATGTGCCACTCCTGCCATATTTTTTGAACTAGTTAAGGTTAGGATTGTGTTGGATCGGGTATTTTAACTGAACCAGTATCTAGTGTGATATGGCACACAGCAGAGTCGTGGGAAGAGTTTCTTGGAGTTCACACAGACTTTGCTAGGAGTGTAATAGCAGCACTAAGCACTGGAAGCAACAAATCACAAGATCACCCAGCTCCATTAGGGGTGAAGTCAACACCTTAGCAAGATCAAATCTCTCCCTCCATTTTTAATCCAGAGCCAACTGACCCAGAAACACCCCACACCTCCACCATGACTTACAATTTGTCTGAAATAATAAAGGGGAAAATGAGAAGCTATTAGCTCTACTTCCATTCTCCAGTCAATCATCATGCTAAATTATTAATCAGCTGACGCACTGCCAAGAAATTTTTAGGCCTCTCTCCAGAAATATAAAGTAGTCATTTCCAAGTGAACAATTAACCATTTTATTCATCTAAAAGTCACAGAATTTATAGAAAACTTATTCTTTTGGCTTATTTTTTTTTTCTTTTTGGATGTCGGGAGAGGTAAGAGAGGTCTATGTGAGATCTGAATATATTTTCTCTTCCATCTCTTATTTATTAATGACGTGGAGTTACAGAATCCAAATGTGGTGGGGCGGGGGGGTTGTTCTAAAACATCTCCTGAATAGTTAAGCATTTGTAACTTTGTTCCTAAATAGTGCGACATTTCTGACTGATCACTGCTGGCAAGGACAAAGCTATCAACTGCTATAATCCTTTCTCCCCCATGGTTGACTCAGTAAAACACAACCATAACTCATACTTTCATGGAGCATACATTCTAGGGGAAGAAATAGTGAAAAAGGAAGGTAAACCAACAAATAAAACAGCTGTGCTAAGTTTTACAAAAGAAACAAAACAAGGGGTGGGGGCTTGGAAAAGTGGAAGATATGCCTTAAGGAAGATGTTAGTAGCAGGAATCACCATGAATCAGAAGAATTCTGCAACTGGTGACTTCCTACCCAATCGAACCCAAAATATGCAAATAGAGAATTCAAATAGAACATACTTAGCTCTAGTTATCAGCTAACCTCAGAAGCTCCCAAATTTCCAGCAGCATCTTCTTTTCTTTTCTTTTTAGTCATGTGTTGTTTCCCTACTAATAACCCTATTTCTTAAGTATAGTCTAATGAGCAAGAAGAATAGTGAGCAATGTGCTTTTTCAGTCTCATTTGAGGCTCATTAACAGTTTCCACTTTTATGAAAGTGATGTACTTTTAAAGACAGTTTGATCTGGGGGCGCCTGGGTGGCTCAGTGGGTTAAGCCTCTACCTTCGGCTCAGGTCATGATCCCAGGGGCCTGGGATCGAGTCCCGCATAGGGCTCTCTGCTCAGCAGGGAGCCTGCTTCTCCTCATCTCTCTCTCTGTCTGTCTCTCTGCCTATTTGTGATCCCTCTCTCTGTCAAATAAATAAATAAAATCTTAAAAAAAAAAAAGACAGTTTGATCTGTTGCTACAAATATTAATCCTTTTCTTTAATCTTCTTACCTTTCTTTTTTTAGAGAAGGGAAGGTGAGCAATAAAGTTTAGTCTCAACCATACGCTTAAGGTTTGCTTAGGCTTCTTTTTTAGCTTTATCAATGAGAATGGAGCCCAGAACAATTAAATATTCTTTAATTTTGTAGTAGATATTGTGGGGTATACTTACATGACTTTCCCCAGGCATGTTTTCTTTGGGAGGCTCAACCCCATCTCCTATCAGATACATTACACTAAACGGTTGTCAGGTGTGAAATCTTTGAAAATAAATTTTTGTACTTTTGCATTTGAAATTATTTGGTTATATATAATTTAGTTTATGTGATTTTAAAATTAGCTAAAATTTCTCAGCAATCATGTATTTTCAGAAATTCTTAAGAAGAGAGGACAGCTTACTCATAAATGTAAACTTTTATAATTACTAAATTAAGGAATTGATAACAAAAGCATAATGTTTTATTTTCTTGCCATTTCATTTAATATCTAATAGCTCTGATTCAGCAATTCCAACATACAGTGAAACCGAAATAATTTTTCTTTCTCTTCTCGTTCTCAAAAATTTTCCTAAGCCTTTGAAAAATGCATTGGCCCTAGTCCTTAGGGCCAGGTATATAAAGGTTAAAGAAGCAATAGAACAAAGTGTGTATATGCCTGGCTCTGATATAGCACAAGACAGTGGGAGGGTCCCCCCAAATAAAGCTGACGCTATTACAACCAAGCATAATCCCAATTAGCCCAAATGAATGGACCAAAATCCCTAATGTTTAAAAAAAAAAAAAAAAAAGCCTTGCCCTGATTTTACTGTGATTTGTGCACTTTCATCAGAAGTTCCACTCAAGATCACTTAATAAAGATCATATTGCTTATCTAGCAAATTCCCAAACCTTAGTACATAAGAATCACTTAGAACTCTTATTAAAATGGGGATTCCCGGGCCCTGTCTCCAAAGAATCTCTTTAATAGATCTAAGTGGAGCCCAGAAATCAGAGTTTTTAACTTTCAGAAATGCTAAGAGGCTTAAACCCTGTGGGGGAAACGTTAACAGCTGCTGAGTAAATATTGGCTCTAAATACTGGACAACTTGAATCAATTTAGGCCTATCCCTCTCAACCTTGGCTCACATTAGAATCACCTGGATAGAGCTTTTAAAAGAATGACCCCCAAAGATTCTGATTTCTTTGATCTGGGGAGAGGTTGGGCATTGGTATTTTTTTTAAAGCTACCCTATAAACAAATCAAGTAACACTGCTAGCTTAAAGGTATTTACTAGCTTTCAGATAGGATTAACCCACCCACTGAGGTGATGATAAGGCCCAGACTTCTTACAATGAAAACACTACAAGAAACACAGCAAATATAAAACCCACGCCCATCTCATCCCCAGTGTGTTTCAGCCCCAACACCCCCAAGTCAGCCTTCTTGTGACGGCACAAAGAACCCAAGCCCCTTCCTTTGGTTTTTATCTGCCAGCAGAGTGATTTACTAGCTCTATTATAAAAGCAACTCCATTGTAACTACAGTGTTGGAATTATAAACAAAACCAAAAAAATATGCAGAAGGGATAGTCCTTTAATCAAAACTGTAAAACGGAATGATTCCTGGCTGCAGTTGAAAGCAAACTCTGAGATATTAAGAGTAAGCTCTCCAGTCCTTTGATTGGTGCCTCTTTCCCATAAGAGCAACACTACACATTTTTTCAATTAAGCAGTTTGACAACCTGAAGGAACCCACAGTGCATGATTTAATGAGCACATACTGTATGCATGGTAATCGGCAGGCTGACAGTTTGCTCATTTCAAACTGACAAGAGAGCACTACACATTAGTAGAAAGGGTTTTTTGGGGTCTCTTTTCATTAAATAAGCCTTACAGTTGAGAAACATTCCAACTGTAGAGGCAAAGCTGTCACTGGTACACCCAGGGTGACCTTACTCTCTGTCACTCTCCAACTCCTCAAGTGTTGACAAATAAATTACTTTTTAGGGGCGCCTGGGTGGCTCAGTGGGTTAAAGTCTCTGCCTTTGTCTCAGGTCATGATCCCAGGATTCTGGGATCGAGCCCCACATCGGACTCTCTGCTCAGCAGGGAGCCTGCTTCCCTTCCTCTCCCTCTCTGCCTGCCTCTCTGCCTACTTGTGATCTCTGTCAAATAAATAAATAAAATCTAAAAAAAAAAAAAAAAAGAAATTACTTTTTAAAAACAAAGCATAAGCATAAAATATAGATAAAAAAAGTTTCTCTGATGTTGTCAGAGGTTACGTGGAGACTTGAGTCATGACTCTGTTTGTGATTTCACATTACACAAATTCTAACCCAGTAAGGGCTGATTCTTCACAGTGATTACATTATAAAGCAGAATGATTTCTGGAAAGAATGCCAAAACTGTTACATTATTTAATATTTCAGAGGCAGTGTAATGTACCGGAAAAAAACATGGGCTTTGGTGACAGAAAAATAGGAGTTCAAACTCTGACCAAAACCCTTATGTGTGACCTTGTCAAGTGACATCACTTCTCTGGGGGCTCAGTGTCCTATTTATGAAATGTGGACAATAGCATCTACTTTGTTTGGAGAAGACTATAAAATGCTTCTCATGGTTGCTGACAACATAGGGGGACTTACATAAATAGTAACTAGATGACCCACAGAAGTTCGAAGTATGGATTTTAAACAAAGTTAATTATAGCCTAACTCTCCTGAGATTTCTACCAGGAGAGTTTATTGGGGTTCTATAAGAACAACAGTAAACTAACATTTACACACCAATGTGGTCTCAATTAATCCTGTCAAGACTCTGAAAGGTAGGTGTCATTATTCCATTTTTATAAAATCTCAAAAACAGGAAGTAAACTTAGAGATCATATGAGAAACTTCTGACATAACTTTAACTTGCCTGATGATAAGAAAAAGAAACTTCCAGGGCACCTGGGTGGCTCAGTCAGTTAAGTGTCTGCCTTCAGCTCAGGTCACGCTCTCAGGGTCCTGGAACTGAGTCTTACGTCGGACTCCCTGCTCAGCAGAGAGCCTGCTTCTCCCTCTCCCTCTGCCTACTTGTGCTCTTTCTCTAGCTCTCTGTCAAACAAACAAATAAATAAATAAATCTTTTTAAAAATAATAATAATAAAATAAGAAACTTCCTATGTTTCCCATTTTACTCTGCCTGTCAGAAAACTCAGAGTCAATTTTTGCACTCAGTGCAAATTTACAGTACTATTAGCAATATTGGCTAATGGATTTGTTTCCTGATTTTCTATGCATATTTTATTATCCTTCTTTTAATTGGTTATAAGCCATCACATATGAGGTACAGATTTTTTAGCTAGCTAGTAAGGAGGCTTGTGAGTGAGAGGGGTCTCACTCTCATTGTCAAATAAATAAACAAAATCTCTAAAAATAAATAAATAAATTACAAAAATGGGGATAATATCTATTGCTTATCACTATTATGAAGATTCAGAAAGAACATTTGCAGAAGTATCCAGTGTTATTATTTGATGCATAGTAACACTTGGAAAATCTGAAATATGGAGACTTTAAGATATAAATGCAGTTTTATTAATCAGAAGTACTAAAACTCAAATGTGTAATTCTTAAACATCATTTAGAAATTACTTATTGCTCTGAACTCCATGCACTGATGTAAAATTTAGCCTCCTGCTGGTCCAAGATCCAGACTTGCCACCCTTCTTTCATTTCCTAGGGCACATAGAAATCTGGGAAAGTTGTCAACAATCTCTAACTTTGTACTATAAACATGTCTACTGGAAATACAGAACTCTATCAAGAATGAACACATATGAAGTTTTCAGGTTTGATAATTCATACACTAGCGTACTAGAGAACTGGGCCACAATCATGGGTCTGTCTCTGTCTCAAAGAGCAAATTCCCCATGAGTCACAGCCACTGACTGTATCCAGAATGTAGGCAGATATACCACAAAAATATTCCTTTGTCCCAAAGGGAGTCCAGGAAATGAAACTGTAGATCCTCAAATGCATACCCTAATAATAATGGATCAGTGATACTTCCTCAGAAGAAATGGTGTAGTGCGAGCTCTGGAAGCAACACAAACTTGGACTTAAAGGCTGGCTTGACCATCCACAGTCCCATGACATTAGGCAACATACTGAATCTCAGAGCCATAGATTCTTCCACTGACAAATGAGTGAAAAGCTTCTAATTTATGTAACTATTATAAGCAGGGGTAATATTCAAAATATTTAATGACTAGTAATGGTGAGGGTATTAAACAGAATATACTTAATAGCTATTCTGGTACATACCAATTAAATATGAACTGTGTTTGAGGAATTAAATCCCTCACTTAATCCTGGATCATGGGAAGTGTTCAAACACATAATTGCATTAAATGAAACAAACACAACATTGCATAACAATGTGTAATGAAAAACTTATAGGCAGTTAATATACAGATAGCTATATTCTCCAAATATGCTTTTTTTTTTTTTCATTTGCCTTGAGCTTTGATTTCACAATTTTACTAAATGGCTGTTAACTTAAAATGATGATATACCTATATCTCAACTCACAATAGTCCTCAGAAAGATTCTGGACTCAAAAACACTTAAAGTGATCTCACTAGGAATTTTATTGTATTTTCATTCAGTTAAGTTCTTATGTCACCTTAGTGTAATGACAATTTTATCATTATAAAATATTCTTCTTTATCTCTGGTAATACTTTTTATCTTAAAGTTTAGTTTGTCTGATATTATATAGCCACTCTAGACTTCTCATGCTGACTGTCTCCATGGTGTACCTTTTCCCATCAATTTATTATAAACTTATCTGTATCTTCACATTTAAAGGTTATCTTGTAACAGAGTATAGGTGTTCTTATTTTTTTATTAACCCATTCTGATAAGCTCTGCTTTTTAAAGTTTTTTTTAAAATTTCCTTATAAACATACAATGTATTATTAGCCCTAGGGATATAGGTCGGTGAATTGCAAGGTTTACACACTTCACAGCACTCACCATAGCACATATCCTCCCCAATGTCCATAACCCCACCACCCTCTCCCAACACCCCTCCACCCAGCAAACTTCAGTTTGTTTTGTGAGATTAAGAGTTTATTATGAGATGAACTCTGCTTTTTATTTATTTAGTCCATAATATCCCTGATGAACATGGATGCAAAAATTCTCACCAAAATACTAGCCAATAGGATCCAACAGTAATTAAAATGATTATTCACCACGACAAAGTGGGATTTATTTCTGGGCTGCAAGGCTTCAACATCCACAAATAAATCTATAATAATCAATAACAAATCAAAAAATTAAAAGAAAGAATAAGAACAAATGATACTCTCAATAGATGCAGAAAGAGCATTGGACAAAGTATAGCATCTCTTTCTTGGAGAGTAGCATCCCTGCTCTTCACAGTGTAGGGATAGAGGATATATCATAAATATATATATATATCATATATATCATAAATATATATCATAATATATCATATATCATAATATATCATAAAAACCATCGATGGAAAAACCCACAGCGAATATCATTCTCAATGGGGAAAAACTGAGAGCTTTTACCCTAAGGTCAGGAACACAGCAGGGATGTCCACTATCACTACTGCTATTCAACAAGTCCTAACCTCAGCAATCAGACAACAAAAAGAAATAAAAGGCATCCAAATCAGCCAAGAAATAGTCAAACTCTCACTCTTTGTAGATGATATGATACTTTATGTGGAAAACCCTAAAGACTACACTCCAAAACTGCTAGAACTCATACAGGAATTCAGTAAAGTGGCAGGATATAAAATCAATGCACAGAAATCAGTTGCATTTCTGTACACAAACAACAAGACAGAAGAAAGAGAAATTAAGGAGTTGATCCCATTTACAGCTCCACCCAAAACCAGAAGATACCTAGGAATAAATCTCACCAAAGAGAAAAAGAATCTGTACTCAGAAAACTACAGAACACTCATGAAAGATATGGAAGAAGACACAAAGAAATGGAGAAACGCTCCATGCTCATGAATTAGAAGAACAAATATTGTGAAAATATCTATGCTACCTAGAGCAATCTACACATTTAATGCAATCCCTATCAAAATACCATCAACTTTCTCCAAAGAAATAGAACAAATAATCCTAAAATTTATAGGGAACCAGAAAAGACCCCGAATAGCCAGAGGAATGTTGAAAAAGGAAACCAAAGCTCATGGCGTCACAATTCCAGATTTCGAGCTCTATTTCAAAGCTGTAATCATCAAGACAGCATGGTACTGGCACAAAAACAGACACATAGACCAATGGAACAGAATGGAGAGTCCAGAAATGGACCCTCAACTCTATGGTCAACTAATCTTCGACAAAGAAGGAAAGAATGTCCAATGGAAAATAGACAGTCTCTTCAACAAACGGTGTTGGGAAAATTGGCAGCCACATCTGAAAGAATGAAACTGGACCATTTCCTTACACCACATACAAAAATAGACTCCAAATGGATGAAAGACCTCAATGTGAGACAGGAATCCATCAAAATCCTTGGGGACAACACAGGCAGCAACCTCTTCGACCTCAGCTGCAGCAACGTCTTCCTAGACATATCAACAAAGGCAAGGGAAGCAAGGGCAAAAATGAACTATTTGGACTTCATCAAGATCAAAATCTTTTGCACAGCAAAGGAAACAGTCAATAAAACCAAAAGACAATTGACAGAATGGGAGAAGATATTCGCAAATGACATATCAGATAAAGGGCTAGGATCCAAAATCTATAAAGAACTTATTAAACTCAACTCCCAAAGAACAAATAATCCAACCAAGAAATCGGCAGAAGACATGAACAAACATTTCTGCAAAGAAGACATCCAGATGGCGTGCCTGGGTGGCTCAGTGGGTTAAGCTGCTGCCTTCGGCTCAGGTCATGATCTCAGGGTCCTGGGATAGAGTCCCGCATGGGGCTCTCTGCTCAGCAGGGAGCCTGCTTCCTCCTCTCTCTCTCTCTCTGCCTGCCTCTCCGACTACTTGTGATTTCTCTCTGTCAAATAAATAAATAAAATCTTTAAAAAAAAAAAAAAGACATCCAGATGGCCAACAGACACAGGAAAAGTGCTCAACCTCACTCGGCATCAGGGAAATACAAATCAAATCCACCATGAGATACCACCTCACTCCAGTCAGAATGGCTAAAATTAAGCAGTCAGGAAATGACAGGTGTTGGTGAAGATTCAGAGAAAGGGGAACCCTCCTACCCTGTGGGTGGGAATGCAAGCTGGTGTAGCCATTCTGGAAAGCAGTATGGAGGTTCCTCAGAAAGTCTAAACTAGAGCTACCCTATGCCCCAGCAATGGCATTACTGGGTATTTACCCTAAAGATACCAATGTAGTGATCTGAAGGGGCACATGCACCCAAATGTTTATAGCAGCAATGTTCACAATAGCCAAACTATGAAAAGAACCTAGATGTCCATGAACAGATGAATGAATAAAGAAGATATGAAGTGTGTGAACACACACACACACACACACAAACACACACAATGGAATATGAAGCAGACATAAAAAATAAAATCTCGACATTTGCAATGACATGGATGGAACTAGAGGCTATTATGCTAAACAAAATAAGTTAATCAGGGGTGCCTGGGTGGCTCAGTGGGTTAAAGCCTCTGCCTTCGGCTCAGGTCATGATCCCAGGGTCCTGGGATAGAGTCCCGCATGGGGCTCTCTGCTCAGCTCTCTCTCTCTCTGCCTGCCTCTCAGCCTGCTTGTGATTTCTCTCTCTCTGTCAAATAAATAAAAATTTAAAAAAAATAAGTTAATCAGAGAAAGACAATTATGATCTCAGTGATATGAGGAATTTTAAAAACAAGACAAAGCATCATAGGGTAAGAGAGGGAAAAATGAAAGAAGACAAAACCAGAGAAACAAACCATAAGACTCTTAATCTCAGGAAATAAACTGAGGGTTACCAGAGGGGAGAGGGTGGGAGGGATGGAGTGGCTGGGTGATGGGCATTGGGGAGGGTATGTGCTATGGTGAGCACTGTTAATTGTGTAACATTAATGAATCACAGACCCATAACAAATAATACATTATATGTTAATAAAAATAAATCAACTAAATAAAAAATAAAGTATTTAGTCCATTAATATTTAATATAATTACTGATATGGTTGCATTTAGAGCTATAATTTTATTATTTATTTTCTGTTTCCTTCTTTCGTTTCTTGTCCTCTGTTCTTAATTTCCTCAATTCTTTTGGAGTCATTTAAAAAATTTTTAGGATTCTAAAGTAAATAAATATATATTACATAAATACATAAATAAGTAAATATAAAAAACAAAACAAAAATATTTAGGATTCTATTTTATCTTTTGGAATTTTTGTTGTTGTTCTAAGCATTCAAATATACATTCTTGACCTTTCAGTCTACTTAGAGTTAATTTCATACCACCTCATATAAAATTTGAAAACTATGCAACTGTGTAAGTCCATTTACCATACCCCCTAATCCTCTATCCTGTAATTGTCATATGCACTACATCTAAACACAGTACATTTTAAACACCACAAGGTAATGTTATAATTTTGGCTATAAAGCATCCTATATATCTTAAAGATACGAATCTGAAAAAAAATTCTTGTATTTACAATCTCTGATAGTCTTCATTCTTTCTTGAAGGTTTAAGATTACATCTGGTATTATCTCACTTCAGCCTGAATAATTTCCTTTAGCATTTCTTGTGGTATAGGTTTGCTGGCAATGAATGAATTCTCTTAGTTTACTTTTATCTGAAAATGTCTTTAATTTGCCTCTATTCTCAAAGGATATTTTTGGTACATATCGACTATAAATGGATTTCTGTATTAATAGGGTTTTTTGTTGTTGTTCCTTTCTTTTTTGAGGTGGGGGGACTTTAAAAGTACTTTTTTACTTTTTCTAGCCTCTGTAGTTTCCGATGTAGTTTCTTTATAATTATAAAGCATTGTTCCCTGGAAGATAATATACCATTTTCCTCCAGCTACTGTCAAGATTTTCTCTTTTTTTTTGGTGTCCTGTAGCTTGAATACAGTGTACCTATGGATGGTTTTCTTGAAATTTATCCTATTTGGAGTTTGCTGAGTTTCTTGATATATACATTTACTTTTTTCACCAAATTTGGATATTTTGGTCATTATTTCTTCAAATGTTTTTCTGTCCCATTCTCTCTCTCCTCTCCTAAGACTACAGTTATACACATTAGACATTTTAATTTTTGTCACATAGGTCCTTGGGATTCTGTTTATTTTTCTCTGTTCATTTTTAAAATTATTTTACTTATTTATTTTGACTTACTTATTTATTTAGAATTTCTGAACTTTTTACTCTTATAAGGTACAAGGAGAACATTCTGTTCAGTTCTTTAAATCTTTTTTCTTCCTATTCTTCAGTAAGAAAACTTCTATTAATTTTATCTTCGAGTTCAGTGACATCTTTCTCTGTTACTTCTAACAAATATATGCTCACCAGTGAATTTTTGTTTCCAATATTGTATTTTTCAAGTTTAGAATTTCTATTTGATTCTTTTTTGTAGCTTCTATTTATTATGCTTTTATTCATTGTGAGTATATTTTTCTGTCCTTCATTGAGTATAGTTGTAATGGCTGCTTTAATATCTTTGCTAATTCCCCCATCTGGGTCATCTTGGAGTTATCTCAGGTAATTGCCATTTCTCTTCAGAAGGGGGTCATGTTTTCTTGGTTCTTCATACGTTATATAATTTGGGGTTGTATCATGCGAATGTATGAATGCGAATATGATGGCGTGAAGACTCTGAAATCTATTACAGTTCTTTGAAGAGCCTTGAATTATTTGTTACAGCAGGTAATTCATTTGGTTATGCTCAAATTGAAAACTATCTCCTGGGCAGCAACTTAAATCTCAGTTCAGTTCTTTGATGTTAGCTGTGTCTATTCCACGCAAGCATGGCTTTGGGACCAGTCAAAGATTTACACACAGAATTGGGAGTTTCCTCCTGTCTGCCTCTCTCCTTTCTGGAATTCTAGCTTCATTTTCCAATGACTGTGGTTGCCCTGAACTCTGTTTGCTGGGGCTTCAAACCAAAAAGAGTGTGGTTTTTCTATTGAAATTAGCCACCCTAAATGACATTAATTTCACCATACCCTCAGTCTAAAAGTTGTAAAATGAGGAACATACCCTGCACTTGTCCATGCTTCCAAGTTTTGAATCTCAATTCCCCTCTAGAATATACCTGTTTATTTTCACTCTCTAGGGCCTCAGGTAATTTTTTTGTCTTGTATTTTATAGTTGCTATCTGTGAGAGTGTCAGATTCAATAAACCTTACTGAGCCATACTAGAAGTGGAAAGAAGTAAAAACAATTAGAAGATATTACTTTGCATTTCTGAAATTCTCTCCTCAAAACACTTAACCTCCGCTCATTATCTCATCTAGCAATGTTTGGTTTTGGTTTTAAGTAGAAACATAAGTCAGACTCAGAGCTTCCTTGATCATCTTCCGAAGTACATAAGAAGATTTGGAATAAAAGCACAGCATAAAGTTAAATGATAAAATGATAAAACATCAGTCAGATCTGCTGGCTCTTACAGTGGGAGCATTTAATCTCAAAGTAATGAGGCTCGTCCAGGCTCATGACTACCAAAGATTATCTGCATGGTACTTTACCACATTATTTATTTTACCTTATTTTTTGGTCTCAGTTACTCCTACATTCTTCATTGAAAACCGTAATAGGTAACACCCTAAGAGAAATAGAATATTGAAAATATTATCCTTAAATACCAACAGAGTTGGTAGTACACATTTTCTTCTAATAATAACCCTTAGCATTTCTTGAGAGCCTCTGTATGTGCGGTACCTTGCTAATCATTCTACATAAGTGGCCATCTCATCCTTCAAAACCATTCTATGAGGTAGTTCCTACAACTGGCCTCATTTTATGGGAGAAGAAACCAGAGAGGTTAAGTGAGTTAACTGAGATCCCACAGTAAACAGCAGAAATCTGAGTCCTCTTAAAGAAGAGAAAAAGCAAAGAGTGGGTATTTGGAGTCCTGAAACATATGCCTGTTAGTATTAGGAGAGGAAAAAGAAGTCTTTCTAAGCAAAGAGGATCCTACAAATTTGAGGGGCAATCCCTTAATTGTAAAAATTGCATAAACCTATGAGTTTAAAGTGATCGTGAATCGAGGAAAGAAAGGCAGGGCCAAAGGTAAGTGGGCAGATAGTATAAAGTGAAAACAGGAGACTGGGTCTTGGCTGGAAGCAAGAGAAGGAGTACAATATCTTTGTGTTCTGGAACATGGGGGCTATTCAGTATTATATTTATTATACATGCTGAATTGTTTGCTGAGACCCCAGAATGGGAGTAATGGTTAAGGGAATAAAAACAAGAAGCGGTGGTAGAAAAGGAGAGGGGTAGGCTCATGAGTTCTTGCGAGGAGTTAAATGAACACAGTCCACTGACAACATGCTGGGGAAATTTTACTGCACAAACGCATTTCTCTTCCTTTATTGCTACTTTTTAAAATGCATATTTACCTTTCCAATGAGACCATTCAAAGACATGTGATTATTTTACCCCATCGTCTAGTCTCTTTCTAAGATTTATCCTACACTGACCAAGAACGATCCCCTGCCATTGTAGGAGACAATTGTAGAAGCCTCCTGCTGCTGCATGAATTTTCATTTCAATTCCGGAATCACTCTCAAAGCTACACAAAACATAACAACTGGATTTTGTAGCTGTTTAACCTTACTTTTCATACATTAAAAAAAATTATTAAAATGTGTGTGACTGTCTAGTGGGGGGAGAATCATATAATGGCATGTCAATCAGGTACCAGTTAAGCTGCATTTCATGGAAAGGAAAGGTAGTGCTTTCTTCCAGAAGTGAAGTCATCACTCCTTTATTTAACTGACATAATATTTATACCCCAATTTTTAAATGGCAGCTACAAATAGAAGTCGAGAGAGGATAAATTCTCTAAGGGAAATGAACCCAGAGAAACCCAGAATTTTACCATTTTAAAAGTTCTATTTTATAGGTACGTAAGAATGTTACCACGATTGTAAGTTTGTACCCATAGCAGATGGACTGGATCAAACTCCATGAAAACATTTAAAATTAAGTAAATACCACCTCTCCAACTACTGCTATCTCTTCAGAATGCTCAGTGACAGGACGCATGGAGCTTTTATAGGGGATCTAGGCAGGCAGGGGTCCTGGGATAACTTCGCCAGGAATAAGAAATTCAAATGATCTTTTCAGCAGTAACCTGGATGGTCTCTAGGCAACTACATGGGGACAGTCACCATGAGTACCAGCTAGCACAACGGCATTGGTATTGTTAAAAGGGCAGAATAAAGGTCCCCACGTGACTTCTGTAGGTGTTTCATTGCTCCGCGCAAGAGAGATCGTGGCTGAAGAGTGGCTTAAGTGACTACAGAGGATCACATAAAGGAAGGGGCAGGACGGTGCCTTGACACTCCCTCCTCTCATTTCTGGTCCTGGACTGTTCCAGCTGCATGCTTTGAACCTCCCCAAGAGCTGGCCAGTCCTGGCACTGGAGTTTCATAATGCAAAAAAGATGAGGCTGACTCACAAGTCTGGTAGGAAGAGTATGTCTCTGGTTTTATGGGGCTCTCTGACAAATCATCTGTCAAAAGAGTACTTTGTGAGTCAGTTTACTCTCTTTCCTTGAGACTGTGGTGTCCACAAGACTCCAAGGGAAACTTTACAATGGAGGGAATGTGTGTTGTTGGCCCTGAGTTTGAATCCTGGTAAGGCATTTACTGTCTCTGTCTCTACTATAGCTGCTCAACTTTATTGAGCCTCACTTGCCACCTCTATCATATGGGCATAATAATATCTGAGGACACTAGTTATCAGGAGGATAATTTTTTTTTAATGAGTTTAAAGCATAGTTTCTGGCATAAGTTAGTTATTCAGGCCAAGTGAGAGCCCTGTGCCCCATCTTACTTGCAGGGATAATTCTGAAACAGAGAAGTCACCAGGAGGCCATAGGGACCTCACTGCCAATAAAACACTCAGTGACAATGTACTAATACTCTAGCAGGTTGGCTCCTCTCTGCTGTGACCTCTATCTCCAATATTCCCTTCACAGGACCTTTTTAGAAATAAAAGCATCCCAACTATAAACTCCTATTCATTTCCTAAGATTTCGTTTAAAGGTAATTACTTCCTTTCTTTATCTAATGGTTTTGGGCCATATCATGCGTGGTCAGGATGAATCTTATGGTTAAATTATGGCTTTATCCCCCCCAAAAGAGGTACGTTGAAGTCCTAACCCCCTTGTACCTAAGAACGTGATCGTATTTGGAAATAGGGTCATGGTAGATATAATTGAGTAAGATGAGTTCATACTGGAGGGGAAAGGACCCCTCCTCCAGGAAGACCAGTGTCCCTAGAAGAAGATGACCACGAGAATACACCCACCCAGGGAGACCACCATGTGATGACAAAGGCAGAGGTTGGAGAGAGGCAGCTCCAAGCCAAGCAATGCTTAGGACCTATCAGAAGCCAAGAAGAAGCAAGAAAGGATTCCCCTGCAGGTTTCAGAGGAAGAAAGGCCTGGGTCACACTTCTATTTCAGACTTGCAGCCTCCAGAATGGTGAGCCCATAAATTCCTGTTGTCTTCAGTCACTCAGTGTGTGGTACTTCATTATGGCAACCCCAGGAAATTAATACAGTAAGTATTATCTGGGCTCAAGAAACATATGCACAATTCCTTGTGTATATACTAGAAAGATGATTGCAGTGGTTTTACCTTCTTTTAAGCATAGCAAAATGTGGAAATGACCTAAAAGGTGCCCTAAAAAGGGAATAGGTAAATAAAATGTGCTATATTTATTCGATGGAATATTAGGCAACTGTTAAAAGAATTCAGTTGGTTTTATAGGCATCAATACAAATAAGTTTTGCAAATAATATATAAAGAAAAAAAACAACAAGAAGGAAAATTTTAAACATGCAAACACAATAGTATGTATTAGTTGTGGATACCTATATATGTGTGTATAAAAATAAACAACAAACTGGTCAAAAACATCCCAAACCCGTGGTGGGGAATTTTGAGCAGGAGGTTCAGGCACCAGAGAAAGTGGAAGGAAAGACAGAAAGCGGTAGTAAAAAGGGAATTTGATTTCATCAATAATTTCCTTAAGCAAACAATCTGTAAGCAACTATAAGTAAGCAGAGACAGATGCTCATTTTTTTGATAATGGGAATACAGATGTTTATTGTATTCCTTTGCGTGGTCATCAGTATTTTTAACGTTTTCTCCAAACGAAGGAAGGAGAGGAAGGAGAGAGGGAGAATGGCACGGAGACACAAGGAAAGAGGTGGAGGGGAGGGGGCGATGGAGAAAGCAAAGAAGGCAGAAGTCATCACCAGTCCTAAAGTGCAGTGAAACTGGTCACAGATGCTTGGTTTTTTTCTTTCTTTCTTTCTTTCTTTCTTTCTTTCTTTCTTTCTTTTTTTTTTTAAGGATAAAACTCAAAACCATGTTAAAGGAATCAGTGAGACTGATGATGATGATTCATCCTGGGTTGGCTCGGCTTGGAGGGCTGACTTTAAGTTCAGCCAGCAGAGGGAACCATCTGTCGTGTGGAAAGACGCAGAGCTCTGCCAGGGGAAAGGCAGCCGGCCCCCAGCAGCCATTACCGTCAGCACTTACCAGCACCTCTGGAACCACAGGGAAGAGGGAAACATGCATTTACAGACAAAGTAAACTGAGAGCAGGCCATGGACATCTTTTCAACCTTTCTAAAAGGCTCGTTGTAATTTTCCAGAATCAAGGGAACAATATACTTGATTAGTTCTCCGCAGACTTAGCAATTTTGCTTTTCATATTTCTCTCCTTGAAGCAAGTCCACCATTAACCTTCTATGTTCTAGGGCTTGAGATTAGATTTTTTTTCCCCCTTCCGAAATGGAATTTGGGATTTAAGAAAAAGAGTTAGAGTTAGCTTTAAGATTTTTGCTCCTAATAATCAAAGGATTCTCCTTAAAGCAAGGAGGTCATTCTTTAAAGAAGTCAGAACGTTCCTTCTTTTCCTAGAGGGAGAATCGGTGGAGGGAAAAAAGCTTGCGGGAAGGTACAGTAATCATGAAATCCCCAAAAGACCCAATGCTTCCTCCTGGGTCAATATTGTATACTTAAAAATGCCTTATATGTACACTTATTTGAAAGACCTTAAGGCCTTAAAGAAGCAGTTAGCCAAACCCTTAATGAAAAATCTGGCAATTCCCCACTTCTGCACATAAAGCACTGAGGAGGCAGAAGGCGCCAGTGCGGGGCTGGATTTACCTTCTTGGCTTCGCCCCATCAAGACCCTAATATTTAAATATTATCCTCATGTATGTCATCCTACAGGGAAGGTTTCAGTTGGTTTCTAACCATCTAAACAACAACAACCACCACAACAGCAACAGAAACAAGGTAGGAAGGAATGCTAGGAGTAAGTTACCAACGTAAATGTGCTATTTTTGTGCCTTTGATGTGGTGATGATACCCATGATTCTGCACAGGGAAATTAGACTTTTCAGAGAGCTAGTACACCAAATCATTTAATTTGTTCAATTACTTACAATAATGTGACTACTCTGCACTGCAATAAACATGGGATTTTCAAATGAACAAATGAAGTACATGATAATTCCTTGTGAACGGAGCCACAGCGAAGGAATTCTGCAACGGGGCTCCACACCACAGGGGATGGGTAAAACACCCATCCTACGCCCATCCTCTGAGAACAAAAGAAAGAATCCTACAGCCTCTGGTTCTATGCGCTCTCTTCCCAGGTAGAAACACAGCTGAAGCCTCACGAGGAGCTGATACGTTGCCCTATCACAAGGTAACCTCCCACACTCCTCAGGACACATGAGGACACTGTCACTTCACGCCTCCAGAT
This sequence comes from Mustela nigripes, assembly GCF_022355385.1. NCBI lineage: Eukaryota > Metazoa > Chordata > Mammalia > Carnivora > Mustelidae > Mustela > Mustela nigripes. The sequence continues at coordinate 28,911,443 of NC_081558.1, forward strand.
CATAAACCTCAGGAGGCTTTAGCAAAATAGCGTAGGGAAACAATTTTGCATCATGGTTAAGAACATTAGAATCAACCTGGCGATTCACAGACCTGTACCCCTAGGGATAAAAATACATTATGTGTTTATAAAAATATTTAAAATAATAATAATAAAAAAGAACATTAGAATCCTGGGCTTCACCAATCAAATAAATACATGACTCTATCCAGGCTGTCAATCTTTATGCTCATTCTCCTCGATGGTAAAAATGGGGACAGTAACTTTGCCTTCCTCACCACGTTATGAGGGAAACAACTTATGCAAAGGACCCAGAACATGGTTAGAATTCAGCAGAGTAGTTACCATTACTTTTTTAAAAAATCATTGTCATCGCTGTCATCACTATTCTTATGCTTGACTGTATCTACATTTTCATCCATTATCATTTTCAAAGTTCATTAGAAGCACAAATCACTGCCTTGTTTAGTAATTAATTACTTACATTCACTTAAAGTATTTCCTGAGTATCTAATAAGTGACTATAAGCACTATGCTAGGGCCTGCGTTCTTTAGGTGATCAAAATCAAACATTATCTCTGACTTGTAGAGGCTGTTAGGGGACCTGAACACAAGTCAAAGACTCCCCCAGGGAGTGTGTCTTTTCCAGCTGAGTCAAGAGATCTAAAGGAAAGGAGGTGATCATTCTAAGAGATACTAAAACAAAGGAAGTTGAATTAAACATGAGACTTGGGGTGTCTGCCTTCAGCTCAGGTCATGATCCCAGGGTCGTGGGATCAAGCCCCACATAGGGCTCCCTGCTCCATGGAAATCCTGTTCTCCCTCTCTCTCTCTCTCTTCCCCCGCTTGTGCTACCTCTCTCACTAAGTCTCTCTCTGTCAAAAAAATAAATAAATAAATAACATCTTTTAAAAAGTAAAAAATGAAAATAAATGTGAGACTTGCAAGATGAGAAGGAACTAAACAAGGGGTAGAAGGCTGGCATTCTAGGGAGAGAGAACACAACATGCAAAGACACAGAGTATATAGTGTGTCTTCATTGTCATTAAAAGTTGGTGCAAAATTCTTCATTGAATAGTTCAATTTAATTAAACGAACAAGCATGTATCAAATAACCCCCAAGAGTCACTTTCTGAGCCCAAAGGCGTAACAGTAAGCAAAGCAGATGTGATGCATGCCCTCAGCCTTACATTCCAGTACTTATTCCTTTGTTTAAAAACTGCACTAGTGGGGTGCCTGGGTGGCTCAGTGGGTTGAAGCCTCTGCCTTCGTCTCAGGACATGATCCCAGGATCCTGAGATCAAGCCCCGCATCAGGCTCTCTGCTCAGTGGGGGCCTGCTTCCTCCTCTCTCTCTGCCTGCCTCTCTGCCTACTTGTGATCTGTCTGTCAAATAAATAAATAAAATCTTTTTAAAAATAAAATAATAAATAAATAAATAAATAAATAAATAAATAATGCACTAGAGTCGGTATTTACAACCAAGAGTTCTGCCTTTAGTTTTGTTCCCAAGAGATTCCACGTGCATGGAAAAACTGTAATGCTTTCTCTGGTCAGACAAGGAATGCTACATAAGCCAAATAATTCCCTTTTGACTTAGGGGTCAGGAACCTTACAATCAAATTTGGTTCCTTCCAAGGACCTACCAATTTACAGCAGTAAAGATGGTCACATTTCTGTTTTATGGTTAATTGTTCTATTGCTGGCTGACTACCTTTAACTTAGTAGACAGCTTCAAATTCTTTGGGGACTTGGTATAAGGGGGAAAGGAAGGGAAAATAAAAGAGGAACAGAAGGGCAAGTTTCTTTAAGTCTGGAGAACTGTCCAAAGCACCTTTTGAAGTTTTCATAGTACCTAACATAGATCCTCAATGAAATGCATTTAGTAACTTCTGATTGGTGAATGTATAAATGAAGACCACAAACCTTACCCAGCTCAACTTGGATTCAGTTACAGGGCACAGGGGGTTGTGAAACTTGCTTACTTCTCTCTAATCTCTAGTATGAGAGCGAGAGCTCGAAAGAGAAAAATTTATCATGTTTGCCACCGTGAAGCAACTCATTAACCAAACAGAACCACTGTGGAAACCACTAGAAGAAAGTGGTAAGAGAACTTTAAGGTATCCTTCAAGATTTTTTGAAGGGAATGAGGGTCCTTATAACAGAACATGTCTCTTGCTCCCATGCTACTCAAAACAAGAGAAATGTCATGGTTTTAATTGATGTCTAAATCACGGGGGGAAAAATGGTAAGCTTCTTCATGACAAAATTGAAATACTTCTGCCATTCTATTTCCTGTTGTTTTCTCGGTTATTTTGGAAAAGAACTGTTAGTCCTTTTATATCAAAACTCCACACTGGGGAAATGAAACTACAGTAATAATCTGTGTGGTTAACTACTAGGAAGAAGGGTGCAAATGTTAAAAGAAATTTGGAAGACACCTATTAGATATTACAGTGCTATACGTTTCTGTCTTGTTCATGGCCAAATCAATCCAATTCTCTCTCTCTCTCTCACACACACACACATCAAACATTACACTGAAGGAGGTATTAGAACATGTCATCCTTGTCATTAGCTCAACATATTAATGAGGCTTTCTGAATTAATCTCTAACACGAACTGGCTGTTGACGTGACGTAGTGTCAGTAAATCATGTAGCCTTTGCTTCAAGTACCTGGCAAATACCAGTTTCAGGATGCTTCAGTTCTTGGACAGTAGAAAAGTAAGTCATTTCTGCATCCTCCTAAGATTAAATCATTTCTGTATTCTGAAGAAACACTTCAGTGCTACCAAGTACATCACTTCCCCAACTAGCTGATAAACTGAAAAGAAAACAATATTAAGTGTTGGTACTTGAGGCAATAGTTAAAAGGGGAAACTCAGAGAACAAGAGTGTGAAGATATATCATGAGATTTTCAAAACGGCGTGGTGAGGGAAGGAAGGAGATGCCGTTGAATCACGTGTGTTTTCACAAGGAAACATATTCCTGAAGGCAATTACCCAAACGTGAGAGTTGCTCTCACGGTTCTCAACCTTACCCTAGGAGGACTTCTTAGAATGCAAGACTAAAAGAGCCAATTACTTCAGCACCAAGCTACATCCTAAGTCTCTGGACTTGGCAGTTCAAAAAAAAAAAAAAAAAAAAAAAAAACTCTGGGAAAGTGTTCTTATGAAATCTTCACTAACAACTCTAACTTTATAAATGTAGACTCTAATAGGATGAATGAAAACCAACCCATTAGGTAGCAAAGTAGAGAAGAGAGAACACTGAATAAAAAGGCCTGCTGGAGTTTCAGTTGTAGCTCAACCACTTAACTAGCTCTTGAGACTTAGATCATATTTGTAATAAAAATCACATCATAAAAAATTAACAATTACACAGCACTTAGTATGCCAAGGGCTTTCCATGCATTATCTAATGCAATCCCTATAACGATCTATGAGGGAGAAACTCTCACAATGCCAGGTTGAAGAAGGGAGTTGACTAGCCTGTCCAGCACCACCTGACTGTGCTAAGTGGTGGAATTGGGATTTGAACACAAGAATCCCCAACCCCAGAGCCCAGCTCTTAACCATCCACCACGCAGACAGGTTCACTATCCTCTTAGGATGATTTAAAAAAGACTTCTTTGGGGGCGCCTCAGTGGTTCAGTCGGTTAAGTGTCTGCCTTCAGCTCAGATCATGATCCCGGGGTTCTAGGATCAAGCCCCGCGTTGGGCTCCCTACTCAGTGGGGAGTCTGCTTCTCCCTTTCCTCTTCACTTGTGCTCTCTCCTGATAACTCTCTCTCTCTCTCAAATAGACAAATAAAATCTTTTTCTCTAAACCTCCATTCTCATTCTCTGCTTCTTTACAGAATGTCCTAGGGATTAGAGATGATATTAGAGTCACTAGCCCACAGGGACAATAAAGATAACATTTACACAGTGCTTACTATGTGTTGGGCACTAAGCACTTTTCACACATTAAATCATGCCATTTTCACAATGACCTTAAGAATAGTATTATTTTGGGGCACCTGGGTGGCTCAGTGGGTTAAAGCCTCTGCCTTTGGCTCAGGTCATGATCTCAGGGTCCTGGGATCAAGCCCTGCATCGGGTTCTCTGCTCTGCTCCCCTTCTCTCTCTGCCTGCCTGTCTGCCTGCTTGTGATCTCTCTCTGTCAAATAAATAAATAAAATCTTTTTTTTTAAAAAAAGAATAGCATTATTTTGGGGGTGCCTTGGTGGCTCAGTCAGTTGGGTGGCCGACTCTTGTTTTGGGTAGGGTCATGATCTCAGGGTCCTGGAATCAAGCCCCACATTAGGCTCTACACTCAGAGGGGAGTCTGCTTCAGGATTTTCTCTCTCTCTCTCTTCCCCTCCCCCCACTTACTCTTGCATTTTCTCTCTCTCTCTCTCAAATAAATAGATCTTTAAAAAAAAAAAAAAAGGAATACTATTACTTTTAGTCCCATTCCACAGATGAGGACACTTAGGCAAAGAAAGTCACTTGGCTTGAATCAATCACTAAATTGCACATCTAGGATTCCAATCCAAACAGACTAACTCACTCAACAAACCACACAGGTTGGACACCCTCCTCCTGATACATGAAGGACTTTGGTTATTTTCTAAGGTGTGTGTAAGTCTCATCCAGACTTTAAGATGAACTCAGGAGGATGAAACAATCCATATGTGTATCCAGGAGGCCTGCCTACTTCTGGGTTCAGCAACCAAAATAGCTAGAGAAAAATGCATCACATAAATCATATACATGTAACTAGGACTTTCTTTCTTTTCAGTTTCTTGGCTGATTGCTCCCTTTGTGTTGATACCATGTTGCTTTAAGGTTACTAATAAAAACACTGAGGCTCTATAAAAGTTGTTTTTCTTGCTTTCCATCTGGCAGAAATGCAGTCCCTTTTTCATTTTCAAACTTTCATTTATTTATTTGAGATAGAGAGTGAGAGAAAGAGAGAGAGAGCACAAGTCAGGGAGAAGCAGAGAGAGAGGGAGAAGCAGACTCCCAGCTGAGCAGGGAGCTCAACACAGGGCTCCATCCCAGGATCTCGGGATGACAACCTGAGCCGAAGGTTGACATTCAACCGATTGAGCCACCCAGGCTCCTCATTTTTAAATTACTTTAATATTTTATTTAACCCAATATGTAAAAATACTATTTCAACATGTAATACAAATTAATAAGATATTTCCCTTTTTTTTTTTAACATGACATATTCAAAATTCTCAGTATGATTTATGTTTATAGCCCATCTCAAATCAGACTAACCACATTTCACGGCCCAGGAGCCCCATATTGCTAATGGCTACCATACTGAACAATGCAGGCCTAGCGTGAGTGGCTTGAAGGAAGTCCTGGTGGTTGGTGTTTCCAGGTCTGTGTTCTTGGGCTGGTCAAGTTCTCCAGAACAGTGTCTGCCAATTTCCTGCCTCAGGTTTATAAACCTGGCTATCATTAATTAACAGATTCTGGGATCTTAGTAGGAAAGTGTGAGAGCATCATTATGGAGGCTTTAACTCAATACGCCCTCTTTTCATCCTCAGCTCTGCCTGGTAACCCCAGTCACAGACCCTATAATTCACCCCCTTCTGTCTTCTCCCCAGTCAGGAAAGAGCAGGATGAGAGAAGCAGTTCCTAGGCTACACAGGGCAAGGAAGGGCTTTGGGGGATCTATTAGCTATGTATTATATTTCAACATTCTTTTCATATTCATTAACTCTCAATTTTCCTTGATTTATAATGCCACTACTTCCTGACCCTTTATAAACTTCTTGGTTAGATTTCACTTCTCTACTCCTACCTTCTTAAACCTTTAGGAGAACCTTCTAAACCTCTACGTCTCCGGCCTTTTAAGGCAGCATCTACAATTACATTCTGCTATATTTTCCCCTATTCTTTTTGTCCATACTCCCTTCCCTTTTTAAAATTAAACATCTTATTTTGAGATAACTGGAGATTCACATGCAAGTTAGAAAAAAACACAAGTGATTCCATGTATCCTTTACCCTATTTCTCCCAGTGGTAGTTTCTTGCAAATCTATAGCCCAATAATACAACCAGGATATTGACATTGATACAGTCAAGATACAGAATATTTCCATCACCACAAGGATCCTCTTACTGCCCCTTGTACAGCCACACCCATCTCCCTCCTACCATACACTTCCCGAACACTTGACAACCACAAATCTATTCTCCATTTATATAATTATGTCATTTCGAGAATGTTCTATAAATAGCATCATACAGAATGTCATCTTTGGGGATTGGCTTGTTTTTTTTCTCAACCAAAATCTCTGAAGATTCAGTCACATAGTCTCTACGAATCAAAGGTTCATTGCTGGGTACCAGTCCATGGTATGGGCGTATTCCAGTTTGTTTAACCGTTTACCCAGTGAAGGATACCTGGGTTGTTCCCAGTTTTGGGCTATTACAAATAAATCTTCCAGGCACATTTGTGTACAGGTTTTTGTGTGAACATAAATGTTCATTTCCTTGGGATAGATGCCCAAGAGTACGGTAAGCGCATGTTTAGTTTTGTAAGAAACTGCCAAACCATTTTCCATCCTATATTCCCACCAGCACTATATGAGTAATCCAATTTCTCTGCATCCTCACCAGCACTTGGTGCTATCATTGGATTTTTTTTTTTTAAAGCCATTCTGATAAGTGTAAAGTGATACATTGTGTGGTTCTAATGTGCACTTCCCTGATGGCTAATAATGTTGAACATCTTTTCATGTGCTTATTTGCCATCTGTGTAACCTCTTCAGCAAAATGTCTATGACTTTTGCTCATTTTTTAATTGGATTGTTTGGTTTTTTTTTTGTTTTTTTTTTTACTGTTGAGTTTGAAAGATCTTTATGTATTCTGGATACTAGTGCTTTCTCAGATATGTGGTTTGTAAATATTTTCTCCCAGTCTGAAGCTTGTCTTTTCACCCTCTTAACAGTGTCTTCAACAGAGCAAAAGTCTTAATTCTGATGAAGTCCAATATATCATTTTTTTCCCTTTTATGCATCCTCTTTAGTGTCAAGTCTAAGAACTCTTTGCCTAGCCCTAGATCACAATGATTTTCTCTTATGTTTTCATCTGTAAGCATCATAGTTTTATGGAATTTTTTAATATTTAAGTCCATGATACATTTTGAGTTAATTTTTAAATAAGGCATGAGATTAAGTTTTAGGTTCACTTTTTGCCAACTATTCCAGGACCGTTTATTAAAAAGGTCTCTTTTCTCCATCGAGGGAAATTGCACATTTGTTCAAAGTCAGTTGGGCATATTCATTTAGATCTACTTTTTGGGTTCTGTATCCTGATCCATTGATGCATGTGTTTCACACTCCAAGAACAGCCACATAGTAGCTATCCTATATGCTTTGAAATTGGGTAGGCTATTGCTCCCCCTTTATTCTTCTTTTCCAATATTGTTCCTTTGTTTCCATATAAATTTTAGGACAACCTTGTCTACCTAAAAAAAATACATATATCATGCTGTGGTTTTGGTAGCAACTACATTAAACCTGTATATCAATTTGGGGAGAATTGGTATCCTTACTAGGCAGGGTCTTCCAAATTATACTGTATGTTTCGCCACTTATTTAAATTTTCTTTGATTTCTTTCTTCAGGATTATGTCATCTTCAGCATGCAACTTCTATAAATGTCTTATTAGACTTATACTTAAAAATTTCATATTTTTGAGTTACTATAAATTTTATTCTTTTTAAAATTATTTATTTAAGTAATCCCTGTACCTCACTTGTGGCTCGAAATCAAGACCCTGAGATCAAGAGTCAAACACTCCTCTAAGCCAGCCAGGTGTCCCCAATACACTGTATTCTTAGTTACAGTGTCTACTTGTTCACTGCTAGTATACAGAAATACAACTTATATTTAAAATTTATTTTATATCCTACAACTTGTTGAACTCACTTATTAGTTTTAAGAGGACTTTTTATTTTCTTTTTAGATCACTTAGGATTTTCCAAATAGAAAATCATGTCATCAGAAGTAGTGACAGTTTTCTTTCTTCTTTTCTAGCTTTGTGCCTTTTATTTCTTTATTGCCTTACTGCATCAACTAGAAACCTCTGCACTATGTTGAACAGGAGTGGCAAAAAGGACATCCTTGCCTTACTTCCTGACTTGGAGAAAAGCATTCCATCTTTCATCATTAAGTATAACATTAACTGTGAGTAATTTAAAAAGATGTTCTTTATCAAGTTGAGGAAGCTCCCCTCTATTCCTATTTTTCTGAGTTTTGATCATAAATCAGTATTGAATTTTGTTAAAAGCTTTTTCTGCATCAATTGATAAAATCATGTGAGTTTTTTCCTCTTTTGTCTGTAAATATGGTGCATTACACTGGTGGGTTTTCTAATATTGAACTAGTCCTGGATCTCTGGAATAGAGCCCATGGTCTCTTGGTTATCATGTGTATTTTTTTAATGAATTATACTTGCTAATATATTGTTAAGGATTTTTGCATCTATATATATGAGGGTTATTGATCTATAGTTTTCTTTTTTATATTGTTTCTGCCTGGTTTTGGTGTCTATCTAATACCAGCTTCATAAAATTAATTGTAATCTCCTCTATTTCCTAGAAGAGTCTTTATAAAATTGATGTTAATTCCTCCATAAATGTTGGGTAGAATTCTCCATCAAAATCATCTGGGCCGGAGATTTCTTTTTTGGGAGTTTTAAAATGAATTCAATTTCCTTAATAGTTATAGGACTATTCAAACTATCTATTTCATACTGGGTAAATCATGGGGGAAAAAATTGGTGTTTTTTGAGAAAGAAATCTATTTTTTCTAAGTTGTCAAATTTATGTGTGTAGAGTTGTTCACAGCAAGCATTCTTTTCTTTATTATCCTTTTGAGATCTTCAGGGCTTATTGTGATATCCTGTTTCATTCCTGATATTGGTAATTTGTGTCTTCCATCCTTTTATCTCTGCCAGTCTTCCTAAATGTTTGTCATTTTTATTAACTTCTTCGAAAAACCAGCTACTCCTACTTTCTTTTAATTAATACATGCATGATAATATTTCTTACTTCCTTTTATTTCTAATCTGCCTCTTCTGTTATATTTGAAGTGAGTCTCTCATAGACAGTATATAGTTGGGTCATGTTTCTTAAACAACTCTGCCAATCTCTGCTTTAAGTGGCATATTTAGACTATTTAATGTAATTGTTGATATTTTAGGACTTAGCCTACCATTTAATTTTTGGTTGCTCTTTGTTCTCTCTGGTTTGTGTTTTTCTGTTTTTGTTTTCCTGACTTCTTGTAGGTTATCTGAACATTTTTTTGGAACTCTAATGTATCTAAAGTGTTTGGGGGTACATCTCCTTGTATAATTTTATAGTGGTTGCTCTAGGTATTATACATTTATAACTTGAGAACACAAAATGACTGGTGTCATTTTACCAGTCTGAATAAAGTATAGAAAGCTTACCTCCCTTTTTGTCCCTTTACTGTCTCCATTTATAATTATTTTAAATATTGTAATCATTTGCAGCCAAATTGAGAGTACTATAATTTTTACTTCAGTCTTTAAATATAATTTAGAAATTTCAAGAGGAAAAAATAAGCCTAATGTATTTACCAGTATTTTGCTTACTGTGTTCTTTCTTCCTTCCTCTGTTCCAGGGTTCCTTTTGTTTGTTTGTTTGTTTGTTGTTTTTAATCATTTCCTTTCTGTTAGCTATTCTTTTGGAGTAGCTCTACTAGTCACAAATTCTCTTGGTTTTCCTTAATCTGAGAATATCTTGACTTCCTTTCATTCCTGAAGAATGTTTTCACTGGTTATAGGATTCTGGGTTGATTCCAAGTTGGCTGTCATTTTCATTCAGTACTTGAAAGCCTTAAGTTCCTGAATCTTAGCAGAAACTCAAAAATAAGAGATGTAGAAAGCTGAGAAAAAAATATCAGATTTATGTACAACATGTCAAATTTACACTCAGCTCCAGAAGTGTCCATAGGACCTTCAGAGAGAAACATGGTTCCTCTAGCCCCCAGTCACCATTAATTATCTGGATCCCTAGCCACATACCCTTCCCAACCCACTAGGAGCATCTACAGTCTCTTCTAAAATGTAGATGGAATTCTGTTCTGGCTTCACATAGACGGGTATAATTGGTTAGAACTAGTATCACACTTGTGGTAAAAATTAATTTCAGAATGGGTGGAAACAAATAAAAAGCAGAATAAAAATGTAAAAATCTCTCTGCACAATGTAAGTGCTTATTTGAGCACAGGCTTATTTCATTTTCATTCCAAATCATTTTAAAAAGTTGTATTTAATGTTACTGAATTATATATTAAAAATGCTTAAAATGGAAAACTTTATGTTATTTTTATTTTGCCACAGTAAAAAAAAAAAAAAAAAATTGTCAAAGCTTAAAAAAAAAGAAGAGAAGAGAAAAGAAATGAGTGTCCTATCCATGCTGCTTCCCAAAGGCAGACATTGTCAATGCCTTAGAAACAAGGAAGGTCAGACCCACCCGGGCACTTGATCTAATTTAGACGTGGTGCTGAGGGGTCTTCAGTTGGGTTAGGAGCTCTATAGCACTCAGCCTCCTTGAAAGGAAAGAAATCTTCAAGCCTGATGGACTTGAAAGAAATGTCACCTTTTTAGAACAGAAAAAGAACATATGAAAGTGTCCCCTTGAAAATGAAGACATGAACTAGAATATTAAGACAGGGAACAAGCAGCCAAAAAAATCACCAACATGTTTAGTTGATGCACTTCAGAATGGGAAGAAATTTGCTTGCATTCTTTTGCCACCGAAGATAATTTTCTTTTAATTCTCATTTTTTTTTATGGTGTGCATGTTGTTTTGTTTTGTCTCTATGGCTGCTCTTCTTAAGTAAGTTAACTTTATGAGTATAAACTAGAATCTGTACTCCTGCCAGCCCCATACTCTTTGATGAACTTGACAATTTGAATGGATTAATTTTCTAAAAGTGGAAAATTATTCCCACAAAATTGCTATCTTTTGCGAAAATGTCCCTTCCAAAAACACTTCCTAGTCTTGATAAGTACTGAATCCCTTTCTACCTGGAGGCTTGTTACTTAAATTTCAAAGATTGTCATGTCACGGGAGAACAACAGAAATCAACCTGGGAATCAGCTTTTCTCAGATATGTCGAGTGGCTGTATTTATTTAGAACTGATCCGTATGCTTCCCGCCATTTTACACACAGATTTTTATTCCTCCTCAGGTCCTTCTTGGCATCTTTTTTCCACATTGCAATGAGACTTCCCTCTCATACAGTCATACAACAAACTATATCTGAATTATGTTCAAATCAGCAGGGAGACTGGCGTCTTCTGGAGAAAACATAAGGGCTATCAGAAGTGATTTCCTGAATTTTTGCCTCATGATGACATTACTTTAATGCAGGCACCATCTCATATATGTAATTAACAATATGGTGTCTAACAGATTTGTATAAAATGCTAAAACTAAGCAAACACAATTACATGAGTTAGTATCATGTTATCAGCACTGCACTTGATAATTAAAAAATAAATGAAAAGCCCATTGTCCTCAGTGCAACAGTCAGTTACTGATTTTTACTATAGACTCTACTGGTCATTATTTTAACTTCTTCTGTCTTGGGTCATTCTTTTATCTAGAAAACACCAGATCCATTTCTTCATCCATATGTACTACATGGAACCTTAGATTCTCTTAATGACCCAACAGATTTTTGGACAGTTAACTATCCTACTGTAAGTTGTCTTGTTTAGAAGAAATGGAAGTTAAGATTGTGGCCATAAAGGACAATCTGTCAACCCATTAAATAAATTCCTATTGAAAAGTAACTAAATGCATTGAGTATTAGCATAATTTATTAGAACAATTAGAACACATCCTTGTTGTCTTTTAATTAGATTATTCCTTGTTCTGCTAATTAACACTAGACAAGAAAGAATAATAGTTTCAGGATTCTAAGATCATCTGTAGACTATGTGGAAAGAGAATGATCAATAATGCTAATCTACCAGAACACTTAAATTTCCAGAAAGAGATCTTTTATCATGAGCAATCCTTTATATAATCAGCATTATTTCTCACTGTCTACGGTCATCTTTCCCAAAGTTTAAAAGTAAAGATGCTAGACAAATCACATTTATTCCTCTGTTGGAAACCCAGTCAGGCTGGGCCACCTCTGGCCTCTAGTGGCTCAGACATTGCTTCACTCTCTTGCAAAATGCCAACAAATAACCACAAACGAAGGACTTAAGATTCTGTGCAGAGCAGCACAGCCAGGAGTCTGAATATCTAACAGGGAGAAGACCAGATTTTTAAGTTCTGATGCTAGGTGAAGAATCATAAACCTCCTCAATTTAAAAATATACTGAAATAGATGAAAATTTCTTATAAACAAGAATTAATCTGAATATAAAACTGGTGACATTTCCATCTATGAGGATATTATTTATAGAAATTAATGAGGAGGCAGTTGTATGACAGAGAATATAGCTGGGCTTTTAGATGTGGCCTGGGGCCTCTACATGTGACTTGTACGACTGTCTCTGGTTTTATGTTTCAGAGACCACAAAGGATTCAAATGCTCTGAAGTTCCTCTCATGCCCTATGCAACTATCACCAAGCATGCCAGGAAATCCTAGAGAGCAGCTCCCAGAACTTCTAGGATTCAGATTCTTTAAAAAAAAAAAAAAGGTCAGGAGTTGGCATATGCTGTCATCTAGGCTAACCCTACAGTTGAGAGGGATGATGCTGGGATACAGAGATTGGACAACAGTGAACCAGAGGTTCTCTGTAGTAACAGGTAACACAAATTCCCAACCAGCAGCCTGGATTACAGGAATGTCGGCTCTACTGTTGACCGAGTCTGCCTTAGTCAATGCAAAGTCATAATGAGACCATGTCTAGACAGTATTGATCTCCCACCAGAGAAAAAAATAATTCAGAGTTTGACTTCTCTTCTACCTTAGCCCAAATAACACCCAAATCATGATCTTTCATTCATATATTGCTAACATTCTCCCTCACCAAAGTCATTTTATCAACCAGGCAGCCAATGGCACCCATAAACTTCTTTTCAAGGTACATGAAATTTTTGATATTCAAAAAGTCTTTCATATTCAAATGGCAAATGAGAAAGTTGTTTAAACCTATTAAAGAATCTAGATAAATTAAATGAGTTTTTATGTATCTTTTTCTTACCTTGCTAGGCAGAGGAGACAGGTGTTTAAGAAAAATGAGTGTCCACGCAACCTGAAAGAATGAAAACTCAAATTAACATGGGCACAATATCTAAAAGAGAAGGCATGGGCTTAAGTCATCTGAAAGATTTTCCAGGTGGTTAGTAATTTAAGAGCTGAGGAGCATCCTTATAACCCTCTATCTACTCCCCTGGGAAGATATGCCTCTCCACTGATGTACCTCTTTAAATTGTCAGGGCACTACTAAGAACTTAAGGTTCCCCACTACTTTGACCTCCAGACTAGAAAAGATCTATGGAGCAGAATACTATCTTAGAAGCAACAGAGATTTGCATTCGACTGCCCTGTAGTCAGGCATTCCAAAGCTAGGCTGCATCAGGTTTGTCACCAGAAAGTGAGGGAGGAAGGGAATATGGTTTAAAACATGAGTAGGAATGGAGTCAAAAAAGTTCTCCAGGCAATGTGATAGCAAGCTAAGATTGGAAAACTCTAGCTGAAAACTCCAGAGAGAATTCTCTCTGACTCAGGAGCTGAACTGAAGCCATGACTCAGAGGTATTCAGGTGGTACCACAGGGTAGAAATGTTTATAAGGTGGATCTTTTGCCTCATTGAGGGAAATGAAACAACCATCTTATTATGTCAAAATAACATCAAAGTACAAATCTATTCAATAGAAAAAGGTTAATAAAAACATAATCCAGGGGCACCTGGGCGGCTCAGGGGTTTAAAGCCTCTGCCTTTGGCTCGGGTCATGATCCCAGGGTCCTGGGATTGAGCCCCGAGTCGGGGTTGGGGTGTCTCTGCTCAGCAGGGAGCCTGCTTCCTCCTCTGTCTCTGCCTGTCTCTCTGCCAACTTGTGATCTCTGTCTGTCAAATAAAAAAATAAATAATCTTTAAAAAAACAAACAAACATAATCCAAAGAGAGACTTCAACCACTATAAATCATTCCTTATAAATGCCACTGAGAGCCAAAATTATCATTTCTGTGTTCCTAACCAAAATAGCTTTGCAAGTCTTAGAAATAATTTGCCCTCCAAAGCAACCAGCAGAAAGTCCCTTTAGTCTACCAGTTCTTGTCCTGTTGGATATTGAAACTTTTGAGCATTTACTCCCCAAGCTGAAATTCAAAAGGCCGACATAGTAATACCTACAAAATTGATAAATTAGGATAACTAGAAACCTTATCTATTGATAGCACAGGCTACTTCCCCACATGGTCTATATACAATTTCTTGTAAGCTTAGTAAAAATCCCACATTTATCTGAAATGAAATGAAGGGAAACTAATAATGAATTTCCTTTCCTCTGTGTTAAAGAAAAACACAACCATGCCATGATAAGCAAGAAAGAAGGACACAGTATTCATCCTTCTCTTCTCACCCAAGAAGGTAACAATATGAGGGTTCTAGTTTAGAGTACACCACTATGGCATAGTTTCAGGACATAAGGTTAAGTTCTAGTCTACATCAATTCGAACACACTGGGGTTAACACAAGTGTGTATGTATACCTCTCTAGCTACTGAGAGAGAGATAATGGTAAAATAAATATGTATAAAATAAAATAAAAACTTGTATACACATTTAAAAGATGTACTGCTTATTTCAAAATAAGACAAGAGCAGTTGTGATCTAGATGATTTTGTTGAAAAAAACTCAACTCTCTTTAGGAATACATGGATCCTAGCAAATACCTTTTAAAAGACTACAAAGATATAACATTTGGTAGAATCTTATTCAACCATTCTGATTTGGCCAAATGTTAAATTAGCCAAATATAATAGGAGAAAAATTTCTCTATTGATTAAGTAATTGATTTAAAATATTCATGAACTTAGCAGAAGCATTAAGTAGTAAGTTCCAGAAACAAGAAATAAATCTTATGTATGCGCAAAAAGGAATGAAGGTGTTTTGTGCAATCTTGGGGAATAGATTTTTTAAGACACTTCACAAAATCATTGACTCTGCAGCAGGAAAAACCCTACATGGATTAATCCAGAGCATTCTTATTCCTGCCTCCACAGTTGTTAAGAGCTCAAAAATAAAACTTATCTCCTAATCATTCCCCAGAACATGATTCAACACACTGTCTATTTTTTTAAAAAGGTGATGGGGGAGGCCCTGGCTGGCTCAGTCCGCTAAGTAAGCATCTGCCTTCATCTCAGGTCATGATCTCAGAGTTCTGGGATCAAGTCCCAAGTCAGGCTCCCCTCCCAGTGGAGAGTCTGCTTCTCCCTCTCTCTCTGCCTGCCCCTCCCCCTGCTCTGATTCTCTCTCCCCCTCTCTTTCTCCCTCCCAAATAAATAAATAAATAAATAATCTTTTAAAAGTTTAAAAAAATTTTTAATGTTTTCTGATATCTAATGTCATGTGATATTTTTTTTCCCAGAGACTAACCAAATATGCCTCACTATTATATCAATCAGTTCTTAAAGCCACAAGTGAAGACAGGTGCCATCCTCTCCTGTAAGAATCACACTCATTTTTTCTTTGCAAAAATTATTAATCATACCTGTGACTATCATCCAAATTTAGCTGAAATTTTCCTGAATCCTACAAAATGAGTACAAGAGCGAGAAAATATCTCCCTAGAATGAATATGAAGGAAAGAAAGTCTTGCCATTTCTCTTAATTTATTTCTGAATTCAGCTTGGTCTTCATTAGTGCTACATAGTTGCTTTATTATTCAACGTCCTCTGTGACCCCCTTGATCATTTTTCCCTGAGGGTGCATACTTGTTCAGTAACTATATTATAATTTTGTGATCTGCGGATTTTCTCTAATATTCTACTCTACCTTTGTCCCAAATTAATGAATTCCATCCTTTTTGGCTTCTACTTCTCCTATTTATTAAATTCACTGAACACAGAGTTTATTTTCAAAGGAATTAATAATGCTTTGTTCTCAGCTTGGTATTAACAATGAATTTAATAAGCAATGGATTTAATCAATTTTTTAAGTGCACTAATGACAAATTTGGTTAAAATATTAGTGTTCCAAACCTTCCATTCCCCCAGAAAAGAAATTTATTGTGCTTGACCTCTCCCTTCACCCCCTTTCTAAAAGAACTATTAATATTTGTGATGCAGAATTATGTGACAGATAACAAAAACAGAACTGGAAGATTGGGATAAAAGCCCAAGTCCACACCCTTCATATAAAGAGTATAACAAGGAAAGTGAAGGGGTGAAAGAGAATACTTGACTCCTGAGAAGGGCAAAGTGAAAGATCACTAGAAAGAGAAAAAGAATGGAAGAGGATTTTAAGAATAGTTGACATGTATAGGAAACTCAGTGACTCCATCAAACGTAATTACATTAGTATTTACGAGTCCCAGAAGAAGAAGAGAGAGAACATTTACTTGAGGAAATAACAACTGAAAACCTCCTTAACCTGGACATCCAGATCCAGGAGGCACAGGGAACTCCCATCAAAATCAACAAAAGCAGGCCAATGCCAAGACAGATCATAATTTAATTTGCAAAATATAGCAATAAAGAAAAAAAGCTAAAAGCTGTAAGACAAAAGAAGTCCCTAAATTATAAGGGAAGACCCATAAGGCTAGCTGCAGATCTCTCAATAGAAACTTGGCAAAACAGAAGAAAGTGGCATGATATATTCAACATGCTGAATGGGAAAAATCTGCAGCCAAGAATACTCTATCCAGCAAGGCTGCCATTCAGAATAGAAGGAGAGATAGTTTCCCAGACAAACAAAAGCTAAAGGGGTCTGTGACCACTAAACCAGTCCTGCAAGACTTATTAAAGGAGACTCTTTGAGTAGAAAGGAAAGATCAGATATGACAAAGAAAGGAACAGAGATGATCTCCAGAAGCAACAACAAAATGAGTAATAAAATGGCATTAAATACACATCTATCAATAATTACTCTGAATGTAAATGGACTAAATGCCCCAATCAAAAGACACAGGGTATCAGAATGGATTAAAAAAACAAGATCCATCTATATGCTGCCTACAAGAGACTCATTTTAGACCCAAAGACACCTGCAGATTGAAAGTGGGGGATGGAGAAACATTTATAATACAATGAATGACAAAAAAGAAAGCCAGAGAAGCCACACTTACACCAGACAAACTAGATTTTAAACCAAAGACTGTAACAAGAGGTGAAGAAGGGTACGATATCATAATAATGGGGATTGCCGAACAAGAAGATCTAACAATTGTACATATTCATGCCTCCAACATGGGTGCACCCCAATATATAAAACAATAAAAAACATAAAGGAACTAAGTGATAATAATATAGTAATCCTAGGGGACTTTATCATCCCACTTACATCAGTGGACAGGTTATATCAGCAGAAAATCAACAAGGAAACATTGGCTTTGAATAACATACTGGACCAGATGGACTTAACAGATATATGCAGAACATTCTATCCTAAAGCAGCAGACTACACATTCTTTTCAAGGGCAAATGGGACATTCTCCAGAATAGATCACATTCTAAGTCGTAAATCCTCAACAAGCACAAAAAGATTGAGATCATATCATGCATACTTTCTGACCACAACACTATGAAACTTGAAGTCACCTACTAGAAAAAAATTTGGAAAGACCACAAATACATGGGAATTAAACAACATGCTACTAAACAATGAATGGGTCAACCAGGAAATCAAAGGAGAAATTTTTAAAAAATACATGGAAACAACTGTAAATGAAAACATAATGGTCCCAAATCTTAGGGTACAACAACCATGGCAGACAAGTTTTTAGCAATACAGCCCTACCTTAAGACACAAGAAAAATCTCAAATAAACAACATAACCTTACACCTAAAGGAGCTAGAAAAAGAACAACAACAACAACAACAAAAAAAAAAACAAACAAAAAAAAACGAAGCCTAAAACCAGCAGAAGAAAGGAAGTAATAAAGATTAGAATAGAAATAAATGAAATAGAAACTAAAAAACAATAGAAGAGATCAATGAAACCAGGAACTGATTATACGGAGGAAAAAAAAAAGAATAGTTGTCATGTGTAATGAATAAAAGAATGCTCAAAATTTTTTAAAAGACCTGAGTAAAATTATAAATTACTTTTCCCAAAAACAACAACAACAACAACAAAAAGTAAGCTGTTAAAAAAAAAAAAAGAGCCTAGGCCAAGAATACATTATTCTGTTTAATGTTATTTTTTTGTTTCTGATAATCAATATAAAGTTTGTTTTGTTTTAATGTAAAAAAAAAGTTACTTTTCAATAAGTTCATTTGCTCTCTTATTATAAGACTGAACCAGATATGGCCCCAGCACTTATGTAGGTTATACAAATACCTTCCAGTGCTGATGTTTATTCATTTACATCTCAACTTTGGTTTCCTTTTAATGTCATAAACACAGACCTAGATCATCCCAGACATTTTCAAGAGCCCTCAGTCAGCTTTAACTGAATTTCCATTTCTATTACAATTTCCATTAGTTAATTCACAGGTCAAAGTCTGGGACAACTTTTCAAACTACTTGAGTAATTAATAAATTTATATGACAACACACTGAAAATAAAAGTGTCTGTTAGTATCAAATACAAAAAAAGACACAGTGGGAGGCAACAGTTGCTATTCAGTAATACAGTTTTGAACTACAGGCAATGCATCTAAAACAAACATGTCAGAAGAAAATTAAGGAACAACTTTGTAATTTAAATGATAATCATCTTTCATAAGGTGTTTATGCAAATGATAAGCACTTAGTGGCTTTAAGGCTTTGCTATACAGATCACCCAGCAGAATATGGACATAACCTCCACTGGAATATGGGGGCTCTTTGTGCTCCATTTTTTTTTAAAGATTTTATTTATTTATTTGACAGATGGAGATCACAAGTAGGTAGAGAAGCAGGCAGAGAGAGAGGAGGAAACAGGCTCCCTGCTGAGCAGAGAACCCAATGTGGGGCTCCATCCCAGGACCATGACCTGAGCCGAAGGCAGAGGCTTTAACCCCTTGAGTCACCCAGGTGCCCCCATGCTTCATTTTTTAGTTGAATTATATTACTTAAAAGCAATACAGTGCATCAAGATCAAAAGCTTCTGCACAGCAAAGGAAACAGTCAACAAAACAAAGAGGCAACCCATGGAATGGAAGAAGATATTCACAAATGACAATAGGACAAAAGGCTGATATCCAGGATCTATAAAGAGTTTCTTAAACTCAACACACACAAAACAAATAATCATGTCAAAAAATGGGCAGAAGACATGAACAGACACTACTCCAATGAAGACATACAAATGGCTAACAGACACATGAAAAAATGTTCATCATCACTAGCCATCAGGGAGATTCAGATCAAAACCACATTGAAATCCCACCTTACACCAGTTAGAATGGCCAAGATTAACAAGACAGTAAACGACATGTGTTGGAGAGGATGTGGAGAAAGGGGAACCCTCTTACACTGTTGGTGGGAATGCAAGTTGGTGCAGCCACTTTGGAAAACAGTGTGGAGATTCCTGAAGAAATTAAAAATAGAGCTTCCTTATGACCCCACAATTGCACTACTGGGTATTTATCCCAAAAATACAGGTGTAGTGAAAAGAAGGGCTATCTGTATCCCAATGTTCATAGCAGCAATGGCCACAGTCACCAAACTGTGGAAAGAACCAAGATGCCCTTCAATGGACAAATGGATAAGGAAGATGTGGTCCATATACACTATGGAGTATTACGCATCCATCAGAAAGAATGAATAGCCAACTCTTGTATCAACATGGATGGGACTGGAAGAGATTACACTGAGTGAAATAAGTCAAGCAGAGAGAGTCAATTATCATACGGTTTCACTTATTTGTGGAGCATAAGAAATAACATGGAGGACATGGAGACTATGGACTCTATGAACCATGAGAGACTATAGACTCTGAAAAACAATTTGACAGTTTTGGAGGGGCGGGGGGTGGGAGATTGGGTGAGACTGGTGGTGGGTATTAAAGAGGGCACATATTACATGGAGCACTGGGTGTGGTGCATAAACAATGAATTCTGGCATACTGAAAAGAAATTTTAAAAAAATAAATAAAAATTTTAAAAAATCAATACAGCATAACATATTAATTATTATTCCTTTTAAAATTTTTTATTTATTTGTTTATTTTTGAGAAAGAGATTCAGAGCATGTGCGAATGGGGGGAAGGAGCAGAGTGGGAGGCAGAGGAAGAGGGAGAGAGAGAATCCCAAGCAGACTCTACGTTCAGCATGAAGCCATCGCAGGGCTTGATACCACAACCCTGAGGTCATGATCTAAGCCAAAACCAAGAGACAGACACTCAACCGACTGAGCCACTCAGGGGCCCCATAGTAATTATTATTCTCAAACAAGTACATAAAATAAAAGAACAATTTGAACTAAATTAAAATTTTGTCATCCTTCAGACCAATTATGTTATGTATTTGTAAATTAAACCTGTCACCAATAAATTGTACCACATAGCAGGGGTATACATGAAAAAATGAGAGAAAAGGGAGGCTTCAGAAATGTATATACATATATAGTAAATAGAAACACCAAGGTATTC
This sequence comes from Mustela nigripes, assembly GCF_022355385.1. NCBI lineage: Eukaryota > Metazoa > Chordata > Mammalia > Carnivora > Mustelidae > Mustela > Mustela nigripes. The sequence goes on from NC_081558.1 coordinate 28,932,188, forward strand.
TCAAAGATCTAAGTAGCCTATATAGCACTATAGTAGATCTTATCTTCTTAACAGGGGGGATTTGAGCAATAAAGCTAGCGCCTAAGGCAAATGTTGCATATAGTCAAACTTAACATTGAAGATCATTTACACACCTGTAGGGTGTGAGTTATGTTGCTTTGTTTATTCAAGCCTGATGGTAACTATCTGGAAACAAACAAGTGAGCTAGGCTACAGAAAGGAAGCACAGAAAAGTCAACCTACACATATCTGGGAATTCGAACAACCTTGTCTTTAAGAGACTACCAAGTATCCACCAAGGACGGGTGGTGAAATACAAACTTATAAACCCTCCAACAGAGTCTATTCTGTTGTTTAACATGAAAATTTTATAACCTTAATATATTAATAGGTATGTGTGTCATAATTAAGATTAAATAAGGTTTTATATATATATATATATATATATATATATATATATATATAAATATATAAACACCAGATACAGTGACTGACACAGAAAGATGCTCAATAGATATGCTGGGTTTTATTCTAAGCCTTGTTTCACCCGACCCATAAACACACTGCTCTTTTAAGTCTTGTAGAGAGTATCATGGCAACTGCTTCTGTTCTTTTCAAACCGGCATTTCCGGTTGGGCTGGGATGACAGGATTAACAGACATCATTTGCATACTTGAAGCTTAAAATAGAGGTGAACTCACCCAGGAGTTGCGTTCTGAGTGGGCATAAGGTGAATCCATTACCCACAGGAAGCACAACTTTATGCTTGGGTCACATCTCAGCCGACTGACTCCCTAACTGGGCCTGCTCTTTCCAAAGCCACGACATGGTACATCAGGCTCAAACCATAAGATGAACAAACTAGGAGGGCCTGTTTCTTTTTCAAAAATGCATTCCTATCAACTTTACCAGGAAAGCACATGAACTCATGAAATTCATTTTTTCTTACCTTACATAACATATCGATCCATAGGTCCCTTTCGCCAGCACTTACTAGCAATGGGATGACACAATATCTAGAAACTGTAATTCTTTTTCCTTCCTTGTCCTTTTCCCCCCTTCCCTCTCTTCTTCCTTCAAATTTCTGCCTCGAGTAAAACCACAGCAAGAGGGAAAGTCAAATGGATTTTCCTATCAGTGGACATTTTTGTGATATACTCAATTTTGGTCCTCATATGAACTCCCTCCAGGCGCTCCTTTATGGGAATAAGGTATACCAAATGAAATAGAGAACTCGAGGCACAATTTTACCCTGGACATCTGAAGAGAGAATATTTTTCTCCTGGATTTATGGTGCAATGCAGCTCAGCCACTTTCTTTTCCTCTTTTCCCTACTTTGCCCTTCCTGCTTACTGCTGCACACCATCATCACCATCGTCATAAATTTATAGAGTGCCTATGGCTGCAGCCTCTGCGTAGCTCCTAAATGATCTAATCCAGATATCATTGTCTTCGGCACCCCCTTTGGCATGAGTCTATTTACAATTCCGCTTCCTGATTGAAATCTGCTTCCAATTATTTTTCATAAGATATTTTTGCTTTCTTTTGTTTCCCTTAAGTTGAATCTTTTTTATGTCTCCCCCTCATTTTCATACTTCCCTGGGCCCTAGGGAGTTACTGTACATTTACAGGGGTTTACATATTCAAATTTAGCAACTCTTGAGAACTTTACTATCCAACTGCCTTTTCTAAGGGAATTTTTAGCAAGGTTAACTAAGAGGAAATCTTTGGACTCTGGAATTCCAAGCCTCTAGTACCAGGCCTCTGCTCTAACATCACATGGCAAGGTGATGACCAGCGTTATGGCGCCTTCTCTCTACCCAGGCCAGACTCTCCAAAGACATCTACTCTTCAACCCCCTAGAATTCTAACAGGTCATCCTTAGGATATCAGACACCCAGGCTTTGGATTTAGACGGATAGGGGTTCAAATCCAGCCTCCACTTAATTTGGATCTAACTTTAAGAGTTATTGCACCTTTCTGAGTTTCAATTGCCTTGACTGAAAAATGAGAATGAAAATATTCACCAAATTAAATTATTGTGAGGCTAAAATGAGGTAATCTTTGTAAAATACACACAAAGTCTTCTATGTGGTGAGCAGTCCAACACAGTAGCCATCATTTTTATTCTTATCAGTTAAAATGTTGCATAGAATGCATTTGTCTTCAAAGAAGTTCACAAAGCTGACCTTAGAGCAGACAGTAATACATTATTTAGTAGAACCCCCAGTCCCAAATATCACTTGGTTCAGTGTTTTCAGACTTGGGAAGTCAATAAATATTTTTTAAATTGAAATTGAGGACACACAGAGGGTCAGTATTTGGAACCAAAGGAATAGATAACCAGTCATAAATTTGGACATATCATTAAGAGCCTCTCTTCTCAGAAAGTACATCTCTTTTAAAATATATTTACTACAGTTACCCATGGATACCGAATATTTTTATCATCAGTTGCAAAACTGGCTCCTGAAGGGGAAAACCATGTAATTATAACTAGAGATGACTGCACACAACCTTTTATGTAAGGGAAGAACAAAAAGTAGACCTTGGGCAAGAGGCTGGGAAGCAGAGGGACAGAAGAGGAGAAGGAAAGGAGAAAGAGAAAAAGAGAAAATATTTGATGGGGAATAATATTTGGCTTTTGGCTCTTCTCCATACCACCACAGATAGGAAGACCTTACCATTTATGACTGTTGTCAATTCCCTCTATGGAAACTGAACAATGGGACACCTCCCACCTCTCAAAGAGAGTACAAGTGGAATTCCTACTGGACTTCTACCTAAATTTATTTATATATACATACATATGTATATATGTATTATATATAAAATATAATTCATATATATTTATATATTTATTTATATATTATATAATGTATAAAATATATAATACATTATATATAATATATATAAATATATATGAATTATTATGATTTTTAAAAATCAGCTAAATATCTAAACTCAATGATGAAATTAATTGGGCCAATCCACAAGAGTGTTTTTTTTTTTTTTTACTCTGGGAGATGAATAAAATCTTCTAGGGAAAGAAATAAAAAAATTCATTCATTGATCCTGATCTGTAAAAAGAACAGTATGATCTGCTTTTGTACCAAACAGACTATCTTTTAAATGCTATTTCTGCCACTTGCTTGTTGGGCAAGTTAGCTGATCCTTTATGTGCTTGACTTCCTCATACCTAACCTAGATCGGAAAATACCTGTGGGGAGGAGGAGACCAGGCCTGCCACTCTCTCTCTCTCTTCCTGTGCCCCTACATCCCTCAAAGGAGCAATTCCTAATCAGATGCACCATACTCAAGCACAGTGGTTCTCACTAAAGGGCAGGGTCACTATACAACAAAGTCTCCTTCCCTCATCTCCACTTCCTCCCCTCTAAATTGGGAAAAGGGATTCCTCAGGGAAGGCTAAGCATTTTCTTCTCTCTCCCCTGCCTTCTTTCCATCTTTAGGCAACAGCATCTGTGAGCCAAAGTGATGTCCAAAGCTCCAGCTCCTGCCCTCACACTTTCATTCTGTCCTGCTTCCCCAGAGTGACCTCACTCAGAATTCTTCAGCATGCTGTTTTTTGGAGGGAGCTATTAAGAAGTGGGAGGAAATCTGCTATGACCCTTCCAGATCAGCCTACCTTTATCACTTGAAGGTCTTGGGTACTGGCCCAACTTGGTTACCGTTTCCATGTTAGGGACTCTGTATTTGCTCTTCCCTATCTCTGGAAGGTTCTGCAACTTGAAATCATGGAACTTTAAATTATGCACATCTCAGTTCTAATGCTATCTCTTCAGAGAGGCCTTTCCTGATCATCCAATCTTAAATAGCATTTTCACAACCACCAAGTCACTCTATTACATTAATCTATTATTTTGTTAATAGCTCTCATCCCATTCCATTACTTTCTTCATTTATTGGCTTGCTGACCATCCCTATCTCCTTTCTAAATATTTTCATTAAAAGGGAGGTCCAGGAGAACATGGTTCTTGTCTGTCTTGTTCTTATTTATCCAGAGTTGGGTGCCTGTCATGAAGTAGGTGCTCAGTAAATCATAGTTATCATTACCCTTTCCTCTCACACCTGGTCCTGCTACTTCCTACACCCATCTAAGTCTAATAAAGTCTTTAAAAAGCTCTTCTCCTGCACTGGTATACTTTAGGCTTTCTAAATCAGAAATAAGTTGTCTCTCTTACTTATAAGTTTCTTTTCACTAGTAAGAATTTATATAACCTACTTTCTTTGAACAGTATATGGTTGCATTCACTTTGTCTTTTTTTTTTTTTTTTAAATAAACTCCAATTTAGGGGACACGGCTTAGTGAGTATTCCTATATACCAAGGATAAAGTGGCTGATGCTTTTCTTACTCACAAGGATAGTCCTAAAGAAGCACTTTTCCATGTACCCTCCAGCCTCATACACATATGTATATAATGGAAAGCCCACATTCACACTCCAGATAATCTCCAGCAGGGAGGGAAGAGATATAGGCATTAAAAAGAGCTTAAAGGGGCGCCTGGGTGGCTCAGTGGGTTAAGCCGCTGCCTTCGGCTCGGGTCATGATCTCAGGGTCCTGGGATCCAGCCCCGCATCGGACTCTCTGCTCAGCAGGGAGCCTGCTTCCCCTTCTCTCCCTGCCTGCCTCTCTGCCTACTTGTGATCTCTCTCTCTCTGTAAAATAAATAAATAAAATCTAAAAAAAAAAAGGAGCTTAAAAAAAAAAAGGAGGGGCGCCTGGGTGGCTCAATGGGTTGAGCCTCTGCCTTCGGCTCAGGTTATGATCTCAGGGTCCTGGGATTGAGCCCCCCGCATCGGGCTCTCTGCTCGGCGGGGAGCCTGCTTCCTCCTCTCTCTCTCTGCCTGCCTCTCTGCCTACTTGTGATCTCTCTCTGTCAAATAAATAAATAAAATCTTTAAAAAAAAATAAAAGGACTTTTTTTTCAAGATTTTATTTATTTGACAGATCACAAGTGATCTCTCTCTGTCAAATAAATAAGATCTTTAAAAAAAAAAAGGACTTTTTTTTTAAAGATCTTATTTATTTGACAGATCACAAGTGATCTCTCTCTGTCAAATAAATAAATAAAATCTTTTATTTATTTGACAGATCACAAGTAGGCAGAGAGGCAGGCAGAGAGAGAGAGGAGGAAGCAGGCTCCCCGCCGAGCAGAGAGGCGGATGCGGGGCTGGATCCCAGGACCCTGAGATCATAACCTGAGCGGAAGGCAGAGGCTCAACCCACTGAGCCACCCAGGTGCCTCATTTTTTTTTTTTTTTTCCTGGAGCAAATACCCAATTTTTATTTCTGCCTACTTCCCCCACTACTCCAAGCAAGGCTTCCACAGGCTTCCGACAGGGAACCAGAATAGTGCCTCTCCAGGATTAAGGGGCTCCTGGCCTGTAAGCACACCGCCACCCCGCCCCCGCCCCGACTTTCTTCACTCCTGGAATAGCCTTCACCCAGCAACAGGAGGGAAGGACAGGGCTTTGCTGAAGGAAGGAAAACAGGTTGACCACACACACACACACCCCCATCCCAGCCACTAGGGACTCCCAACTTGACTCTGTGACCAAGCCCCTGGCTTGTGGAGGGAGTGGGCGAGGGCTCCTGGGAACAGAAAGCAGGGTGGAGAGGAGGTTTGAATCCTAGTCAATGCTCTTGAAAACATTGTCAGTTAACATTTTCTCTTAAGAAAGTCTCAATCATGGGGCACCTGGGTGGCTCAATGAGTTAAAGCCTCTGCCTTCAGCTCAGGTCATGATCCCAGGGTCCTGGGATCCAGCCCCTAATCCGGCTCTCTGCTCGGCAGGAAGCCTGCTTCCTCTTCTCTCTCTGCCTGCCTCTCTGCCTACTTGTGATCTCTGTCTGTCAAGTAAATAAATAAAATCTTAAAAAAAAAAAAAAAAAGACAGTCTCAATCTAAAAAGAAAAAGTCTCAATCACAACAATAACAGCAAAAAATAGCTCAATGACATATTAAATTGGGGAATTTTTTTTAAGTTGGAGGTTAGAGAGCCTCTTGGAAATATCTTCAATTCTCCACAAAATAAAACAAGGCAGAGCCCCTCCAGAGGTCCAACCAAGGCTTTCCCCTAGCACAAGAAAAGATAGCTGTTTCTTTTGCTGAAGATGAGATGAAGTAGTTGGCATGAGTTTATTGGATATATGTGTGTGTGTGTGTATGTATACATATATATATATGCCATACATATTTTTTAATGTGTAACAGAATTGTCAATATCAATGAGTTTATTGGCTAGGTATGTGTACATATTATATATATATTATATATATATATAATATATACACACCATTTTTTTTAACAGAATACATCAATATCAGAGTCACACTTAGCACAAAGATGCTTATACTAGGAGACTCAGGAGAATAATACTGACTCCTAGTTGCCATCTCACATTTACTAAGAAGCATATATTTATTGAGAAGAATCTCTAGCAACATGGACTATATTCTTTGAATTGGTACTTCTTAGTCTTGCTGTATTTTGCCAGTTCTGTATGGCTAAAATGGAAGAAGTTCAATATAACAAGATATAATTCCATTCTACTCAAGACCACTCATTTTTACAGCATAATGTCTTTGTATTAAAAATCAAAAGATGGTAGCCCTATAGAACTTTGTCAACCTGATCCCATTTTCCCACTTCATGGCCAAAGAATGTAGACAGATATCATATTCAGAGCAAGTGTCAAAAAAATCTTCATATATGTTTAATTTAAGAACCAAATAAGCAGACCTGTACCTTTCTATGATATAGCTAATCTTATGATGTTTATACATCTGTTTCTTAAAAGAAGGCTTTGTGAGGGTTGCTGGGGGGAGGGGGTTTGGGAGAAGGGGGTGGGATTATGGACATTGGGGAGGGTATGTGCTTTGGTGAATGCTGTGAAGTGTGTAAACCTGGTGATTCACAGACCTGTACCCCTGGGGATAAAAATATATGTTTATAAAAAATAAAAAATTAAATTAAAAAAAAAAAGAAGAAGGCTTAATATAAATCCTTAAAAAAAAGAATAAAACCAAAATTTCTATTAGTGCTGTGAGGGTTAATTTTATATATCAATTTGCCTGGATCAATGCATGCCCAGATATTTGATCAAACATTATTCTGGGTTTGCTTGTAAGGGTATTTTGCATGAGTTTAACATTTAGGTTAAGGTTGAGGTCCAGAGAAGATGGTGGAATGGAGGATCCAGGCTGACCTCATCCTATAGACACACCTAGATAATACACACATCAGTGTAAATAATCCAGTAAATGACCTGAAGACTAGCAGAAAAAAACTCTCTACAATGAAATGTAAAGAAAAGGCCACATCTAAGAGGGTAGAAAGGGTAGAGATGTGGTCAGGAACCAAACGGACCCATGGAACTGTCCATGAGAGGGAGGGATGGTGTAGGCATGAAGTAGGGACAGGAGCAGACCCCCACACCAGGCACCCCGAGCATGCAGGACACAGAGTAGGAAGACAAATCCCCATAATGTTCGGCTTTGAAAACTAGAAGGGCCTAACTTCATGAGTAGTTACAATCAGTGGGGCTTAACACCTGGAATGTTAAAAGGCAGTGGGCATGGTTTTGGAAGGGCTGAAGGCAATATGAAACAGCTCTAGCCTTAAGAGAGAGCAAAACAAACAGCCATGCTGAGATACAACACAGAAGTGCAGTTTGAAACCACCTAGTATATATGTGAAAGAGACTCATTTACTAATCACAGAGCCCGCGCTAGAGAAGTAGGGATCTTTAGGAGACTTCTCCAAGAACAAAAGAATTGGTGGGCACACTTACCTCCCACTTTCCCCAGCCTAATTACATGGCACCTGCCAGAATAAGTGCACAATGAACTTTCCACCTAGCTTGCTAAAAACACACTCCACCTCACATTCTCCTGTGGACCCACACATCCATTGCAGTCTGGGAAAGACTTCTTCCAGGCAGCTGCAGCCTTCCTCCTACAGAAGACCTGCACGGACTCTACTGGCTCCCCACACCCTGCCCCCGTGTTCTCCTGTGGACCTACTCCCTCCAATATACCCTAGCCCAGAGCCCATCCAAAGCCATGTCACAAGCCTGGCATTTTACAAGCAGCCCTGACAGTGACCAGCATCACTCCAAAGTGACTCATGCCCTGGGGAGAGGGGAAGATAACACACACACCAATCCCACTGTGGTTCCAGTGGAGGACTAGAGGCAGACATCAGGTCTGAATGCAGGCCCTGTCCACCAATAAAAGCTTCTCAGGGAACACACAAGGAAAACCAACCTCCAGTTCAGTGATATCCCACCTCTTACAAACACCTGGTCTGACTCAACTCAAGCCTATGTTGGCCCCAGACTGACCCACTAACAACAGTGACCAAACCCTGCCCACAACAGACAAAGAACCATTGCAGAAAACTGTATTAAAGGAAAAAGTGACTCACATGCCAGAGCAGGGTGCATGCGAAACACATAGAAGACACCACTGAAATGCCAGGTTCTGGTGAAGAGAGGACATTATACTACAAGGCACAACAGGACCTCTTCTTCATAAGGCCACTACTTTCAAGAGCAAGAGACCTAGCTGAATTTCTTAACACAGAGAAAAAGGCATAGTTAAACAACATGAAGAGACAAAGGAATATGTCTTAAATGAAAATATAGAACAAAATCACAGCAAGAGACCTATGTGAAATGGAGATAAGTAATATGGCTGAGGGAAAATTTACACTAATGGTCATGAAGATACTCACTGGACTTGAGACAAGAGTGGAGGACCTCAGTGAGATCCTTAATGAACAGACAGAGAGCATAAAAAAGAACCAGAGATGAAGAACTCAATAAATGAAATGAAAAATACACAAGTTGGAATAAAAGGTAGAATAGAGGAAACAAACAAACAAAACACATCAGCGACCTGGAGGACAGAGTAATCGAAAGCAATCAAGCTGAAGAGGAAAGAGAAAAAACTAATAATAAAACATGGAGCTAGACTAAGGGATTTCAGTGATACCATCAAGTGTAATAGTGTTTGCATCATAGGACTCCCAGAAGGAAAAGAGATAGAAAAGGGCACAAAAATGTATTTGAAAAAAATAATAGCTGATGCGGCAACTGGGTGGTTCAGTCAGTTAAACATCTGCCTTCAGCTCAGTTCATGATTCCCAGAGCCCTGGGACTGAGTACTGTGTTGGGCTCCTAGCTCAGTGGGGAGGCTGCTTCTCTGCCACTCCCCCTGCTAGTGTTCTTGTTCTCCCTCTCTCTCATAAATAAAATCTTTAACAAAAAAAAAAAAAAAAAAAAAAAAAAAAAAAGGAGTAAGAGAAAAGAAAACAGTTATATACAAGCAAAACCCCATAAGATACCTGCTGCTTTTTCAGCAGAAACTTTACAAGCCAGAATACATTGGCATGATATACCCAAGGCGCTGAGAGAAAAAAACCCTGCAACCAAGAATACTGCATCCAACATGGCTATCATAAGAAACAGAAGGACAGATAAGGAGTTCTCCAGAACTGCAGAACAGGACTACAAGAAATGTTAAAGGAGACTCACTGAGTAGAAAGGAAAGACCATAAGCAGGAGTAAGAAAAGTTAGAATCACAAAAGCAGTAAAATTAGGTATATGTATAAAAATCAGTCAAGGGATTTACAAAACAAAAGGATGTAAAATATGATACCGTATACTTAAAATGTGGGGAGGGGGGAGGAGTAAAAACTTAGTGCTTTTACAATGGGTTCAAACGTAAGCAACTATCAATTTAATATAGACTGCTATATGCGTAAGATTTTATATATAAACCTAACGGTAACCACAAATCAAAGAACAATAATAGATATATAAATAATAAAGAGAAAGAAATCCAAGAATATCAATAAAGAAAGCCAGCAAACCGTGAGAGAAGAGGACAAGAGAAGAAAAGAACAGAGAACTACAAAAACAACCATAAAACAAGCAATGGAATGGCAATAAGTACATACCTATCAGTAATAACCTTGAATGTAAATGGACTAAATTCTTAAATCAAAAGACAAAGAGTGATGAAATGGATAAAAATGCAATACCCAGGGGTGCCTGGGTGACTCAGTGGGTTAAAACCTCTGCCTTTGGCTCAGGTCATGATCCCAGAGTCCTGGGATCAAGTTCCCTGTTGGGCTCTCTGCTCAGTGGGGAGTCTGCTTCTCCCCCTCTCCTCCCTCTGCCTGCCTCTCTGCCTACTTGTAATCGCTGTCTGTCAAATAAATAAATGAATAAATAAAATCTTTTAAAAAATGCAATACCCAATCTATATGCTACTTGTAAGAGATTCATTTCAGACCTAAAGTCACATGCAGACTGAGATTAAAATGGCGGAAAAGCATTTATCATGCAAATGGAGTGAAAAGAAAGCTAGGGTAGCAATATTTATATAAGATGAAATAGACTTTAAACAAAGACTATAACAAGAAACAAAGAAGGACACTATATAATCATTAAAAGAACAACCCAGCAAAAGATAACAACTGTAAATATTTATGTACCCAACATGGGAGCACCCAAATATACAAAGTAGATTATAACAAACATAAAGGAAATAATCAACAGTAATACAATAGTAGTAGGGTCCTTTAATACCCCACTTTTATCACTGGACAGATCATCCAAAATCAACAAGGAAACAGTATCTTCAAATGACACATTGGACCAGATGGTTCAATATATATTCAGAACATTCTATCCTAAACAGTAGAATGCACATTCTTAAATGCAAATGGAACATTCTCCAAAACAGATCACATATTAAGCCACCAAACAAGTCTCAATAAATACAAAATGAAGAAAGTGATAACACACATTCTTGTCTGACCATAACACTATGAAATTAGAAATCAACCACAAGAAAAGAATCTGGAAAAAACCCTAAGCATGAAGTTTAAATAGCATCCCACTAAACAATGAATGGGTCAACCAAGAAATCAAAGAAGTAATCAAAATGTAAATGGAAACAAATGAAAATGAAAGGCAATAATCCAAAATCCTTAGAATAGCAAAAGCTGTTCTAAGAGGGAACTTTATAGCAATTCAGGGCTACCTCAAAAAGCAAAAAAAATCTCAAAAAAATAATTAAGTAGCAGAAAGACAAGTTAATCCCATTTACAATTACAACAAAAATAATAAAATACCTAGGAATAAACTTGACCAAGGAGCTGGAAGACCTGTACTCTGAACACTGTAAAACACTGATGAAAGAAATTGAAGATAACCCAAAGAAATAGAAAGATATTCCATGCTCATAGATCTTAACAACAAATAGCTAACATGTCCATACCCACAGCAATCTAAGATTTAATGCAATCTCTATCAAAATACCACCAGCACTTTTCACAGAACTAGAACAAATAATCCTAAAATGTGTACAAAATCAGAGAAAACCCCAAATAGCCAAAGCAATGTTGAAAAAGAACAAAACTGGAAGGATCATAACCCTAGATTTCAAGATACACTACAAAGTTATACTAATCAAAAGAATATGGTCCTAGCACAAAAACAGACAGATGATCAATAAAAAGAATAGGGAGCCCAGAAATAAGTCCACAATTATATGGTCAATTAATCTTCAACAAACGAGGCAAGAACGTACAATGGTGAAAAGACAGTCCTTGAACAAATGATATTGGGAAAACTGTATAGCTACTTGCAAAGGAATGAAACTGGACCACTTTCTTGTACCATATACAAAATAAACTGTGGAAAACAGTATGAAGGTTCCTCAAAAAATTAAAATCAGAAATACTAGATGTGTATTTACAGAAACTTTAATTCAAAAAGATATGTGTACCCCTATGTTTATTGCATCATTATTTACAATAGCCAAATTGTGAAAGTAGCCCCAGTGTCCATCAACAGTTGAAGAGATAAAGATGTGAGATAGATAGATAGATAGATAGAAAGATAGATTACTGAACCATAAAAAAGAATGAAATCTTGCCATTTGCAACAACATGGAGGGATCTAGAGGGTTCCATGTTAAGTGAAATAAGTCAGTGAAAGAAAGACAAATACCATATGATTTCACTTACATGTATAATTTAAGAAACAAAACAAAGAAAACAAAAAAGAGACCAAATAAGAAAACAGACTCTTAACTACAGAGAAAGAACTGATGATTACCAGAGGGACAGGGAAAGTAAATGAAGGGGATTAAGAAGTACACTTCCATGGTGAGCACTGAATAATGTATAGAATTGTTGAATCACTATAGTGTACACCTGAAATTAATACAACCCTGTATGTTAACTACACTGGGAGTAAAATTTAAAATAAATAAATAAATTGATAGGCTGAGTAAAGAAGACTGCTCTCCCCAATGTACGTAGGCCTCATCCAAAAAGCTGAAGGCCCAATAGAAGAAAGGCTGACCCTCCCCCATTTAAGAAGGAACTTCTCCTACTTGACTGTGTTGAGCTGGGACATAAGTGTCTTTTCCTACCTTCAGACTCAAACTGAAACACTCGCTCTTCCTAGGACTTGAGCCGGCCCACTTTTAGACTAAAATGACAACATTGCTTCTAGTGGTTTTTAGGCCTTTGGACTCAGACCGGAACTATATCACTGATACCACCCTGAGTTTTCAGCTTGCCAGCTGCTGATCTTGGGACTTGTCACCTCCATAATTACATGGGCCAATTCGTTATAATAAATTTACATATATCCAATTGGTTCTGTTTCTCTGGAGAACCCTGTCTATTACAAGGGTTAAACTCAAACCCCCAAGATTAATCACTGCCTTTATCAGGTAGGTATCTAACTGTATGTCTCTTTATGAACAATATAAAGTCTTTCCATGAATTAGCATATGACACTCCATCATTCATCCTGGAACGCTCTTTAGGTGTTTAAAACTTTTTATATATTAAAATGTAAAACATCAATGAAGGATATTGTGAGACTAAGTTGGAAAGAGTGGTTAGGAATGCCAATTATAGGGCAATCTTAAATTTAAAGTAATATTCCATTTTCTCAGTGAAAAGATTAAAATCTTCAAAAGGGAGGATGGTCAGCTTATACATTAAAAATTGTAGGGATATATAAAAAATAGTTCAAACATCTACTTCTGTTTTTTTATTTCATTAAGTGGATGTTTAAAAGAATACATTTAATTCAAACTCTGGCATGGATGTCTTCACTGCCTTTTATTCCTTCAACAGAGTGTTCCAGAGCACATCTGTTACTCTTGGTTTGAGACATGGTACTCCCTGAATCACACATGATGCTATCTCTGGAAGTTGTCTCTGAAAGCACAAGTACCCAATGATATAACCAGCCTTTTCTTTTAAATAACAATTTCTCCTCCTACAGGCATAGATTCTGATATTCATGATAGAACCATCTCTTGTATTGCTTTTTTAAAGTAATTTTCAGAAGGTCATTATACAACATTCACTATGTATAACTGTGAAGCCACAACCCCCAGAACATGACTAATTCCATATTCAATTTCTTTACTCCTTTTTTTATTGATCTCCACAGACGACCTTCACAAGCACTCAAAATGAACATTGCAGAAGGCCATTCAGCCCATTGTAAGTGCCCAAAGCAGCACCTGAAAGGACCCAAACATAAAGAAAGGATAATAAATTTGGGGGGAAAGCAAATGTCACCCCTGTTGGTGTTATAATGCAGTTCTGGCTTGAGGATAAAATGTCAGTTGATTTAATGATAGACTTGACCATGTGCTTCATTACATCTTTTATCTATTTATCCACTAATTAGTAAACCTGAACTTTCTGAAAGACAAAGAAGTACCTATTTTTTTGATGTATTATAAACACTAATAGTGAAAGACTTGTTTTTGCATTAGAGTTCACTTCCAGTGTATTTTCTGCTCCATATACAAACAAGCGTTCAATTTCCACCCTCCAAATATGTTAAACATCATCTCTTCCTCAATGTCCTCAATAATACAGACAGCAAAGACATCTTTCTGTAAAATTAATTTGGGGCCCAATTACCTTCGTGTGAAAAAAAACCATAACACCAAACAAAAGCAAACACAATATCCAAATATCTTAAAATAATAATAATAATAATAACAACCAGGCTGAAGGAAGTGTAAATGCTCAGATTCACCAGTGGGACCAGAATGTAAACTGCTTGTTTGTAATTCATCCCAATCATCCGGCCGCTGAAGTCTCCGGCTCCCACAAAGCATATGGCAACCTAATAAAACTGACGAACCAAATGACTAAGCCTGAAATGCTGGAACACTGGGATATCTCATACTCGTGTCAGGCCAGTTCTATTTTTCACCTCCCCTCTTTCCCTAACTTTTGTCACAGAAAGTGTTTTAGACTTTCCTTGGCAGTTAACGACCCTGACAAACATGTGTGTTTTCACTCCCTTGTGCCGTGCTTCCAGGTTTGAAGTGCTTTATCTGTAGGCAATCCCAACGTCAACAGCAGTCCAAGAGTGATTTAAACCTACAGAGCTTTCTTTTCTGTCAGTTTTTTTTTTTTCCATGTAGCAAGATGTCTGAAAGTAAGCCATCTGGTACCAAGATGGCGCCTTACTGTGTCTTTAATGTCCCACGCTCCTTCTATCTTTTAGTTCTGCCATCCTTAGGTGGAGCTTTCACTTTTATTGTCCTGGATGCTGCTGCACCACCAAGCATGGTAGCCTCACTCTAGGAAAGAAGGGGGAAACAGCAAAGGGCAAAACACAAAGAGAATGTGTCAGTGGAGTCCATCCATTTCTAAAAGCTATCCAGGAAGTTCCATCTGGTGACTTTCACATACATCTCTCCAGCCGGAAATGGATCACACAGTGTCTCCTAACTGTAAGGGACTGTGGGAAACTGGACACTGCTGGTCCAAATGAAATCCGATTTTAATGTTAGAATGGAAGGGTAGGAAATGGATCTCAGAAAGGAAACCACTAATATCTGGCACACAGGTGTGTATGTGGAATGAGAAAAAGGCTAAGGGTCTCTAAGGGTCTCTAGACATCTGGGAGGCTTAAAGGAATTATTCAAAATTGCTTTTGTACCAGGGAGCTAGGGAGCTAGTCACCTCATTAGCTTCCATTTTCTTATCTCTGAAAATGCCTGCAATGTCTTCCTCTTAGACCCTAATTTAGTAATTTTATAATTATCATTTCTTAATGCAAACATGACAATATCTGTTCTCCTTCATTCCTAATGGAACCAAAATGTTGAAGGACAGACAGCAACATGCCCAGCTTCAGATAAACAGGTTATGACTGGTCTAAGCCAATCATGGCAACACTATTTCCTTTAGCCATTAACTGATCTTCAGTAATGAGATTGTGAACTAGTCCTAACCAATGAATGGGAACAGATCGGGGCTTCCATGAACGATTTCATGTCTGAGAAAAAGCCAGAGCTGTATGAGGAGAACACCACCCCACATCCATGCCTCTTCTTTCCTGTTTTGTCACATAGAAACTTTGTGTTTGGAACTACGGTAGCTATGAGATAACCATGACAATGAAGCAATAAGCCAAAAGAGGAAAGACCATGAGAATAAAAGAGACTAGGCTCTTCATTACATCACTGAGCTATCAAACTAATGCTAGAAGCTTCTACCTCCCGTGGTCTTGTAAGCAGATAACTATCTTTATGAATTAAGCCAATATTACTTAAGTCTTCTGTTACTTGCAGCTGAAAGCACTCTTAATTCAGACATCACGCTAACATCAACCTCTACTTCTTATGGGGTAAAAGTAATGACATTCACTCTTTTATCTTTATGGCACTCCCTTACGGTTCTCGTACTCAGTGGACCTGCAACAACATAGAAGGTTATATGTTCTCCTCTTCCCAGCCTTAAGGAACTCCTCATCTAAGACTGACAAGATAAATGAGCTAGAATCAAGGTGAAACCAAACCAAAAGAAGTAAAAGCAAGCAAGAAAAGCAAAGAATCAGATAAATTCCATGCTAGGTAACGTGAGGGTATAAGCTTAAAGAGTCTTATTATTTTTGGTGGGAAGATGCATCACCTTGGCTTAGAGGAGCAAAATTAAGTTGTAATCTTCAGGGTGTGTCAGTTAAAGTGTTTGATGAAGACTAAAAGGAGACTGTACTCCACATTTAATTTGGCAGAGCCTGTGGTGGTGGGCAGGGAAACTGTGATGGAAATGTCCTGAAGGCATCAACCAAAATGGTAAAGCATCCAAAGCAAAAAAGTTTGCTTCTGAGTGGACAGAGGTGGGTCAGATGGCGATATAACTGATGTCTTCAAAACTACAAAAGGCACAGATACAGGAACAAGGGCTGATTCATCAAATCCAAGGATTGCAGAATTACAACAACTTCGGGAAAGACTTCAGACTTCTCTCTCAGCTTCTGGTTTTCCTCTGTTTAACTCCTTCTCTAGCCAAAGTGCAGCCAAAGTGATCTTTTAATAATTTAAGTATTTCATACCCTTTCTCTCCCTAAAGATCTGCAATAGCTCACCATTGCTTTTGTGATTAACAACAACAACTCCAAAACTTTACCAGCAGCCACAAGGCCTTTCGTGATCTGCCCCTGCCCATCTCACCCCCTTTATCTCCTACCACACTATCCCCTCCATGCCCCACCCGGCATCTTCCTTCAGTGGGTAGATTCTATCCTACTCTCTGAGGCTGCAAGCCCACACAATACCACAGGCACCTTCACTTATCTAATGGCTACTCACACTTGGCTTCTGAGATTATACTCAGTTTTACAGGGAGGTCATCCCTCGCCACTCTCTACTCCAAAGCCAAAGTGGTACACTTCCCACAGCACTCTCTTCTTCTCCCTTTTTAATATTCATGACACTTGGAATTAATTGGTTAATCACTGTCTTCTCCTCTAAACTGTAAGAGCCATGAAGGCAAGGACCATGTCTGTCTCTTCTACAGATTCTGGCATATAACTTAGCTTCCATATATACACACTGAATGACCAGTGGTAACTTACCATTATGCTGATGATCTTGGAAGGGAGGGCTTTCAACAGTTCAAGGACACATGAAAAACAGACTCATGATAAATTAATGAAAACAAAACACTTATTAAAGATGGTTTTCGTGAGTGGGATAAACCTTTATCCTTTTTCTATTCCAGTTAGAAATGAAGGGAAAATCAGTATCCCTCCAAACATGCCTGTGGTTCTGTACAACCAAATTTAGAGCACAAGTGAAGGAGTTAGCCCTGGATTTGGATCCCAGCATTTGTACTTCTCAGCTGTGTGATCTGACATAAACCTCTAATTTCTCTAAGCCTCAGTCTCATCATCTGTGAAATGATAAAACCTTTCCAGTAGGGGCTTATGGGGATTAACTGACATGATATATGGAAAGTCCTTACCCCAGTGCTTGCCACGAAATGAGCATGGACTGAACATCAGTGGAGGTTCTTTGATAATCTGGCCATTATTAACAGAGGCAGAATATAAATATGACTGGATTGAAACTGTAAAAGATTATTAAATGTTACACAGTATTGTTATGGATGTTGCTATTGTTATTTGTGGCCCCAAAGTACCTGCGCTCACCAGGAGCACATGGCTTCCTTGCAGGTAGGTGGCTGTATATCTCAGTCACTACCCTGGCCCAACGCCCAGCACAGTGCTTCTTCACACATGGTGTGATGCAGAAAACACTTTCTGAATGGGTACTTGAATCAAAGGTCTAAAATTGTGTGATAAAGCAGACATTCTTACAAGAAAAAAAAAAAAAAATGAAGAGAAAGGCAGTGTTCAGCAGACGAGGAGATAGGAAAGAGGAAGAGGATTGTTTTCATTTTCAAAAAAATAGTAAAAGCTTTTAAGCAATAAAATTAGAAGTTCAATTTTAATGGCACAAAAGAGAACTCGTTGAGAGTTTTGTGCTATGATATGGTCAGAGCAGAAGCCAATAATGAAAGCAGCAGCATTCAGAACTATCACATCTGTGACCAGCTTTCAGACCCTGGAAAGTTGATTAGAACATTCCAGCAAAGCACTGCCCCCACATTCGAGAGGAAGGCTCTGAACCTTGCTCACACCTCTCACCCACTGATACTGCTTTCTCTACCAGCATGGCCTTGATCTGTTCTCTCTTCCGTCTTGTTCCATGACAATAATACCCAAAGTGCTTTCTACCCCTAAATGCAAGCTCGGGTGAATGCCTTATTATAACTATGACATGTGACACAAGGCTTGCCACTAATATAAGATGAATAAGAATAAATTACCCAAATAGGACAGAAAAGCCATTCACTTAAAGAAAGGCCCACTTTCTTGAAATTCTGCGGCATTGAAACCATTTAGAGTTTGCTGTCAGGATTCCTAGCAGTGCTCATTACCCTGGCTAGCGGTCCCCCTGGACTACTGAAGGCTTATATGAAATATATATAATCACGGGCTGCAATGCCTAAGTGCAACAGGATGATTTAAAAGCACTACGATTGCCTTCACCCATGATATTCATCTCTTCCTGTCTATTCTTTTGTGATCCAGACAAAAACTTGGAATGCAATCTGTATATTGATATTCCCTGAAAAGGATTTCAGCAGCTCTTCAGGAATGATGGCTTAAGCAGTTTTAGAAACTCAAACAACATTCTGCATTCATGGTGCCTAGAGCTGTAGGTTCTACGCCCTAAAAATGAAGCCCAACTAAGTGCAGCCTTCCACGCCTGCCCCAGCTAACCCATCCAGAAGTGGGTAAGCGCATCTCCTTTGGTGTAAGATAGACCTGGCTTCCCCTCTAGGCTCCCCTAGAGCTCCCCAACTCTACATGAATTGGACGAGGTATTTGGCTTCCCTGAGCCTCAGTTTCACCATTAGACGAATTAGGTTATGCATGCCTGACAATGCAAGAGCTCAGTAAATGTTACATATCTTTGGTATTAATGTTGCTGCTGGGGCTGTCATGCTTTCTGGCAGAGACCGTTCGTGCTCATCCAGGCCCACCACTGGCCAGGGCTCCCAGCTCCGAGACCCTTGGGTGGGGCCAGGTGACTGGATCCGGATCAATGCAATACGGCAGAAGTGAGGTACACCCCTTGCTGGAAGGGCCCACAGAAATCTTTCAGGCTCTGTTTTTTACAGTTTCCTTTTCCTTTCTCAATAAACCTGATGGCTACCTGCTGAAGAAGTTAGAACTACAAAGATCCCAGGAGATAATCTCCCAGGAGAACCGCACTTGAGACACACGTGGGACGGATTCTGAATCAATAAGACATAAACTTTTTTTTTTTTCTATTTAGTTACCTCAGGATAAGGTGGCACCACCAGGCACCACTGATACTCTGGGCTTTGTCACTGTTATAGAAGGCTGTCCCATGCATCACAGGATGTTAAGCAGTGGCCCTGGCCTCTAACAGCCAGACGCAAATAGGAACCTCTCCCCTAATTGTGAACAACCAAAACTATCTCCAAACATTGCCAAATGTCACCAGGGTGAGAGGGGGTGCAAAATTACCCCTAGTGGAAAACTGGAAGATCAACTTCATTGTTGTCCTCACCATCCTCATTACTGACAGTCTGGTTCCTCACAACCCCTTTATAATCATAGTCCCGAAGTTCCAAATGTAGATCCAGGATATTTTTTAGGAGCAAATGCTAAATGGCACAAAACTTAGAAGAAGACAAGGGTTCAAGTGATACATCCAGAGTTATAAGATACCAAAGAACAAAGTCAAAATCAAAATAAACAATAATTTTTTACAAAAGTAAAAATAAGAAGCTGCTTTGATCATTTTGGTAGCCTAGAACAAAATTACCTCTTCTACAAAGAAAACTAAACATCAGGGTATAGGGAGTTCGTGTGTTTATCAAATACATATAGAATATTTACAATATGACAGGCACTGTGCTTAACAGAAAATGGTGAATAAAACAGACATTGTCCTGCCCTCATTTAGATGAAAGGTAAATAAAAATATGGCAGACTTTTCTGACAGCCTAAACATAGCTACTACCTGACCCACCATGACAGGCAGAACTCTAAGATGCCCCTGGAGGGCATCTTAATTCTTCTTACTCGGGTGTTTCTTTGAAGGGATTCTGCAGGTGTAATTTAGATTGCTAGACTGATGGCTTTCATGTGGGGAGATTATCCTGGATTACCTGAGTTGTCCAATGAAGTCACATGAGGCTTTAAGAGCCCAAGTGGAAGGTAGACAAGTCAGTCAGAAAGAGATGGTAGAAGAAGATGAAGGAGAGATGTTGTTGATGGGAAGTAAGAGATTCCAAACATGAGAAATTAGATGTGTCATAATAGTTCTGAGAGTTAGGAGCCACATGTGAGGACCGAAGAGAGGCCAGGTGGAGCTCAGGGTCATCCCCAGCAAACAGCTAGCAAGGAAAGAAGGGTTTCAGTCCTATTGCCACAAAGAAGTGAATTCAGCCAACAATCTGAGCTTGGAAGTGGTTTCTTCCCAAGAGCCTCCAGAATTGAACACAGCCCTGCTGACACCTTGATTTTAGCTTCACAGGATCCATATTGGATCTAACCTACAGAAACTGTAGTAAATGTATATTGGTTTTGGCCAACATATGAAGCTCACGAAAATTATTACAGCAGCAATAGAAAACTAATACACCACTAATGCCTTAAATATTGCATGAGAGAATAGGTTGAAGAAAGTCAATATTATACTATGTCTTTTCCTTCATCAGTCTCAGGTGTGCTAAGTATTTGATAGGTGCTCATTTGTGGACTAAATGAATTCATTCCTCTGTTCACTCATTTGTTCAAAACTAAATATTGAGCACCTCCTCTTTGTTAGTCCCTGGGTGAGGTGTTAAGGATACAATAGTGAAAAAGATAACGTCCTTTACTTCTAATGGCTCGTAACAGAAATAGAGGCTAGAAATGCGTACAGCCAACAATAAAACAGAGGATGTACTAAGAACTTTAACACAACTTTAATAATACATATGATAAAACTATGAATGCAGGATAACGGAGCAAGGAATAAAAATGACAGCTAACAGTTATTGAATACTTGTCTCACTCATCTTTACAAGCCAATGAGGTAGAACCATGATCCTTCCGATTTTGCAGAAGAAAAAGCTGGGGCACAGGTAGGTGCAGAAATCAGGCCCAAATCACAGTCAGGAGGTGATGGAGCTGGGATTTTAACCCAGGGGTTCTAACTCCAGGGCCCAGGCTTTTATACACAACACTGTGCTCTCTCTCAATGCAGAAGAGTGGGGTGGCTCCTGAACAGGGCTTAGATTTGGGAAGGGTACCTTTATCAAAGAAAGAAGGGACAGCAAAAGGAAATATCATCAGTAAAGCCACAGATTTGGGGAAAATGTGCATGGCATGGCATGGCAAATCCAAGGAACAAAAGAGGATATCAGGGTGAAGAAGGACTGATGGCAGACGAGATTGAAGCATTCATTGTCCTAATTTGAAGGTCTTGAATGAATCAGTTGTTTGATTTCATTCTGAAGCTATCAAAAGAACCAATTAAGAGCATGAGAAGGCAAATAATTTCCAGCAACTTGAATATGATTTGCAATATGAATACTTGAATATGATTGTTTGAGGGGATATTGGTGGATACTCTTAGGCACCCAATACATAGCCCTTGAGTGTAATGATACTTACTAAAACAACTTAGAAAATACCATTGAAAATAGAGTGAAATCCTAAAAGATTCTATTGATTCCAAGGAACCAGGAAAAAGTGCAGATGCATGCAACAATTCAGCTCTATCTTCCATCTGTAAAGCTCTTCATATCCAAAGCCATACAGTTACTGCTCAGGTTCTGAATCATCTTAGTTCAAAACAAAATAGGCAGTAAATCTGTATGTTAACTTGGGGAAAATTTCTTGATAGCAACAAACCAACTGTTCAAATCAGTAGATAAACATGGCATATTGAAAAGAAAGTATTTGGGGCGCCTGGGTGGCTCAGTGGGTTAAGCCGCTGCCTTCGGCTCAGGTCATGATCTCAGGGTCCTGGGATGGAGCCCCGCATCGGGCTCTCTGCTCAGCAGGGAGCCTGCTTCCTCCTCTCTCTCTGCCTGCCTCTCTGCCTGCTTGTGATCTCTCTCTGTCAAATAAATAAATAAAATCTTTAAAAAAAAAAAATAAAAAAAAATAATAAAAAAAAAAAAAAAAAAGAAAAGAAAGTATTTGTTGATCAAAAACTCAAATACTCTTCCATTCTTTTGCCTGATACAGAATCATCACATGCATTAGGCATTGTAATCTGTGGTATTTACTATGGTAGCTGCTCATCATTATGCAACTATTTAAATTCAAATAAAGTCAAATTAAATACAGTTTCATTCCTTAGTCTCACCAGCCTTTTTTTTTTTTTTTTTTAAGATTTTATTTATTTGACGGACAGAGAGGCAGAGGAAACATAAGCAGGGGGTGTGGCAGGCAGAGGGAGAGGGAGATGCAGGCTCCCTGATGAGCAAAGAGTCAATGAGGGGCTCAATCCTAGGACCCTGGGATCATGACTTGAGCCGAAGGCAGACACTTAATCAAGTAAGCCACCCAGGCACCCCAGTCCCACCAGTCTTATGGTCAAGTGTTCATTAGCCATGAGGCTCATGGCCACTGTACTATTCAGCACACATAGGAAACATTTGCACCATTGTAGAGATTTCCTCTGGGGGGAAAAAATACTTATTTAGGTAAAAGTAGTGATTTCTTAGAAATGCCTAATGTGATTCAGTTTATCTTTAATTTATATAATTAAATTGATCTATTGTGGGGTCTTATGATGTTCTGAATTTTTGTTTTAATCATCTATATGTATCCCATTCCACGTAGTACCTGGAGACTTTATACCAAGAGATTCTCAATAGTCAAGACCAGGCAGCTATTAATCACCAGCTCTGTTTCAAGCTCTGTGCTAGGTATTTCACATCTTCTAGGTCGCTGAAGACTCATGATGCCCAGGAAGGCATGGTCATCCCCATTTTACAGATTATGAAACTGAAGCAAAGAGAGGGCACCACATCTTTTCACAGATAAAACTAACATTTATTTCTTCCCAAAGAGATCCACTGTTCCCAGAAGAAATAAGAGTATACAGTCTGAACAGCTAAGCTTTCCACAAATGAGGTTCACTTAGAGGGAAGTCAGAGTTCTTTTCCATACAATTCTGGGTCTTTTTTTTTTTTAATTGTCAAAATCATCCTGTTCTGGCTAAGTGACTCAGAGAAGTATAGGGCAAGGAAAAAAAGAAAGTAAGTCTGCCCAGCTAGAAACACTGAGTCAGATAGGCATACCCTCATTTCCCAGAGGCCCCATATTTCTGCCTGGAAGATTCCCAGGGTTAATTTGTTCAAACTTCTCTTCTCCAGTCTCTGGAATTGAATGTACTGGACATTCATTTCTTTCCTTTGTTCTTTTTTTCTCTCTTTATTCAGTTTAATTTTATTTTGAGAGAGAGAGAGTGAGTGAATATGTGGGGGTTGGGGGGGAGGGGCACAGGGAGGGGAAGAAACTTAAACAGGCTCCAAACGAGCAGAGAGCCAGACTTGGGGCTCAATCTCATGACCTTGAGATCATGACCTGAGCTGAAATCAAGAGCCAGACACTCACCCGACTAAGGCACCCTGGCACCCCTTGACATTTATTTTTAACCTGATTTTTCCCTTCACAAAAGCATGGAGGGTCTGATACCCAGCTCTAAGATGGCATCCCGTAATTTTCACCTCTAGGCAGGCATCTCCTACACAGAATAGGACTGACCTGTGTAACCAATAGGATATTGCAGAAAAGGTGTTTCCAAGGCTGGGTCTTAAGGGACATTAAAGCTTTTAGCTTGTTCTCTCTGGAGGAAGCCAGTCAACACATAATAAGGATACTCAAGTAGCCCATAGAGAGGAGCCACAATGGAGGTTTCCCTTCAACAACCCCCACCAACAGGAGCCATGTAAATGAGACACAAGCCTTCCCATGACTGTAGACTTGGCTAACAGAGACCTAGAAACAAAACTACCCAGCTAAGCCTGTCCCTAATTCCTGACCCCAGAAGTCATATGAGATAATTAATGTGTATTGCAGGTTTTTTTTTTTTTTTAAGATTTTATTTATTTATTTGACAGAGAGAAATCACAAGTAGATGGAGAGGCAGGCAGAGAGAGGGGAAAGCAGGCTCTCTGCTGAGCAGAGAGCCCGATGCGGGACTCGATCCCAGGACTCTGAGATCATGACCTGAGCCGAAGGCAGCGGCTTAACCCATTGAGCCACCCAGGCGCCCCTATATTGCAGTTTTAAGTTAAGGCAGTTTGCTGGAATTCGCTATGCAGGATTAGATAACTAACACAGAAGGTTTTGCAAGCTTTGTCCAGTGGCAACTCTACAGATGAAACATCTCTCATGCTGCTCCATACATGTAGCTCTCTCACCATAATTATGTCTTCTTTTAGCACCCAGGCTGTAAGCCTTTTGCACACAAGCACCACTTCTCATACGTTGTTGCATTCTCCCTTCTCACGCTTATTGATCAAATGAGTTCTTGTGACTTTTCTTCTTCCCCTTTGACTACTAAAATCATTTTCCTCAACTCTAGGGTCTCTTCTCTTTGGGGTTCTTTTTTTTCCCCCCAATTGAGCAAAAGCCAGAAAAATTGAACATGTTCTATCACAATCACAGGGTGTGCCTGGCACTCAGCACCAAGTGACCACACAGCCTTTTCAGTGACCAGAGAAAGAGTGCAGGGACCCTTGATTAATATGTTATGAACGCCTCCTCCTGTCAGTAAGCTGTTACACCTGGTTGGAATAAATTACATTAGCAAATTTGCTTTTTATGTATTTCCCTCCTTCTGAATATAGGCTTCACCTACAAACTACATTCATTCAACATTTACTGGATATGCGAGGCAGGCTGGGTGATGCAAGGACCGTCTATTGTCTGTTTTCAAGGAACTCAGAGTCAAAAACAGGAAACTTGTCATAAAGATGCAAATATTTACTGATATTCACTTACATGCCTAAATAGCATATTAACAAATCAAAGACAGTGAAAGCTAAGGGCCAAATGAATGGTATACACCAGGGTTAACAGATCTTCGAAGGGACAGGTTATTGCTGTGAGCTGAATTGATCAGGGCAGGCTTTATGGAGGAGGAACAAAGCCGTAAGAAAGTCTAATGATGGTAGATTTCATTATAGATGCTACTGGTTTCATCCAGTTGTCCTGAGCTTAGAAATGCCTGCACGTCTCAACTTCTCATGGTTGGGCAGAACCACGTGATTAGCTGTACCCAAAGGGGTTCATGAGAAAATATAAACTTTCTTTCTTTCTTTTTTAAGATTTATTTCAGAGAGAGAGAGCTCGGGGGAGGGCAAGGGGAGAGGGAGAGAAGCAAACTCAGCGCAGAATGTGGAGCTGGCCGCAGGGCTCAATCCCCCAACCGGGAGATCATGACCCGAGCCGAAATGAAGAGCTGAATATTCAACAGAATGAGCCACCCAGTGGCCCCAAAGTATTTCTTTGCAGGGTTAAATCAGGGGAAAATCCATGTTTAATTCCCCAATCTCTCTTCACTAAGAATGTAACATGTTCTGGTTGGGGTATTCACAGGATGCTGTAGGCTCCATCGGCTGGGTTCCCTGAATAGTTACAATCAGCAAAGCCCCCTGACGACCTGGGTTGAACACGTTCCATGAGCCAGAAATAAACCTTCCTTTATGTTACACCACTGGGATTTCGGGATTAATTTGTTATTGCAGCATAATCTAGCCTCTCTTAACTAAAACCGAAATACTGTCAAGAGATAGCTGATAAGCTTTAAAGGTGGAGAAATGCAGACAATGGTAGAAATAGCTTAAAAGCCATGTGTAATATGACCTTTCCAATGACAAATCGATGTACATACTAGGACATAGTTTGTTAGGACATAGCTTAAAAGAACTGAAGGTTTTTAAATAAAAACATAAAGAGGGTTGGAAAGCCAGCAGGAGAATGAGCTACTGCCCTCGGGTGATCATTACAGACCCCGGAGTAACAGGATTATTGATGCCTTGGCCAGCAGCATTCCTTTTTCTTCACTTTCTTTTTCTTCAAGATTACAAGTCATATATTTCCATTTGGAAAACAGTATTTCATAACCTCTAAACCTAACACGAGTCCTGTGAAACCCTAGTCTACAGCTGAATGGCCAAAAATAAAGACTTGGAATTCCTTCAAAGCTATCCCATTTTACACAGCAATGCTTTCTCTCTCTACCAAGAAAGTGTTCCTGCGTGATGAATTCGCCTCTCTCGCTGTATATTACACTTACTTCTCTATGCCTGTCACTCCCTATTCTCTTCCTAGTTGTTTGTGCCTTATTAAATTCAACACTGAGGCAACCAATAAGAAGGAAAGAGGCTCAAGAAGCTCTTTCTTTTATAATCAGAGCTCCCTGTTTTCTAGGAACAAATAATATTTTCCAATCAATTCATGGGTGGAACTCATTGTCAATTCACTTATTTTGCAACGTACTGTTTCTCCACCGATAGCAAATGGTCTTCAGTGAGGACATGGTGATATATTTTCGCTGAATTTTTCATACGGACATTATCTCTCCCATGTTACCTCCTCAAATCAAACCTCTTTGAAATTGATTTGCAAATAGAATTTAAGAGTCTAAAGATAAAATCAAATAGCCTAGCCGTTCCTGCCGATTATTCCCAAAGCAATGCTCCAAGCCAGTAATCTCAGGATATGCATTACAAACATCAGGTAGAAATTCAGAGGCACATCAAGGCTCCGAATTTATTTAAATACTGGTGTGTTTGTGGGTAGAGGGGTGAGAGGAGTGAAGGAGGAAAAGAAGGTATTTCTGAAAAAACTTATTTTAATTCTTTACATTTAGAGTGTCTCAGTCTTTAGCCTTTAAACACTGTATTAGCACAGCTTTGAAGGGATTTCCCAGGTTAACCAAGTCCCAAAGAACTGACCTCAGAGGAGTCCCTTATCTTAATAAAGTTTCTGGCAACTCAACAGGCAAAGTTGAGTTGTGCAATTTTACTAGAGATTCAAAATACCCTGAAAACAACAAACTTGACGATCATACCTGTTTCACCTAAATCCTTTAACTCCTCTGGAACATCAATCCTTCTGATTTATTGAGGAGTATAATTCTTATGCCATTGTTTTGCAGCGCAGAATGCATTAGTAAGTCTCTTTTGTTCTTGGGAAAAGTCACCAAGAATTTCTGTTTCTGAGGACCATCTCTCCTCATCAGCCCACACGCTGTAAAACCTACAAAAGCAACTCACCTACCCATAATGACCCCACCAACTAACAGGATTTTGCTTCACCACAGGGTTCTCAGCAATTTTTTTTTTAAATAGCCAACTTTTTGGATTACAGAGATACTTTCAATTTTTTTAAAAAAATAGTCAACTTTTTGGATCACAGAGAGACTTTCAAAATGCCACTCTGTTTTTAAAGGGCTCTGTAAAAATAGTAAGGTGCCCAGGATAGGTGACGTAACCAACATGTCATCCAAGAACTTAAATATCCTACTGTGTTTTTTAAAGGGATTATGATGAGGCAGATACCAAAGGAGCTGAAATCAGTATTGAAAATCTCTCTGATGATATGAGCAGGCAAACACATTTTGCAAAAGCATGCCAAAAAGGACTGTATGTCATACCTGCTGTGTGTCCCTTGGGGTGACACACTCCAGAAAAAAGGCTGCTCTAACTGCCTGCTTTGCTTCATTTGTTGTATGAATTCCCTGCTATAAGCAAATGCTTTCAGTTGTTTCTCAATCTTCATGAGCAGTTGTTGAAAAAAAAAAAAAAAATCCGTAGGTATTAACTCCACACATATTAAAAATTTATAGCAGGAAGGAAGGCAGGAAGCTAGTTTTCTAACGTGAATTGTCCAGCTTGGGGCTCTATAATCCTGTAATTCAATGTGATGCCACTATACTTTGACTCCAATAATACATACTTTGTGACAGAGACACCTTGGGGAAAAGGCAATCAGGTATGAGATCCTTCTCCCTTTGTCTCACCGCCCCTCCCTCACAACTTCTTTTCTTCTCTTTTTAATTCTTCTACCCAAAAAAAATCTCAAGAAGCAAAAATATACGCCTCTTGGTATTTCTCTAAGCTGGCCAGTTGTGCTTCCAGGTTTCTGGGATTATTGAACTCAGAAAATCACGCCTCAAAAATAATCCCATGTTATTTTCAAAAATCATTTTTCTGAGTCATTAGCCAATAACACCAATTTTACTTTTAAAAAGATAACAAAACATAATCATCATTTTTTGAAAGAAATCCTCACTCTGAATGATTCAAAGAGAATACAAATTTAATGATCACCCTGAGAACCCAAGTTAATATACCCCAGGAAATAATGATAAAATTTATGATAGCCTTACAATTGTTTAACTCCTTTCAGGAATCTCTGAATTATAGGTTAGTAACATAACCAAGGACTGGCAACAACTCACAGAAGTCCAGAAGAGTTTTGCCTTTGAGATAGTAGACAAAGATGCTTAAATTGTTCCCTTGCGAAAAATAAAGATTATTTATTATTTACCTTCCTGTGCCTCAGACAGTCCTGCAACATGCCTATAACTCTTGTGTTCTGAGGTTTGAGCTTCAAGGTTTTGGCATACATGGGGAAACTAGTAGGGTAGTGCGCCAGCCAACTTGGTTTTTGTTTTTTGCCTGTGTTTTGTTTTTGTTTTGTTTTGCTTTGCTTTGCTTTGCTTTGTTTTGTAGGGAGAGAAAAAGAGAGAGAGAACACTCCCAACAGCTTCATAAAGAAATCTGCAAAGCAGCACCAAAGTGAATGACTCAGAACACAGAAGGATACAATTTTTCCCTCTACGTGATTATACTAGGAGGAAGAAAGATTTGAAACCACTGAATGATTTTTCTGATAACCACCTCTGGCTCTCTCTAAAGAGACACATGCAAAGTTGGGCAAGTTGTTTTCTGTCCTGTCAGGAAAATATTTAGTAACAGCCTTGTAAAAGTAAGTACTCACAGCTGCCCCGGGGAGCTGTGGATTTGTTTGTAATGTTGTTTCTTTCAACAAGTTCCTTTGTTGCTTTGTGTGTTCTCCCACAAAAGCCTGGCCTTCTTCTCCAGATAGATTTGCCATTCTCTCTGTGTGAATACTGTCTGAAAGTACACACACCAGCCAAGCTGGCTCTATCTGACTGTCCTGGCACTACAGGGTCCTAAGAATGACCTACAGAACGGGAATGGAGAAATTCATATTGCCTGACCCCAGGGGACATGGTGAAGATTAGCTGGCAGGTAGCTGTACTGTCCTACAAAGGAAAAAGCTCTGATTAAAATACTAAGTATCAATTTTATAATTTGCAGGTGAAAAGAAGTATTACCTGGCTAATAAGTGCTTCTCATTTCAGAAATTATTTTTGACTAGCAAACTCCTTTGTAGAATTTAGATAAACTTCTGTGATATATAGACATTTGAAGAGAAACCAGAGCAGCTGGGATTGGTGTAATAGAATTTTTAAATGTGGTAGGTCTGGGGTGCCTGGGTGGCTCAGTCAGTTAAGTATCTGCCTTTGGCTCAGGTCAGGATCCCAGGGTCCTGGGATTGAGGCCTGCTGAGCAGGGAGCCTGCTTCTCCCTCTGCCTGTTGCTCCCCCTGCTTGTGCTGTCTCTCTGACAAATAAATAAATAAAATCTTTTTTTAAAAAGTTAAAAAGTAAAATGTGGTAGGTGACATTGGTCACTCCCAAGCAATTGCCTAAAAACTTAATATCATGGGTCATGTATAAGACATATGTTAGGGGCATCTGGGTGACTCAGATGATTAAGTGTCTGCCTTTGGCTCAAGTCATGATCCCAGGGTCCTGGAATCAAGTCCTACATTGCACTCCCTGCTGAGCAGGAAACCTGCTACTCCCTCTGCCTGCTGCTCCCCCTGTTTGTGCTCTCTCACTCCTGTTCTCTCTCTCAAATAAATAAATAAAATCTTATAAGACATATGTTAAACATTATCCCCATGTCCCAACTATATCAGATCAAAAACCCCATGCATTTTTTTAAGGTATGAAATTATTGAACTTCATTGAGCACATTTCCACTTACTACCTCTGTAACCCTTGAGCATGATATTGAGCCTCTGGGAGTCCTTTCCTGATCTATATAAACAATGCTCATGCTAATACCTACATTATAAGGTGGTGAGATTTACGAAAGAGTGAAGTAAAACAGAGGCTGGTATTTATTAACCTCTAAACAAATGTTTGTCACTGTCAGCAGCAGTGCACTTCTGAAAAGGCTCTGTATTCTTGGTCTGAAGACTTTCTTCCTCTAACCATTCTCCTGGGCTAGCTACCAAATCCTTGAGTAGATTTAAGAGTTCTGCGAACCCTCTGAAGCTTAATGTGGGGCCAGGTATGTTTTTTCCTAGGAAACCCCATCATATCTTTTATCACATTCAGAGGTTAAGAATCACTGCCACAAGTCACCTAGTTTAACTTTCTCTCCCTTCATCTTCTGCTGGAGAACCGGAGACCTCTTTCATGCAGAGGAGCCAGGGATAGAGCAAGGAGCAGAGCTTCAGGGGCTGCCCTGGCTCCACCCTGTCCCAGCTTCCTGTAACCTCCTCTCCCAGCGCTGTGATCCTAGACCCAGCTCCCCTCTGTCTCAGTGCATCCTCCCCTCAGGATTAACCATGGACAGGGCAGGAGGATTTAAGAGTATCTGGGGCAATGCTCTGAGTAACATCACTGTGTGGCACTGAGATGTCATAGAAAGATCATGATCTTTGAAACAATAAGGCTTGTGTTTAATTCCGCTCTACCACTTACTGGATGTATGACCTTGGAAATGTTTACTTCATCATTTCTTTGTCATCTATAAAGCACAGTCAATAAGATTTATTTTCTGAGTCTATGGGGAGAGAAATGAGATAATGTACAGAATATAGAAAAATAGCAGCATATGTCTGGCAAGAGTGGGTGTTCAACAATACTGTCTTCTCGTTCCTGGGCTTCAACTTGTATACCCCGGTCACCTGCCTAGAACCCAAATCCCTCGAGGGATGAGCTCTGGCCTTCATTGGCTTGATCCCACTACCATGTGCCAACTGGTTCACTAAGCTTGTTTTTTTGTTTTTTAAATATAGACTTGTGTATTTATTTTAGAGGAGGGGAAGAGAGAAAAGCAGCCTCCCCACTGAGTGTATAGAGCTTGACACAGGGCTCCATCCCAGGACCCTGAGATCATGACCTGAGCTGAAATCAAGAGTCGGATGTTCAACCGATTAAGCCACTCAGGAGCCCTGATGTGACCACACTGTGATCATAAATTACTGACTTTGCAGCTACATATGGAAACACAACCTAACCTCAACCCACTTGAGAAGGTATCACTGTTCCTTTAGCAGGTAAGGGATTTTTCAATCCTCTGACAGATAATATTAAATAGATCATATATCATTGAAACCCATGGTGTTCACATGTTTTGGTTAAGTTAGGCACTGAGACAATCTGAGTATTTGGTATCAAGTATCTGTCATCTTTAAGAAAATGTATATCACAATTAAGAACCTAACAGATAAACTCCGTGATTTCAGTTTTAAATGTGTAATTGGTTACTGACTTATGATTTTAGGTAGAAAGTTTCAAGAGAATTTGACTATAGGTGGTACTGAAATGTTTAAGATAATTGGAATTATTAGGTTTATGAATTTAGTACATTTGACTCAAAATATGGTTTAAAAGCTTGGAAGCTTGGTTAGGATTGTCAGCCGGCCCTGCCAGGCATCTAAAGTATTTAAAAGAATGTTAAAGTGTTAAAATTCTAAGTGTATTTTCAAATTTTGATAAAGAAATGTAACTAAGTAAATGAAGAAGATTAGTTAAGTGAGTTTACTCTTTTATGGCATTCATAAAATGTAAGAAAAGATTTTTAGTTAATTTAAGTGCTTTAAAAACTTGTTTAAAAACATCTAAGTTTAACAAACATTAATTTAAAAATCAAACTAGTATAAATTCACCATTCTGCATACAAAAGTGCCCCTTTAGTCACTAAAAACTCACACTGAGGGCGCCTGGGTGGCTCAGTGGGTTAAGCCGCTGCCTTCGGCTCAGGTCATGATCTCAGGGTCCTGGGATCGAGTCCCGCATCAGGCTCTCTGCTCAGTGGGGAGCCTGCTTCCTCCTCTCTCTCTCTCTCTGCCTGCCTCTCTGCCTACTTGTGATCTCTCTCTGTCAAATAAATAAATAAAATCTTTAAAAAAAAAAAAAAAACTCACACTGACAATCCCATAAGCAAGAGCAAGCAGTCCAAAGCATAAATCCGGTCATGTCATACCTTAGCCTAGAATCCCCTTTGGTTCTCTGTTACACTTAGGAGAAATCCCAAACTCCTAACCAAGGTCTATGAGGCCCTGTAAAATTGACCCCCAAACACTTACTCTACCTCTTCTTCAATTATCTTCCTCCTTCCCCAACACACTCACTAGATCTAGACACCCTGGCTTTTTTTTCCTCCCTGATGCATCGCAAGTTCATTACTGCAGCAAAGCCTTTATATTTGCTATTCTCTCTAGCTGGAACACTTCTCCCAAAATTTTTTAGAGGCTGGCTCCTGTTTAAGATTAAATTCTCTGCTCAAATGTCACCTCCTCCAAAAGCCTCCTCTAACTGTCCCTTCCTCCAATAATCTCTGACACAGTAATATAATTTAAATTCTTAGAAATTGCGTCGATGTCTGAGTTATTGTGCTCATTTATTGGCTTACATATTTATTTTCCTTCATCCCCAAATAAAATAAAAGATCAATGAAAGTAAAACCTTCTCTGTCTTTTCTAAAATAGTGCCTCACACATACTAGGTGCTCAATAAATATTTGTCATATGGATGAATAAATTTAAACAAACAAAACTTGCCTCTGTGCTAAATGCTAAGTTTTTTAAAAAACATACCCCTTCATAACATTGAGTCTGTAAGACCCAATTAATGGGGGTTATTTGACAATATGATAACATTACTTCGGGGTTAATGTCCATGAATTTCTGAAAATAGGCCAAATGCCAAGCAAAGCGTACAAGGAAATATGGTCCCTCCCCAGGACACTTACAATCCAAATTATAAGCATTCAAAAATCTTGGCAAGATGCTTATGCTAATAAGAAAGTGATCCAATATTCATGAGAATTTGAAAAGCCATTATTTTTGCCTGAAATCATTTTGGCTTTTCCATAATTAATATGTCATTATCATCACAAGGCTAAGAGATCAGGATGATAAAAGTATTGTTTCATACAACACTCATAGGAACAATGGTGTTTCACAATATACCACGGTGACTTTTGATAAAGGAAAATAATCCCAAATCTGAGGATAACAAATGTAGAAACTGACTAAACAGAAAGAAGATAGAAACAGCTGGTATCAAGACAGAAAGGTAGGTGTGTAAGCTAATCTAGGAAAGGAAAACACGTTCTGGAAATGCCTGGGAAGAGACAAATAACAAAAACTCCTGGGTCACGGGAAATAATAGGATCAGAGTCCTACCTTCTGTACCTGGTGTTCCTTCTTTCATAATTTGGTCAAGGAGAAATTGTTCTTGAATGTCTGCTAATCCATTCCTCCATTCTCTCAATTCTCTATCTCTACATCCAACAAGAAAGGCGAGTATTGTCCAAACTACAATATAGTTTATAGCAACTGGTAGAAATGTCTGCTCAGAATTTCAGTTTATAGCGCACCCTAGACTATGACCCAGCATGAATTGAAGAAGCAATTAGATCAACAATATTACAGCATCTTTTGTTAGACTGACATTTGCAACCATTACTAATGGTGCATATTTAAACATTATATATACATAAAAGAACTCTTAGGAAAAAGTTTAGTTAAGAAATTGTTTGTCCCTCCTGACAAAGTGGCAGGTTTCTTTTATAGCTAAAGGTAGTCATATAACTTACTTGTTTGTTGTTGTTTCTTTTCTTTCTTTCTTTGTTTCTTTGTTGCCTTGGTCATTCAAGAAGCTCAGAGCCCAGACCAGGACTATTCTTAGTTTAGATTGTCTAAAACAACTTCCTCCCTTCTCCTTTTTCCTGCTTTGACTTCAAATGTACAGATCTGTTTAGACTTTTTTGTGGCTCTTCTTTCCAGATGTGTCTTTTCTTATGAGTTGGTAGAATTTGCTTTGGAAGTGTTTTGTGATAAAAACAATGAATAATTTAGTTAAATTTTGAAACTCCATTTTACCAAAAAAGGTATGTGTTGGGTTCTTACCAGATTGCAGTAAATGTCCATAAATAGCTCAGAACTGAAGTATCTCCAGATAATTGGGAGATGGGAGAGCAAAGAATATTTAAAAATAAGGAATTTAGTCTACTTATAACTATTATTTTCCATGAAACACAAGAGGAAAACTTCCATAGAAAGGTTGATTGCTATAAGTAGATGTCTATATGGAAAATAACTGAATATCTGAGATAAAAGGAATCTTAGAGATATCTATTACAATTTCTTTGATTTGGACTAGGGAAAGTCTAAATCCCTAAAATCCATTTACTCCACAGAGATTAAATAACTCTTCCAAATAAACAGGAAGTTGGTAACTGAATCATGCCTGGAATCTTGGTCCTGCTTTCTACGCCATGGGTTTGTTAATACTTGAGTAACTATGAATATTGGAAAAACGGGTTTAGTCTGACAAAATTTTAAAGGGCAAGTTCTTTGCTCTACAGACATGGGGAAATTGCACGTTACCCGTTAATAAACATTTAAACACTTACTTTTTCTCCAACTACATTCAATGTATGAATTTTATTTTATTTTATTTTAAGTAAAAACATTTCCTGCATGTTTCAAATGGAAGCAAGGAAGTAACAGTACAAGGCAAAGCAAAATTCAATAGAGGAATACAAATTTTATTTTATTTTATTTTTTTAAGATTTTACTTATTTATTTGACAGATGGA
Organism: Mustela nigripes; assembly: GCF_022355385.1. Classification (NCBI taxonomy): domain Eukaryota; kingdom Metazoa; phylum Chordata; class Mammalia; order Carnivora; family Mustelidae; genus Mustela; species Mustela nigripes. The sequence goes on from NC_081558.1 coordinate 28,967,054, forward strand.
GATCACAAGTAGGCAGAGAAGCAGGCAGAGAGAGAGGAGGATGCAGGCTCCCTGCTGAGCAGAGAGCCCGATGCAGGGCTCAATCCCAGAATCCTGGGATCATGACCTGAGCTGAAGGCAGAGGCTTTAACCCACTGAGCCACCCAGGTGCCCCAGGAATACAAATTTTATAATTAAATTTCCACATGTCAAATTCCAATCCAACTGAATTTTCATTTTCATTTTTCATTTTGGGTTCAATTTCAGAATTTTGTATCTAGCTATTCCTCAAAATACTCAAATGAAATATTGGCAAAAACAGTTAAGTAAAACAAAAGAGAATATCAAAAGCATGAATCAAAAGAAAAGGAAATGAAATTATTACAATTCAGTTTAGCTCTGAGCTTCTTGGTAGATAAGGCAAAAAGGTAAATAGGGTGAGATATACAGTTCTCATTGTCAAAAAGGAGAAAATACTTCAGGATGTCTTCAGGATGGAGGAACTTAAAAATATATATATGCATGTGCATGTGCCCCATGCTTGCTCCACCTCATTTTTTATTCAAAGTTCATAATACCAAAATAAAACTCTGCCAAGATAGGCTTAATGTATCAGTAAAATCATTTCTAAAAAACACCCCAGGGGTGCCTGGGTGGCTCAGCGGGTTAAGCCTCTGCCTTTGGCTCGGGTCATGACCTTAGGGTCCTGGAATTGAGCCCCACATGAGGCTCTCTGCTCAGCAGGGAGCCTGCTTCCCCCTCTCTCTCTGTCTGCTGCTCTGCCTGCTTGGGATCTCTCTCTCTCTCTCTCTGTCAAATAAATAAATAAAATCTTAAAAAAAAAGACAAATGTTATCTTTTTAAAAACTGGAGGAGACACCTGTTTTATCTAATGCACAGAAACCAACACAAATAAAAGAAATATTCCAAATAAAAGAAAAAGATACATTTCAAGAAACTGATTTTAATGCAATGGAGATAAGTGATTTATCCAACAGAAAGTTCAAAATGATAGTATAAAGATGCTCCCCAAGGTCAGGATAGCAATGCATTAACAAAGTAAAAATTTCAACACAGAAAATATTAAAAAGTACCAAACAAATCATAGAGCCAAAGAACACAATAAAAGAACTGAAAAATCCAATACAGGGCTTAAATAGATCAAACAGAAGAAAGGATCTGTGGACTTTAATACAGGACAGTGGAGTTCATCCAATCAGAGAAACAAAAGAAAAAGAGTGAAAATATCTTAAGGCACCATCAAGCAGACTGGTATATACATTATAAGGTTAGAGGGAACTCAGAAGGAGAAGAGAGAGAGAAAAGGACAGAAAGCTTATTCAAAGAAAAATGGCTGAAAACTTTCCAAACCTGGCAAAGAAACTGACATACAGATCAAAGAAGCCAAAAATTTCCAAGAAAGATGAATCTGAAGAGATCCACAGCAAAACACATTATAATTAAATTGTCAAAAGTTAGAGATAAAGAGAGACTCTCAAAAGGAGCAAGAGAAAAGCAACTTGTTACTTGAAAAAAAATCTATGACCATCAGTAGATTTTTTTTTTAGCAGAAATGTTGCAGGCTAGAAGTGAGCAGGATGACATATTCAAAGTGCTTTAAAACAAAATCCCTGCCAACCAAGAATACTCTACCTTACAAAGCTGTCCTTCAGAATTGAAGAAGAGATAAAGAGTTTTCTAGACAAACAGAAGTTGAAGGAGTTCATCACCACTCTATCAGGCGTACAAGAAATGCTGAAGGGAGTTATTCAAGCTGAAGTGAAATGATGCTAATCAGTTATATAAAAATATGTGCAAATATAAATCTCACTGGTAAAAGTAAATATATAGTTAAATTCAGAATAGTCTAATATTGTCATGGTGGTGGGTGAACCACTTAAAAACCTAGAATGAAGGTTAAAAGACAAAAGTATTGAAAATAACTATAACTAAAATAATTTGTTAATGGATGCACAATGTAAAAAGATGTAAATTGTGATATCAAAAACATAAAATGTGGGAGGAGTATAAAAATGTGAAGCTTTTGTATGCATTTGAAGTTAAGTTGTTACCAGCTTAAAATACAATATTATAAATCTAAGATGTTTCATATAAATCTCATGATCAACACAAAACAAAAATCTAGAATACTGAATAGATAAATAGAAAGAAATCAAGGCATTCCCATGCAGAAAATAATCAAATCACAAAGGAATAGAGTGAGAGAGAAAGAAAGGAACAAATGACTGCAAAAGAGTTAGAAAATAATTAACAATACGGCAATGTATACCCCTAACTATCAACATTACTTTAAGTGTAAATGGAATAATTTATTTATTCCATCAAAGACACTTATCAAAAGACAAAAAGTGGGTAAATGGTTTAAAAAAACACCCAGCTATCTACTGTCTACAAGAGACTTATTTTAGCTTTAAGGATACATATAGGTTGAAAACGAAGGGATGGAAAAAATATTCCACATAAACAGAAATAAGAAGAAAGCAAAAGTAGCAATATTTATATCAGACAAAATAGACTTTAAGTCAAAGACTGTAACAAGAGACAAAGAAGGTTATTATATAGGAAAAGGGGTCAATTTATCAACAGAATATAGCAACTATAAATATTTATGCAACCAACAAGAATGCAAATTAATATACAAAACAAATCTTATTAACAGATCTGGAGAGAGACATAGGAATACTATAATAATAGGGACCTTCAATATCCCACTTAGAATTACCCAGACAGAAAAACAAAATAAGGAAACATTGGACTTAAACTATGCATAGGGCCAGATGTAGCTAACAAACATATATAACACATTCTGTTCAAGAGCAGCAGAATGTATATTCTTCTCAACTAGACATGGAACATTCTCCAGGAGAGATCATATGTTACACCAGAAAACAAGCCTTCATTAATTTAAGATTAAAATCATGTCAATCATCTTTTCCAACCAAAATGGTATGAAACTAAAAGTAAACTATAAGAGAACTGGAAAATTCACAATATGTGGAAATTAAACAACATGCTCCTGAGTGACCAATGGGTCAAAGAAGATATCAAAAGAAAAATAAACAAATACCCAGACAAATGAAAATGGAAACGTGAGAGACCAAAACTTATGAGATACAGCAAAAGCAGTTCGAAGAAGGAAGTTTATAATGATAAATGCTTACATAAAAAAAAAAAAAAACTCAAACAACATAAAATTATACTTCAAAAAACTGGGAAGAAAAAGAACAAACTAAGCCCAAAGTTAGCAGAAGGAAATAACAAAGATTAGAGTGGTTGGGGCACCTGGGTGGCTCAAGGGGGTAAGCCACTGCCTTCAGCTCAGGTCATGATCTCAGGGTGATGGCATCAAGCCCTGCATCAGCCTCTCTGCTCAGTGGGGAGCCTGCTTCCCCCTTCTCTCTGCCTACCTCTCTGCTTACTTGTGCTCTCTCTCTGTCAAATAAATAAATGAAATCTTAAAAAAAAAAAAAAAAAGATCGGAGTGGAAATCAATGAAATAGAAACTAAAGAGATAATAGAAAAGACCAATGAAGCTGCTTTTTTGAAGATAAAGTTGATAAGCCTTCAGCTGGACAAAAACAAAAAAGACGACTCAAATAAATAAAATCAGAAATGAAAAGGGAGATATTACAACTGAGAACACAGATACACTAAGAATCATAACACACTATAATGAACAATTATATGCCAGCAAACTAGATAACCTAGAAGAAAAAGATTCCTAGAAACATACAACGTACCAAAAACTGAGACTAAAGAAATAAAAAATCTGAACAGACTCACTAACTAGCAAGAAGACTGAATCAGAATAAAAAAATTCCCACCCCCCAAAATAAATAAATAAAAAGTCCAGGACCAGATGGCTTCACTGGCGAATTTAAAACAGAATTAATATCATTCTTACTTACAGTCTTCCACAAAACAGAAAAGGAGAAAACACATGCAAACTCATCTTATGAAGCCATCATTACCTTGATACCAAAGTCAGACAAGGGCAAAGAAAAAAAAAAGTACAGGCTAATATCCCTGAAGTTAGATGCAAGAAACCTCAAAAATATTAGCAAAACAAATTTAGTATTACATCAAGGATTACTCACCATGATCAAATGGGATTTATCTTACAAGGATGGTTCCACATATACAAATCAATCAATATGACAAAGCATATTAACAAAATGAAGCATAAAAATCATATGATCACCTCAATAGATGCAAGAAAAGCATCTAATAAAATTCAACATCTTTTCATGATAAAAACTCTCAACAAACTGGGTATAGGAAAGCATATCTCAACATAATAAAGGCCATATATGACAAGCCCACAACTAACATCATATGCAATAGTGAAAAGCTAAAAGCTTTTCTTCTAAGATCAGAGACAAGACAAGGATAATCACCCTTACCACTTCTATTCAACATAGTACTGGAAGTTCTAGCTAGAGCAATTGGCAAGCAAAATAAACAAAAGGTATCCAAATCAGAAGCAAGAAGTAAAATTGTTTGCAGATGACATGGTATTTTATGTAGGAAACCCTAAACACTTCACACACACACACACACACACACACACACACACACAAAGTTAAATGAATTCAGTAAAATAGCAGGATATATTAAATTAATATATAAAAATCAATTGTTTCTATACACTAAAACTGATATAGTAAAGAGAAATTTTTTCTTAAGATTTTATTTGACAGACAGAGATCACAAGTAGGCAGAGAGGCAGGCAGAGAGAGAAAGGGAAGCAGGATCCCTGCTAAGCAGAGAGCCCGATGTGGGGCTCGATCCCAGGACCCTGACATCATGACCTGAGCCGAAGGTAGAGGCTTAACCCACTGAGCCACCCAGCTGCCTCTATAAAGAGAAATTTAAAAAATAATCCCATTTACAATAACATCAAAAAGAATAAAACACTTACAAGTAAATTTAACCACAAAGGTGAGAGAAAATTATAAAACATTGATAAGAGAAATTAAAGAAGACACAAATAAATAGAAAGATATTCCACATTTATGGATGGGAAAAATTAATACTATTAAAATGTCCTTACTACCCAAAGTGATCTACAGATTCAGTGTAATCCCCTTTCAAAATTCTAATGACATTTTTCATCAAAATAGAAAAAAAAGCAATCCTAAAATTCATACGGAAACCATCAACAAAATAAAAATAGCACTGGAGAATTATTTGTAAACCATATATCTGCTAAGGGGTCAATATCCCCAGAATACAGTACAGTCATACAACTCAATAGCAAAATAAATAAATAAATAAATAAATAAATAAATAAATAAAGATTTTTAAAAGGCAAAGGACCTGAGTAGATGCTTTTCTAAGGAAGAAATACAGATGGACAATAGGTACATGAAATAGTATTCAATATCATTAATCATTAGAGAAATGTAACACAACCACAATGAAATATCACTTCATACCTGTTGAGATGTCTGTGATCTAGAAGATAAGAGATAACATATCCTGGTAAGGATGTGGAGTAAAGGGAAACCTTGACACATTACTGATGAGAATGTAAGGTAGTCCACGTACTATGGACAACAGTGTAGACAATTTCCTCAAGACATTAGTAACACAAGTACCATATGATCCAGCAATCCTACTTCTGAATATATACCCAAAGGAAGTGAAATAATTATTCTGAAGAGGTATCTGCACTCCCATGTTCACCGGAGCATTATCTGTAATAGCTAAGGTTTGAAAAGTATTTAAGTGTCTGTTGATAAATGAATGAAGAGAGAAAAGGAGGTGTTATTATCATTTAGTCTTAAAATATTACTGAGCCTTTAAAAATGCCTAAAAAGGCATATTATTTAGCTTTTAAAAAGAAGGAAATCCTGCCACTTGTGACAACATGGATGAACTTGGAAGGCATTAAGCTAAGTGAAATAAGCCAGCCATGACCTAACAAATATTGCATGGTAACACTTACATGTGGAATCATTAAAAAAAAAAAAAAAAAAAGGCAAACTCATAGAAACAGAGAGTAGGATGGTGGTTGCCGGGCGACAAGGTGAGGGGAGGGTAAAATAAGGAGAGGCTGCTAAGAGCACAAACTTCCAGTTAGAAGAAGATTCTGGTCTAAGGAACCAACATAGAATATGGTGACTATAGTTGATAATACTGTATTGCGTAATTGAAACTTGCTAAGAGGGTAGAACCTGTGTTCTCACCAAAAAGATCAATAAATAAAGAGGTAAATATGTGAAGTGATTATGTGTGTTAAATTAACTCAGTGGTGAAATCCTCTCTCTCTCTCTCTCTCTATATATAAAACCAACACATTGTACACTTAAAATATATTGTGACTTTCTCTCTCTCTCTCTCTCTCTATATATATAAAATCAACACATTGAACACTTAAAATATATTGTGACTTTTTCAATTATAGTTCAATAAAACTGAAAAAAAAAAAAGTAAAACTGTTGGTACAGTAATTAAACATTTCCAAACAAGTAGACCTTCTTATATGATTAGAATGTGTGGAATGCCCAGAAGCAGCGTTTCCAAATGAATTCATCAATAAACATAAAACATAAAATTAACTGCTCTAGTTTTCCCAGAGATCCTATCTAGGTCAGATTGCCCTAGGACAGATGATTAAGTTAGTTTAGGTTCAGTTCAGGACTACAAAACATGGAGTTATGTCTGACGCCCCTTAGGCAACTTGGAACCTTCCACAGTCAAAGAAGGCCAGCCAAAACCAAAATCGATAGGGCCATTTAAATGATGACATCCCCAGTGGGTAAAGATGTTTGACTCCACACATCAGTAGCATGAGCTACTGTCCTGAGAATTCATCAATAGGTCCAAGATCCCATTAAAGCTTTTTAATTTCTGCTTAGTGATATTAGGATTTAATTGATGCCAAAGACACTACCTGCCAGTAGACAATGATGATGTGGCAGTCAGTAGAAAGCATCTTACACACAGGCCTTCCCAGATATTCCAGGGAATTCTACCGGCTGGATATACTGACTTGCCACACTTCCACTTTATAGTAGGTCTTTGTTGTTCTGCCTGTCCATCATCCATTCCCCACTCCCCTTCTTCTTTTACAAGCAATCCAACTTCCCCTGAGGAAACTATTCCACCCCTATTCTTAGTCCACGTTGCTCAGGAGGAACTGACTCACCCACAACTCCATGGAAAAGCACATAACCTAGATGTGGCCAATTACCTTGGGACAATGTGAATAAGATCGAAACTTGGAATTTTCACTAGAACTATCAGAAATGTTATCTCTCATTTCCTGCTGCTGGGATTGCTGAACTGGAAGGCTGGAATGCGTATATATTACTGGAAGCCCTCTTACCATTAGGGTGAGATACTGCTTTAGAACAAACAGCAGAATAGATCATTTGATCTTCTGGAACCAGCAATTCTAGAAATCATGTGCCCGTATTTTTTCAGTATGTAAGCCAATAAAATACCTTTTTCATTTAGTCCGTTTTGAGTTGTAGTTTCTATCCCTTGCAATCATTCTCAGAAACTGCTAAAAGATGAGCTAGTGTGCAAACTATGGGTTGAGGGAATGCCATTTATTTTCTAGAACTATGCAATTTATCAGACTCCTGTTTTGAGCCTTATATCAAAAAGTGCCAAGGCACTTAGACAACAGCATTACTACAAACAATATCACACTTGATCTTCATAAAGTTAACTTGTCCATAACAGAATGGAGTTATTCATGGGACATATGGCTCAATGTTATCCATTAAGTCAAACATGGCACCAAGATTGGAAACCAGCAAGACTCCTTCAGCTTCAATCAGTGGGCCTTTCAGATCATTTGGTCTTATGGCTCCCAAATGTCAGTCTGTGCACAGGGAACATTTGCCAGAGTGCGGCCAAATCGTCAATAGTGCACAGAATAATGAGGAAAATAAAGACTCTAATAAGGTTTTAATGATGCTATGTCGTTTCATTTTTAAATTCTAAGATTTGGTGTTTACGTGTCCTCTTTTGTGAAATAATACCAATAGTAGATATAAATAATGTTTTTGGTGAAATATAAAGTAGGCAAGCCCACACACCCATCGACCCAAGCTGCCCCAGTTTGTTCTCAGTGCTCTCAGCTTCGATACTGACTACCACAGTCGCTTTCTCCCTCACTTATACGTCTCCCCTTCTCTTTCTCAGGACATCTCTAAGGGCTGCTTTCCAATTTCAGAGTTTTCCCACTGGGGAATTCCTTTGTCTTTCCTAATAGAAATTAAAGTAGCCTTTCTCTGACTTCCCCAAATCTGTATCTCTTCCCATTATTCTGCTCACCTCCTTAGGCCAGACACAAGAAGCAGCTATCTTTCCTCTTGAGAAGGCAGGAAAGGGAATTATAAATAAATATTTATTGATTTTAAACAAGTAAATTTATAAATACTGATACCAACATAGCTTAAAGCATTAAACTGTCAAAAAGACCCTAAATACTTCACCATAAAGGGATGATTAAATTCCCCTATAATGGAGAGTAATATATAGGCATTAAAATTACAGTTATGGAGATTTTGCAATAATGTGGGGGGCATGCCTATAATATAAGGTTAGATAAAAAGATACATAACTATGAAAGCACAGGTAAGTCAAAATGTCCATGTGTGGATAAACTGTAAAAATGTCCACACAGATCTAACAGCACAGTGGGGTTATGGGCAATATCTTTTTTTTTTTTTTTAAGATATTTATTTGAAAGAGAGAGCACAAGAGCGGGATAGGTGTAGAGGGAGAGGGACAAGCAGACACTGTGCTGAGCACAGAGGCTGACTTGGGGCTTGAACTCAGGACCTTGAGATCATAACCTGAGCCAAAATCAAGAGTGGGATGCTCAACTGATTGAGCTACCAAGGTGCCCTGGGTAATATCTGTTTTTGTCTTCTCTGAAGATTTTCCACAATGGGAAAACACTACTTTCAAATGTAGAAAATGCATTTATTAAATTTATTCTACTTATTTTTGCAGCCAATATTTACTGATTACTCATTCTGTGAATGTCAAAAAAAGCCATACTTTTTCCTGATCATTTCCTTTGCAAGACAGACTTTCCACGAATTTAGGCAAGATTTGCTTTCTTTTTTTCTTGCCAGCAAGAGTAATTGTACTGAGCCAGGCAGCTACCTCTCTCGAAGCTATCCTTCTAATCTAATGACCACCACCGCAGCTGGGCTAGCTCTAGGGCTGACCCTGCCCTATTTGGCCTAAGGGTACACCCATCTGGGAAGCCAAACTGGGCAGATACTTGAGGTCAAGGATACCATCCAAATTACTAGACTAGTACAAACCAAAAGAGAGAAATCAAGAAGCAACACAGGAGTTAGCAGAAGAAGTCAAAGTCAAGTCGAAGTATAAGCAGGGAAGTACACAATTCGTATATCCCTAGTGAGGTCTATTCTACAATAATGGGAAAACTTCACTGTTACCAGAATGTCAAAACTGAATTTTCTGAATGCTGGGCACCCCTTAATTCAACACTTAGCTTCTGACAACTTCCCAACTCATTCTCACCAACTGCATTAAACATCTAGCATCCTTTTTTGTGGGGGAGAGGGATGGGTTGTTTAATTTGCTTTATTTGGTATCTGAAACTCAATAAGACAAAGGGTGATATCACTCTTAACCTCACTGTAATTAACCAATTAAGAAGAGGCTGAGTTAGATACAGTGAAATATTAATATAGATGAGTTCCAAATGGTTTTATTTCAAATCTGCCAACTTCTCTCCTGTGCCAAAACTGTACACATGACTATTTCAGCAGAGACCACATCCACTCTAAAGCCACAGTAGTCAATGCCATCTGAGGGACACAATTATGCTATCTGCAGGAGGGAAAAAGGATTATGGGAATTCTGTCTCTTGTTAACTGCTAGGACCCAACTGCACAGGGAATGGGTGAAACAATTCTGTTAGTCAAGATATAATGTGAGATGCAACAATAACTCTGAGAGTCATCTGGATAAGAAGATTAAAAAGAATGAAATGAGCACTTTCTGAGCTATCTTGAAATGCAGATGAAATGCAGTCACTGAGTCTAGAAAGTTAGGATTCCTGATATGCAAAGCTCTGTGGCCTGGCAAAAAAATGTCAAAGCCTAAAGTCACTGAAGCTTTCAGTATGTTTGAAAAAAAGATTCAAATTACAGAAAACTAACAAGAATTACATCATGAACTTCTATATACCATTCTCAGGATTATCAGTCGCTAGGGTTTTTCCATATTTATTTTATCTCTTCCTTCCCATCTCCCTCTCCCTCAAACAAAAAGATTTTTTTTTTTCCAAACCACCTTAGTAGCAGTGCTGCAAGTTTCCAGAATATGGTCTTAGAATACTACTAGAAAATGGTGTTTTTGGTACCCACTTTGACTGAAGGGTAATTTTGAGCTAAAAGCAATTGAGAGCAAGCGGACAGGGAAAGCGCTTTACCTCCACTACCTGTAGGAAAATAAAGTGTAAATTCCCTCTTTTGTAAAAGGAAAGTTCCATTTATAAAGGAAATTTCCATTTGTAAAGCTTTCTTTCTCACCGTGCAGAGAGGTACTCTTATTACCTAAGAGACCCTTATCTGCATAACAGGATAACTTTTACTTGCCACACATTTCCTTCCCCAGGTTCTATAACTTGCCCCCACATCCTTTCCCAGAAGCCCCCAACCCTCTTTCCCTTGTTTAGCCTAAGATGCTACATAAACCTCAACCATCTGGCCACCTCCTAGAGCCACATTTGTCTTGGAGAACTCCAGCAGGCCTGCCTGTGTACACATGTAATTAAAGCCCTTTGTTCTCTCGTTAATCTGCCTTTTGTCCTCTGGCTGTGGGCCCCAGGCACTGAACCTAGGAGGGTAGAGAAAACAGGTTTTTCTTCTCTTACCCTGTGATGTCAAAGTCTTCTAAGAATAAGGGCAGTCTTTCACATAGTGACAGTGCAATGATCAAATTCCAGGGCTTTAACACCAGTAAAATACTATCTTACATATAGGCCGTATTTACATTTTTTCAATATCAAGAATGTCTGCTTTTTCCCCAGTCCAGGATCACACTGCTTTTAATTGTCATGTGTCTTTTATCTTCTTGAATCTGGAATAGCAACACAGATTTTTTTTTTTTTACATTTTAAAAAAGATTTTATTTATTTGACAAAAAAAGAGAGAGAGAGAGCACGCACAAGCAGGGGGAACTGCAGAGGGAGAAGGAGAAATGCCCCCCCACCCCCAGCAGAGAGACTGATGTGGGGCTGGGTTCCAGGACTCCTGGATGATGACCTGAGCTGAAAGGAGAAGCTTAACCAACTGAACCACCCAGGGGCCATCCCCTCAGATTTTCTTTGCTTCCCATTCATTAACATTTTTTTTTTTCATTAACATTTTTAAAGAGGGCAAACCTTTGGCTTTGTAGGATATTTATGCTAGCCTGATTGTTTCCTAAGGATATATTCACACTATACGTTTTTGAAAGGCCTATGACTTATGTGATTCTTTAATGCATGCTATCAGGAGGAACTTGATGGAATGGTGATATTTATCTTGAGCCTCTGGATAAGGTGATATGTACAGGTTACCCCCTATATCTGTGTGTGGGTGCATTCTCCTCCAAAATAGATCATGAAACCCTCCTGGGAGAGATACCCTCCTTACTCATGGAGGAAAAAAGCATCCCTGTCTCTGAAGACAAGGGACATCAAGAAGAATGCGTACTAAGATTTCCCCAGCTGGACTACACTTACCTCATATTCTCTGACCTAACATATTTCTAAATGACTGCCTACTCTTCATCAAGCCTAGCATAGAAATACTTTGGTCTGTTTCCTTAGACCCTCATTTCTTTAAAAAGGCTCCCGTGTCATGTAAAACTTAGATTGAATAAATTTGTATGCTTTTCTCTTGTCAATCTGTTTTTGTCAGTTTAATTTTCAGACTCTGCCAATGAAGGGTAGTCGAAAGGCAGGCAGGCCTGGAAAAGAGGATCCCATGGACCCCACCCCAAAAGGAAACCACCCTTTATAGAATTTTACACCATCCTGGAAGGAGCCCTCCACCCTTTCCCATGTGATAGTGTTGGGTCCCCCCAAAATGGGTACCCCAATAATGGGTCCGTGATTAAAGGAGCGAGACTGATTCAAATCGAAAGTCAAACAAAGCTTTATTTCGCACCAAGAATCAAACGGACCATCAAAACAGACTGGTTGGGCCCACCCCTCCAGAGAGGACAACCCCTCCCTGCTTTCCAGACTAACTTTTATAGAGCAAAGGCCATGTGGTTGGGCCTGGTAACACACAGGTGGCCAATGAGATTGTAACACACACAGGAAACTCCACAGTGATGCTAGGCGACCAACTGAATTACAATTTACCCTAATAGACATTTGAACCAACCTATCACCTAGTTCAGAATTGGCGCCCAAAAGGTGCCCAAAGGGCGAGGCCCATACTCCTTGCTAACTAGGAGACAGTATGCGCCCCCACTGATTGAATACCTCCACCTGGCCTGACCCACCCTTGTATTTGGACTTTGTTACCTGGGACTGGTTTCCAGGACTTGTTTTTAATAAGTTCCTCTGGGAGGGGGGAGGTGTCAAGTCAATTTAAGTTTTATAACAAAATGGCAGTTCAACCAGGGTGGGGCCGCTCTGGCTGAATAAGCCCTTACAATAGGGGACAAAAACCTGATTGGATGACTGGCACAGGGAGAGTTCATCAGATTAAAACAATCAGCTAGGGGCACCTGGGTGGCTCGGTGGGTTGAAGCCTCTGCCTTCGGCTGGGGTCATGGTCCCAGGGTCCTGGGATCAAGCCCCCTTCTCTCTGCTCGGCGGGGAGACTGCTTCCTCCTCTCTCTCTGCCTGCCTCTCTGCCTACTTGTGATCTCTCTCTGGCAAATAAATAAATAATAAATAAATAAATAAAATATTAAAAAAAAAAAAACAATCAGCTAACAAGCCCATAAAAACCTCCCTCGCATAGAAACTCCAGTGACAACCCTCTCAGGTCCCCTCCCCCCTCGGGAGCTTTGTACTGTCACTTTGCTATCTCTCAATAACTGCTTTGCTGTCCGCCACTCTCCATCAGGTCTACCTCTTCATTCTTTGAAGCAGGGTGACCATGAACTACAGGCACGGATGGAGAAAATCCTGAAACACAGCCAGGGTCTCTGAGCGGGTTGAGGAAAACTTTTTTTTTCCCTTACAGTGTAGATATATAGAATATGTAAAGTGTGAGAGTGAGAGAGAGTGAAAGTGAGAGAGACTGTGAAACTATGCAAAGTTTTGTTCCCCAAAAAACTTTCTCTTAATGGCTTTAAGATCAATTGATGATCCTAGCCTGAACTATTATGAAGTTGTTTCTAGTTCCATCATTGCTTCCGCATCTATCAACTGGTATGCCACTGTAAGAAGAACATCTTTCTCCGTCCTTACTTTATTTACTTATTTTTTTTAATTACTTATTTTTGTTTAAAGTAAACCTTATCCATTTGATCTTTATGTGACCTGGTTCAGACTGGCTCCAATGTCATTCAGATATGGCCTCATCAAAAAAAAATTTTTTTTTGAGCAGTTTTTTATTTCCCAGCTCTCTGCTCTGGACCAGCCATTTCTGCAAGGGCCAGTGGTTCCTTTTAGTGGGGAATGGTGTTCAGAAACAAAGAGCAGTTACTGAGATGCTCATTGCGACAGCGCTATCACTGCAAATAGACTCTTACAGAGGGCAGAGCTAGGATGTATAAGTAAACAAATAAATAACTAAGATGTGTATGTATAATATAATCATATATATAAACATATATATGTAGATATAAAAATCATGTATTCGTACTGATACTTACAATCTCAATCCAAAAGCTCAGTGTTCCTAAAATCCTGGCTCTCCCCAAAATTAATGTATTTATCCAATCCTACCATATGTACAAAATAATTTCAGAACTGTTCCATCAATACTGCTATCAAGAGCAAACTTTGTATAAAGTTCAAGATTTCTTTCTGGTCCTTATATCTTCAGACAGAAGGTATACAGTCAAGATACCACGCTCAAAAAAACTTGAATTAGTATTTTTTTTTACCCTTCTATATTGTCATGTTTAACATTTGATATATAGTTGGCTTCATTTACCTGTGTTTTTATTCAATCTCCCCCATATTGTAATTTAATTTCATTTCTCGGGCATACAAAACATGAATACATGATTTCAAAATCAAAACTATTAAAAAAATGTATCAGAGTTGTATCACTCCATTCTCTAATTTCTCTGATCCTATTCCCACCCTGTAGGTTACTAATTTCATTTCTTCCAGTTCATTCTTCCTATGTTTCCTTTTGCAAAAATAAGCAGTCAACTGATTGATCAATAGGTATATGATAGACACCTTTGTTTCTTCTTTCTTAGATAAAAAGTAGCCTGTTGTATGTACTCTTTTGTACTTCGCTCCTGGTACTGATAATATCTCTGGGGCTCACACCATAGCAACTCATAAGGACCTTCCTTGTTCTATATCATAGCACATCACTGTATGGGCTATACCAGGACTCATGCCAGTAATCTCCTTTCTTTCTTTTTTAAGATTTTATTTATTTGGAGAGAGAGAAACCACGAGCGGGGGTCAGGGAGAAGGGAGAGAGGAAGAAGCAGACTCCCCCACAGGGAGCAGGGAGCCTGACACAGTGTGCAATCCCAGAACCTAGAGATCACAACCTGAGCCAAAGGCAGACACTTAACTGACTGAGCCGTCCAGATGCCCCTCATATGATCTCCTTTCTAACAGGCATTTAGGTTGTTTCCAGTCTTCAAAAGTACAAATAATAATGCATGTCTCTTATGCTTAAGAACCACCCTTGTATCAAGTTTTGTGAATTATCTAGGTCTTTTGCTACTGTCCTATTGGATTTTTGTTGGTCCCTTTCTCCTCGATTCATAACTCTTTATATATTAGGCATGTTAGCTGTTTCTCAGTAATATAGCTTACAAATATCTTCTCCCAACTTGATGTTTATGGTTTTTTCCTTATGTATTTTGACAGGTAAAAGAGAATTTTTAAAAAATTTTTAATTTTATACAATCAAGTTTCAGTGCATCTGGATCTTGAATTATAGAAAGCCTCTCCTTACACCCAGATTATTTTTAAAAACTCCCCTACTGGTTACATTTCAGTGCGCATGTGTATAGAAATAAAATACTATTTGCCAACTGACCTCTGGGCAATTTCAAAGAAACTTTTTTATTTCCACCAAACCCTCATCTCCTAACAACATAGCTTTCATTTTCCCTAACTCCAGGTTTCCTTGGCAGGCCAGCTTCACCAGAGAGCTGTGAACTAAACCAAAATTGCCAAAGAAGACACTGCTCACTCATTACAACAACAGGAATCTTTCTCTCGAGCAAATAAGAATGTATAGTGCAAATCTGTTTTTAAATCACATACTTTCGTAAAGCAGGGATCACCTGCATTATATCTTACTGTCTCTCAGTGATGCGTGCACTTTCTGCTATCACTGTTATTATCATTGGATGCACAGTTATTTTAGAAAAAGTAAAACTATTGTTTAGTAAAAGCAAATGAAAGTTTTAGAACTGTTAACAATGAGAACGTGTCACTATATCAATAAAGACCTATGGAGGGGTGCCTGGGTGGCTCAGTGGGTTAAGCCTCTTGCCTTCGGCTCAGGTCACAATCTCAGGGTCCTAAGATGGAGCCCCACATCAGGCTCTCTGCTCAGCAGGGAGCCTACTTCCCCCACTCTCTCTTCCTGCCTCTTTGCCTACTTGTGATCTCTCTCTCTCTCTGTCAAATAAATAAAATCTTAAGAAAAAAAAAAAAAAAGACCTGTGGGAAAAAACCCCTTCATTTTCAATTATATCCTGCTAACTGTATTTCCTATTTATAATCTGTTTCCATTTTCACTTCCTGTAATAATCTTCCCATTTTACTAAGTTGTCTACAACCTTTTTAAAAAAACTACATGGTATTTCACTGTATAAAGACAGAAAACATTTAAACAAGTATTGGGGGCTTAGGATGTTTCTTTCATTTTGTGTTTGTTTCTTTCATATCATAAACAGCTCTGTGATAAAATTACTTATCTGTACACCTTTGTGATATTTACCTTAAATATTTAGACAAGTTGTTGGATCAAACAGTACACAAGATATTTGATACCTATGCCACATTGCCACCAGCAGCATTTGAGAATAACTGTTTGCTCCACTTACACCCCACCCACACTTACTGTTATCATTCCGTTTTCTTTTTTTTTTTTTTAAAGATTTTATTTATTTATTTGACAGAGAGAAATCACAAGTAGGCAGAGAGGCAGGCAGAGAGAGAGAGAGAGGAGGAAGCAGGCTCCCTGCTGAGCAGAGAGCCCGATGCGGGACTCGATCCCAGGACCCTGAGATCATGACCTGAGCCGAAGGCAGCGGTTTAACCACTGAGCCACCCAGGCGCCCATTCCATTTTCTATCTCTTGATTTTTTAACACAAGATTAAACAGTGGTGTAAAGCTCTGTAAAAGCACAAGACAAGCACATTTACAACAAAACATTACAGATGTGTGTCTAAAAATCACTGTAAAACTCTTCCCAGGCTCTAAACAATCTATTGAAACATCTGAGAAAACACTTCATTCAAAAATGAAGATTTTTTTTTTTAATCTGCTCAGTCTTTAAATCTTAAAATCTCCCGCAACTTCCTTTTTTTTTTTTTTTTTTTTTTAAAGGTTTCATTTATTCACTTGAGAGAGAGAAAGAGAGAGACTGGGTGGGAAGAGCAGACAGAGAGGGAGAAGGAGACTCCCAACACTGAGATTGATCCCCAGACTCTAGGATCCTAACCTGACCCAAAAGCAGATGCTTAAGTGACTGAGGCATTCGGGCGCCCCCTCCTCCTGCAACTTCCTAACCACCTTTCCCATTTAGTAGGAGCCAAAGTTTGGCGCTGGTTATAAATGAACAGGAAGGTTCCTATACAGGAAGAATCAACCTAAGGAAGTTGTGGGAATAAACTTAGGGGAAAGCTTGTCCTTTGAAGACTTTTTACCAATTTAAACTCAATGATAATTCTCTCTTGTCAATTTTTGGCTAAAATTTTTACTTTAGCTTCTAGTCTAATGGCCCACACTTCTAAAGTGCACTTTTAATGGAAAAGCATGACCATGGAATTTTCTTTTTTTGAACCATCTGTGTTTTCGCAAGAACATGTGACCGCTACTGATAAACCCACTCTCTTGCACACCCCAATCAAACCCAATCTTGGAGTTCAAAAAGCTTAAAAAAATAATGCCGTTCCACAAAAACAGTACGTGATCAGAAACACTTGCTTTAAAATTTGATGTTTGGTGTGTGAAGCTTCTTAACAAGTGTTTATTAAACTGCATAATTTCAAAGCCTGGAGTGGTATATTGCAATGTTTTCCTGGGAGTTGATCACATTTGCATATCCTTTTACACTTCCTGTGAAATTAATATTGCCTTTTGTATCTTGAACTTAGCTAATATAACTTGCCATTTTTATTTTCCATTGCTATGAGTAATATAGAGTAAACCCCCAAAGGGACCCCTGCAATGCCTACATAAGCTTTATTCTCTTGCTGTTAGATTTTTTCATATGAATACATTAAATCATGATTAATAAACCTTTATAGAATCCACTGGCCTTGCAAAAAGGCAAGATTCATAATGATAAAGGCTGCCCAGTGAATAAAGGAAATGCTCCTAAAACCTAAAACCGGAGCGAAAGGCCAGAGTTCATGGTGCGCTTGGTGCTCCAACAACATGCCCTAGGTCCTTCACCAAGAAGACACTTTCAAGAATCACTCAATGTCTGTGTAAGAGTGGCTTAACCACCAGGATACCAACATCAGCTGGTGACAATTAGACTGCTTTCTCTCAGGAACACATCTTTGTCAGACGTTAAAATCTGACAGTGATTCCAGGATTTTTAAAATTCCAGCTGGGGCACATGGGAGTGGGAATGAGATGATAATGAAAGAAAGGGGATGGTAGGGGTTGAGGGAAAGAGGAAGTAGGTATCAGCTGCAGCTGAGATGCTTCAAAAAACAAACCAAATGCAGAAAAGGAAATCTCTGGAAATACTACATACCACACTAGACAAAGGTCACTGAAGGCCTCAAAGCATTATTCCGCAGTCATTGTCCTGCAGTGCAGATGAGGAAAAATAATTTTCCTTTACCATTCTGAGTTTGTGGCTAACTCCTCTCCCCATAGTAAAAAGAGAATGGAGGAAAAATTAAAAATACACACACACACACATACACACACACACACACACACACACATATATGTATATGTATATATGTATATGTGTATATGTGTGTGTATATATATGTATACACACACACACACACACACATATGTACATACAGGACCCAACAAGGATATGAGATTCAAAGGCAGTCAGACAGTGAGGCTTATATACCATCCAGAGCTAAAGGAAAAGGATAGTAGTTCTGGGCTTCAAATGGGGCAAACAATTGACAGGAAGGTGAGAGGAGCAGATGTTTGATAAACAAAGGTGGTCCAGTCATACAGATAAGTGTCTCAGGGGAAAAAGTTCTCTCAGGTAATAGGCTTTACCCTGTACAGGCATCCTTTCTAATGTAAATGTCCTTTATAAATGTAGATTTCCTTTACAAAATGGTAACTTCTATCATTTCAGAGCTTCTCCTATGCCTGCAGTTTCTTAAAAATACTCAGCTGAAAATAATCCTTATGCTAAAGAAGCATATTTTGGGGAGACGTATTCTGCTCCCTTCAGCCCTCAGCAGCAGCTCTGCCTAGCTGACAATCTAGTCATGGCCAGGGACCCTAAAAGACAATCCGAGGGAGGAGCTGGGGGTCACACCAAGATTCCTGACCATGGGGATAATTACCTCACATCACAACAGAGATCACCCTCTGCCACACCTTGTACTGCTCAAATTTCTTCTACTTCAAGCCTTCAAGTTTGGTCAAAAGGTAGTGTTGGGGTCCAGGGCCAGGATTAGGGGGAGACAGTGAGTCACTGGCCTCAGGTGCAAAATTTAAAGGCTCCTAAAAAACCCCAATAATCAAGATAACATTTCAATGCAGTGTTGGGTCCCCCCAAAATTGGGTACCCCAATAATGGGTTCGTGGTTAAAGGAGCAAAACTTATACAAAGTGAAGGTCAAGCAAAGCTTTATCTCATGCCAAGCATCAGGAATCAGACTGACCATCAAACTGAAGGGTTGGGGCCACCCCTCCAGAGAGGACCACCCCTCCCTGCTTTCCAGACTAACTTTTATAGAGCAAAGGCCATGTGGTTGGGCCTGGCCACACGCAGGTGGTCAATGAGATTGTAACACACACAGGAAACTCCACAGTGATGCTAGGTTACCAATTGAATTACAATTTACCCTAGTAGACATTTGAACCAACCTATCACCTAGTTCAGAATTGGCACCCAAAAGGTGCCGAAAAGGCGGGGCCCATACTCCTTGGTAGCTAGGCAACAGTATGTGCCCCCACTGATTGAATACCTCCACCTGGCCTGACCCACCCTTGTATTTGGACTTTGTTACCTGGGACTGGTTCCCGGGACTTGCTTTTAAGTAAGTTCCCCTGGGGGAGTGCGCAAAGTCAATTTAAGTTTTATAACCAAACGGCAGTTCTACCAGGGTGGGGCTGCTCTGGCTGAATAGGTCCTTACAGCAGTATTTTTAAAAATCAAAATTAATGCAAAAAATCCATGGTGAACAAAATACTGAAATTTTAAATAAAGATTAATGCCATGGGGAACGACATCTGAGCATGTATATACACTCTTATCTACATGTTTTCATGTATTGTTTTAAATGCTAACGTTTTGGGAAGACATTACAGTGGTTAAAAAAAAATTGGAAAGTTGAAAAGCAGGTTTATTTAATACAACATCATATTAAATATAATGAAAACAGAATTTATTATAATTTCAGTTTTCTGGGTTTAACAGGTACAAAGGTACAAAGTCAATAATATTTTCAATATTTGCTTCTTATCTTGTTTTCAATGGGGAAAATCACCATGTTTGACATTTTTTCCCCAACAACTGACAATCTTAAACAATTTTAAATTAACTTAGTTAACTTCATTAATTTAATTAATTTCATTTTCTTTCGCCTCCAGCTCTAATATTGGTCAGCACTGCAATGATCTTTATTTAAAATACTTATTTTTACTTATTGTGGATTTTTTTTGCATTTATTTAATTTAAAAAATACAGAATTAAAATATTTTTTTCCCTGATTACTGAGTATTTTGGCACTCTTTTAAATTGTGCATTGCTGGGGTACCTGGGTGGCTCAGTCAGTTAATCATCTGCCTTCTTCTTAGGCCATGATACCAGGATCCTGGGAGATAGTCCCCCACTCCTCCACCTTGGATCCTGCTCCCTGCTCAGCAGGAAGTCTTCTCCCTCTTCCACTGCCCTCCCCTAACCTGGGCCATGTGCCTCTCTCTCTCTCAAATAAATATAATAAAATCTTTTTTAAAAATTGTGCATTGACTGTTCCATCCAAGTCAAAGTTGAAGCTACAGCCATTTCAGAAAAATAATAACCAGAATGACTCTAAATGTGGAAAGGAGCACAAGATATGTTAAATGAGGTTGTATGTTACAGAATAATATGTAGGCATGGGCTCATTTGTGGTTTAATTTTTTTTAAATAATTAAGTCATAATATACACCAAATATGCATCAATGGTAAAGAATAAAGAATGTACATTCTCATTGACTTGCAGCTAGATACTTTTTTTTTTTTTTTTTTTTTTTAGAATTGGAGAAAGTGGTGGGGTTATAGCACATGTACCAGAAACTAGAAGCAACCCCCATAGATCCAAAGGACTTCATTGGCATTTCAACAACAATATATATCATGGTGAAAAACAGAGTGAGAACCACTTAAATAGGCAGTAATAAGTTCCTATTATATAGGCTAAGATATGTAGTAAGCACTGTATTTTGCTATTGTCAGGGAGCAAGGATGCCTCACCCCCCTCACAGGGAGCAAGAGCTCCTGTCCACTTCAAGGTCCTTTTAGCTAAACTAAGAATGAAATTGAGATGAGACAGATTAACAGGAGAGAACCAAATTTAATAGGTATACATATGGAGAATCCACATAGATGAGGAAATTCCAAAGACAGGCAAAATGAGGTATACATGTCTGTCTGAACCAAGGAGAAGGGGGCAGGGGCCTGAAATTTCAGAGAAAAGGAATACATTTCACAGGGCAATAAGAAGAAGGGATATTTGGTAATTAGATGTTAGTTCCGCCATACAGATGGGTCACTCAGACAAAATTTCTCTCTCTTAATAACCCTTATTCTGGGAATGTCCTCCAATTTAGATTCTTTTGTGTGGTTAAGGGAGGGACAAAGTTTCTCTTGAGCCTGTCATGTCTCAACTCAAAATAATCCACGTGCCAAAGTGGCACTGTCACTGGGGTTGGGGGACACTGTCCTGAAGCCCTTCATTATGTTTGGGGAATTTGGGGGTCCTACTCAGTATCCCCCTCCTCTCAATAATTGTAATGATTTTATTTTTTTTAAGCCAAGCTTATGGAAGTACAATTTTTAAAAGGTAAAATTTACAGTTTCTAATGTACACTTTCATGAATTTTAACAAACACATATCCTCATATAACCAACACCACAATCAAGATATAAAACAATTCCATCACCTTCCAAAGTTCCCTCATACATTGCTATAGTCAAGCCTTAATTTTATTCTACAGCCCCTGGCAACTGCTAATTTGTTTTCTGTCCCTATAAATTTGCCTATGCCCCAAAACACCACCTAAATGAAAGAATAAGCCTTTGGTGTCTGGCTTTTTTCACTTAATGTAAACCATATGGAATTCATCCATTTGTTGAATGTATCAGTAGTTTATTCCTTTTTATTGCTGAGTGTCATTCTACTGGGTAGATGGATCTCAGTTTGTTTATCCATGGTAATAAGATTTTTATTTTGATTTAGAAAATCACCCATACCCTGCTTTCAGGTGACAGGGTTTATAAAAAGCTGATCCAATCCTACTTCACAGGGTATCCATAGCCAGATCTAATCAACCAATATATTCCCATCACCTTGACCAAAGGGTTAAGTTCAGACATGGGCACATGGCCCAGTTTTAGTCTCATGATATCCAAAGCAAGGAAATTCACAGAACTATTAGTGACAAGAAGTCCCTGACCTGGAATAATGGCAGAGGATATTAAGCTAGTATTTCTGGTAGCTATTCTAAACCTACACGGGAGTTTCCAGCTTAAAGAAAAGACAAATACAGAAAAGACATAGTACAACCACATGGGTGAGACAAATTCCTAGCTAGTTTGAGCACCTGGATCTAGCCATGCCTAAAGACCCACCCTTGGACTTGTCAGTTACAAGAACTGATAGTTGAGGGTCTGTTCCTGACTCGTGAAACTAAAAGTTATTAACTCTGTAGCCAAGAGAGAAGTCTCGTATATTCCATCCATCAACAAGCTTAAAAGAGAGTTTTGAAAATAAGACATTAGTGGATTTCACATCAGACATCCCAGCTTTACCAGTTCACTACTTCCTACGTACATGGTCTCAAGGATTCTCTTTACTCCTATAAATCTGTACTTCCTCATTTCCAAACTGGAGAATATAACTTCTTACTCATTCTACAATATTGTTCTGAGAAAAAAAAAAAAAAAAAAGACTATGTTGGTTAAAATGTAAAAGAAAAATAAGTTATTATGACCATTACACATACAAAACAATTTGTACACAAAAATGTAGTAAGTGATGGAGATAATGACAGAGAAAATTAAAAGGCAGGAGCAGTGAACAATAACTACAACTAGTGACATTTATTGAGTGCAGGCTCTGTGTTAGGAATTGTACTTTATATACATTAACTACATATACACACATACATTAAGCATTTATATAATTATCTCATTTATCATTCTCAATAATAGTAAAGGAACTTTAAACCTCAATTTTAAAGGAGACTTAGGATAAAACACTTTGTAAGTTAAAATAGCAACTGGTAGAAGCAAAATAAAAACTCAGCACTGGGCCAGCAAAGCCAATGCACACTTCAAAGTGAAATGGAAGGTATGAAGCAGACACTGTAGAATATAATTAAGTAATAAAAACCATGATCTTGCAATTAATTTAGCAACTCAGTTGCTTTATGCATAGCTATGCGTAGTATATTGGATACATTAAGGCACCGCCTAGTCATATAATATTATCACATGGTAATAAATGAAGTTGTACTCTCTTTCTATACATTTGGATTTCTGAGCCAATTCTACACATATAAGTCGGCTATTTGGTGTCATAAATACATAACAAAATCCATAAGGGAAAAATGATTGTACATCTGGCACCAAGACGGCTCTAAGAATTAGCCCTATAAGGAGGAAGTCAGGTTTTTCTATCGTATATTCTCTGACAGATAAATAATCTGAATAGAATCATTCCCAAACTAACCAGGATTGAGGAGACTCCATGGAGGAAACAAGAAGGAATGAGACCTGAGCTTGTCAAAAGTGGAAACTTCCCCTCAGGACATCAGGAACTTGTAATTATTTAGACCTGACAACATGGCCTAGAAACCAAAAGGTTGTCACTTGTTTGTCCTTCCATTTCTACTTTTCTAGCTTTGGTGCTCATCAAAGTCTCCAGAGACTGCCTAATTTTTAAGCCTCTCATCGCTCCTGTCTAGAATTTCACTTATATTCATTCTTTTAGTTACTCAGTGATGATTTTTATTTGCTGAGCCTCGGGCTAAGATGTATGAGTCTATGAGAGGTAAGAAATCTGGTTTCTCAATCTTCCGCCTTTCCTCCAGCCACCAGCATCTTCCAGAATTAATCCGTTGAGTTTTGAAAGCCCTTGAGATTCAGCATGATTAGTTTTAAAATTAAGAGAAACTATTAATGTTATAAATGAAACAAGTACTAGAGGAAAACATGAGTGATCTTTTTTTTTTTCAACTTGGATGTGGAGAAAGCCTTTCTAACTATAAGTCAAATACAAATGTTTAAGAAAAGGAAGAGAAAAAGGAAAATTTGGCCAAAGAATTTAAAAATTCTTTTGCACAGAAAAAAAATACCAAAGCAAAGCCAAAAAAAACAAATGCATGCTAGAAAAAAACATATATGACATTCAATGACAGATTCAATCTCCCTAATATAAATGTATATTTTTAAAAGTCGAGGGAAATAGGGGTTCAAAACCCAGTTTTTAGTATGAGCAGAACAAAAGAATAAGCAGTTCCCAAAAAAGATATAAAAGTGGCCTTTAAAAATATGAAAATACACTTAACTGTCCTAATAAGAGGAAACAAGTTAAAACTACAGTGAGAATCTTGACAACTGTACCATTCCAATGGAGCCAATTAACTGGAGGAAACCTCGTGTGTGTGGAGAACACAGGAGCTCCCTGTACTATCTTACAACTTTTCTGTTAATCTAAAACTATTCTAAAATTTTAAAAAGCACATCAAAGACAACTACCTGATATGTCATTTCTTACCTCCCAATTTCACAAAAGTTCAAAAGCTTATTGACAAGGGAATGGAGAAATGGCCCCTCTCATGCATTTCTAGTGCAAGAGCAAAAGGGCATATAACCTGCATGGAGGGCAATTTGGTATTAGCTATGGAAATTACATAACTATTCACTTTTGTATCTGTTTACCTACCGGTCTATATATTTACTTACCAGCAGTGTCAGATCAGATACAGCAATTCACTCTGAACCTACACCTTCAAACATAGGACAATCACTGTGCCATTATTTCTAATAACAAAATACTAGGTGCAACTCAACCATCCAGAGGAACAACCTGCCTGTCATACAAAGGTACCAGTCAGCCGTAGTAAGGAATGAGGGGGATTTTATAAAATGATATGGAATAATTTCCAGGATTAAAAAGCAAGGCAAAAACAAGTATAAGTAAAACACTAACTTCTGCACAAGAAAGAAGAGAAAGTAAGCCTATGTGTATATGTAGGGTATATACATGTATATATGGGTATTTGCTAGTATTTGTGCTAAACACATGAAAGATACATCAGAAAGTGAAAGGGATAAAAATGGAATGGGAATTCCCCGGATAACTTTTTATCTCATTTTGTTTTTTGGACCATATAAAGTTTTATATATACACAATAAGAAAAAGAAAAAGATTTTATAATTTTGACATGAGTATGATTTATAATAAATTTTAAGATTTATGAAAAAGAGAAAAATATTTTAAAAACAAAACCTAAACTTGCATACAAACAGAAAAATAAAGGAAAAGACTGATATATCATATTGATAAAAATATCATGGAGGACAAAAATGAATCCAAATAACTTTTGAATCTGGTACTCCAAATGTATGTCTGCAGTTGAATATTAGGACAAAAGGAAGTGCAAATAAATCCTGAACTTTACTTAGTAGATTGGTTGTTGGGAGTGGTATTGATGTAGTAATTCTGAAACTATTTTCTATGTGTTACGGGATAGAGCAAATGAATCAATACATTGAGCTCTCATTGTGGAATAAAGAAGATTTTTAAAAATGTAGAATGAGGGAACTTAAAGAAGAATCCTGTGATGTTGGATTTGAATTGTTCCATTTTAGATTATTAGTATACATATAGTACACATGTAATTATCTATAATAATCTATAATTCAACTACTTATATAGTTGATATATGGATGCTTTTATATATATATATATATATATATATATATATATATAGTTGAGATATATATGTTGATCTCTCTCTATATATAGATATATGTACATATATATCCTAGAAGCAAAGTCACCCAAGTAGCAATGAGACCACCTACTAGCCCAAGATTTGTTTCTAAATCCTCCTCCCCTCCAACCCCAACTAAAGGAAGCCAGGCTGGGCTCTGTGAAGAAATGACTTATTCTTGATCAGGGGTAGGGAAAATATAAACTAAGCCTAAAATATCTTATTTTGCTCAAGGGCATACTCAAAAACTAATGGAGACATGTCAAAAGGACATAAAAGCTGGCTTACAGGGGATCCCACTGGCTAAACAGAAGATCATTTAAAACTCACAAAAGAATAAGGAGATGTTTATATGGTTATATTTGTTTTGTAGGACTTCCTTGAGCTATATACTTAGGATTTGTGCATTTTTCTATAGGTTTGTTATCCTTCAATACAAAGATCATAGTGACTTAAAAAAGAAAAAAAAAGCTATGATACAAGCAGCAAAGGAACATATATTTTATTTTAGCTGAAAGAAGGGCCACACTATGAATACATTGTTCCAACTATTATGAAAATTATGGAGTCCTACTATGGGATATGGCGGGGAGGGTGAGGGAGCTCTTTTATTATCAAGAAATGCCAGGTAATAAATGTGTAAGAATAATACAATTACAAAAACACCATTAGGCAAGACTCATCAATGGATGACAAAACCAATGGATGAAAGGTTCGTAAACAGGATATATACTCAGTCTCAAAGTATTACCACACAGATTGCTTACTAATTACAAAGCAAAAACACAATTCTAAAAAAAAGCAACAACAACAACAACCACATATAACTTCCAAAAATGGAGAGATCCAGAGAATATTATCTTAATCAAATAACCAAACAGCATCACCAACAATGGAACAAACAAATTAGGTGTCTCTGATATGGTGTAATATGAAATATACAGTATCGATTAGGTAGTATTTTGGTCAAAAATGTTGAAACTAAATCTAACCATGAGGAAACAACTAGGCAAACCCACACAGCATGGCACTCTACATGACACTGGCTTGGAATCATCAAAAATATCAACTCATGAAAGACAAACAGAAGTCAGGGAATGATTCTAAATTAAAAGAGTCGAAAGACATGCAACAACTAAATTAAATTTGTAACCCCTGATTCAACTTAAAAAACGAAAATAAAAATAAGGAAAAAGAGATATTATAAGGTACAGGGGACATTAACAGAACATTTGAATATATTTGATAGCATATCAATATTAAATTACCTGGGTATAATAATGGTGTTATTACATATTGATCATATTGATGGTGTTATTACATATTACTATTACATATGATTATATATGATCAATTTTGATCAAATTGAACATTAAATGTTGGGGGTAATATGCTGTTTACAGATGAATTGTGAATGCTGTTTTTAAAAGTATATAAATGAAAAAAAGAAAGCAAATGAACAATTGTGAGAAAACATTAATAACTGAATTCTTGTGCATAGAATTTGGATTATCTACTGTTCTTGACTCCTAGCTTTTCTTAAATTTAAATATTTTCAAAATAAAAGCTTGGGGGGAAAATAATTGGGATAAATCAAGGGCAACTACCATTTTTTAAATGCCCTCTTTATGTCAGGCCCTATTCAGAGGCGGTTGCAATAATAATTCATTTAATCCTCATAATTCTCTGTGACTGATATTAATAATATATCCATTTCACAGATGAGATAATTAAGTCCTATTGAGGTAGAATAACTTGACCCAGCTAGTATGCAGAGTAGTTAGAATTTGAACCTAAGTAATTTAGATTCATAGTTTGTTGTCACAGCCATGACACTTTTCTGCCCTTCAAAAGTAATAAATCAGGTTACTGCAATACACTTACTAAATAATATGAAATAATCTGATTAGTAGAATAACTGCATTAATCATATCAGCATAATGATTATATGCATCTGATATCTCTTATGTGTCCAACACAGAATTCTGGAGGATTCTATTTGTTCTGATTAGTTCTAATTCCTGTGCTGGAAAATAAAATCAGTAATAACTGGGCACCAATAAACAGCCTGAAGTCGGGGAGGGAATGTTAATTTTTATAAAGACAGTGTTCAAAAATAGTATCTTCAGCTAATAGTATTATTTTTAAAATAGAGACTATACGAAAAATCAAAGGATCAATATTTATATCCAGTAGGCTAGTCAAAGAAAAAGGAACAGAAGTACAAGTGCTTTGAGATTCAGATTGTGTGAATACCATTATTAAGTGGTCCATTGCTTAGATGGTAGCCACAGAAGGCCCTGACGGAGGAGAGATTACATCGTTAGTCAATTAATCAGTTTTCTCTCGCGATAGCACACCAGGGTGCCCTCTTTAACTCAACAACCAGCTCACCAGCAATATCTAAAAGAGAGGAAAGTCATAGAATGAAAGAAGTAGACATGAAAAGCTGTAGAGAAAAGAGGCTGAAACAGACAAAGGTAGCTGTGCTATGAAAGAAAGTGAGAAGTGGAAAGGGAAATGTCAGGAATCAAAGGTTAAAAGAGAAAAGATCAGGATTTTTAAAAAGAGATACAGAAGTATCTTAAGAAAGAAATGGGATCAGTGAGGAGATAAAAATCATGACCAGAGCTGAAGCTAAAAGCACAAGGCAAGATATGGTGAGTGCTGTGAAATGTGTAAAGCCTGACGATTCACAGACCTATACCCCTGTGGCAAATAATACATTACATGTTAATAAAAATAATTAATAATTAAAAAAAAAAGACAAGGCAAGAGGCAAAGAAGCAGTAAGAGAGCAAAGCCAGTCACTTCATCGCTCGCTCATTTATTCATTCAGTGAACACCTATAAGGCAGAAGGTACTCTTCTGATTTGAGTGTCTGAGGGACACAAAGATCAAAATCAGCAGGGTCCCTTGCCCTCAAAGAGCCCAGATGCTCATTGTGGCACATTCCTATTTTTCAAAAGTAATTCTAATGATTGCTGCCACACCTTAGTTAATTGTAATAGTTAATTTTATGTGTCAACTTGTCTGGGACACAGGGTGCCCAGATTAGAACACTATTACGGGGTATCTGTAAGTGTGTTTCTAAATGAGATCAGCATTTGAGTCCGTGAACTCAGTAAAGCAGACCGCCCTCCCCAATGTGGATGGGCATCCTCCAATCCCTTGATGGCCTGAATAGAACAAAAAAGAGAGAATTCTGTACTCTCCCTGACTGTTGAGTTGGGACATCAGTCTTCTCTTGCCTTCTACTTTGACCTACATCATCAGTCCTCCAGTGCTTAGAACTACACTACTGGCTCTCCTGGGTCTCTGGGTTGCAGACAGCTGGTTATGCAACTTCTCAGACCTCCTGAGCACATGAACCAAGTCCTTTATATATATATACATATACATATACATATACATATACATATACATACACACACACACACACACACACACACACACATCTCTCCTATTGGATTTGTTTCTCCAGAGAACCCATCTAATACACAAATATTCTCACACTCAACATATACTTCCAAAAATTATGGCAATTACATCACCTATGAAAGAGAGTACTTTTTAATGGCAGCTGTCGTACTGAATGAGTAAATTTGTTTTAGAAAGGAGACATGTTTATATTTCTGATACATGGATAGTATACAAAACAGAATCTTTAACTGGTGCTCCATATGGATATTTTCAACTTTGAATATAGCACACTTCATATTGGCCCCTTGTTTTGTTTTTGTTTGTTTGTTCATTTGGGTTTTTTCATCATCTTATTCCAGAGAGGTGAACATTAACAAAGGACAAGGTAAGCTAAAGAAAGAAGAAAGATGAGGAATTTAGGGACCAGATTTTCATTTGGTTAGCGATGTCCCACAGGACTTTGATTGAAAAAAGCAGTAATGATGAATGGAATGAGTATCTGTCATATAGTATCTGAGAGTGAATTCTTGTAAAGGAAGATACAACAAGGAAGAAGCTCCCAACCAGATATCCTTACCTAGTACATCACATATAAAGGTACCTAAGTGGTATATGATTTGGGAAAATATAGAAATTGCCTTTCCAGTATGCCTCTGTGTATGATCTCAACTCTTATTAAGGTCGACAGACTCCCTGAAAAGAGCTGAATTCAAGTTTGAATGGGTGTTCCATACATCCAATTTAGAACACCCTCTTTCCCTGTGCCCCAGATCTACAAGAGAGGGTGAGGGGCATGGAAGAGCACCCATTATTTTTGACTGCTCGACATTTGATTCCTGTGGGGGCACTTCTCCTCCCCAAGTCACTGTGGTTCTTCTGGAATCTCATTGGAGGGGCCTCGTCTCCCCTGCCAGAGGCAGGAATGTGAGTCAAGCTAAACAATTCGTATCTGCAGGTGGGGGGGATTGGTATGAACCGCTGGAAGAAGAGGGGGCTTCTGAGATCTTGGGTCATAGAATTCACACAAGTCTGAAGCTATTTGAGGAGCGTTTTTTCCACCACAGGACTGAGACTGAAAGGAAAATTAACAGAGGAGAAACGGGCTATGAAGTGGGATTAGAGCACTGAAAAACTGACCAGGAATCTATTACAAACTAGGTCCACAAGTCCTTTTCTAGCAATGTGGTCGTCTGTAATCTTTTTACAAAGAAGACTCTCTAAATTATATAACCCTCAAGGACACACAAAACCTACATCCACCCCTGGGAGAAACAGTTTTAAATATCAATGAAGCACCAATTACCATCCATAACAAAAGCCAGTTTCACCCAAAGGATCCTACAATTATGTGAGCCAATATTCACCCTTTTCTTTTCTCTTGGGATAATCTGAGATTGGTTTTATCCATCTGTAACTGAAGGTTAGCAGAAAATGCCACCCCAAAATATGCCTCCTTGGCATAACGATTATTTTGGGCTGATTATTTTTAAGAAACTGCAGACACAAGAGAAGCTCTAAACACAGGGTAGAAGTTACCCGTTTGTAATGGATGTCTACATTTATAAAGGAAATCTCCATTCTAAGAATCCCCCTCTCTGTAGTAGGAAGAGAACGATAGCGCTAAATCATAAGACAATCTTGCAGTGCCTGGCTAGCTCAGTTGGTAGAGCATGTGACTCTTGATCTTGGGTTGGTGAGTTCGAGCCTCATGTTGCATGTGGAGATGGCTTAAGTAAATAAAACTATTTAAAAAAATCAGTGGCACCTGGGTGCCTCAGTCAGTTAGGCATCCAACTCTTTTTTTTTTTTTTAAGATTTTATTTATTTATGGGGGGGGGGGGAGAGCGAGCACAGGCAGACAGAATGGCAGGCAGAGGCAGAGGAAGAAGCAGGCTCCCTGCTGAGCAAGGAGCCCGACCCTAAGACCATGATCTGAGCCGAAGGCAGCTGCTTAACCAACTGAGCCACCCAGGCGTCCCAGGCATCAAACTCTTGATCTGGGCTCAGGACATGGTCCCAGGATCTTGCAATTGAGCCCTACCATGGGCTCCACCCCCAACCAAGAGTCTGCTCTAGGTTCTCCCTCTCCCTCCCCCCTGCTTCTTTCTCTTTCTCAAATAAATCTTTCTCAATAAATAAATCTAAAAAAAAAAAATCACAAGATAGGGGCACTTAGGTGGCTCAGCTGGTTAAGCAACTGCCTTTGGTTCAGGTCATGATCCCAGGGTCCTAGAATCAAGTCCCTCATGGGGCTCCCTGCTCAGTGGGGAGCCTGCTTCTCTCTCTGCCTGCTACTCCCCCTGCTTGTGCTTTCTCCCTCTGACAAATAAATAAATTAAATCTTTTTAAAAATCTTAAGACAATCTTATCAATGGAATAGGCACTAACTCTGCAGAAGAAATCTTATTCTTAAAAAAAAAAAAAAAAAAAGAAATCTTATTCTTATTCACTGTGCTTTTTGTGGTAACCTCCCATCACTGCCTACTCTTCTGTCTCTTTCTCTTTAGCTGAAGATGGTAGTTGGCCTTCGCGGGGAGCTTTACCCAGTTTTCCTGGGTATCTCCCATGTACATAAGAGTTATATAACGTAACAAAAGTTTGTTTGTTTTTCTCTTGTTAAAATGTCTTTTATTACAGGGGGGTCTGAGCTTAAAAACTTAGAAGAGTCGGGTGAAAATTAGTCTTTCTCCCCTATACAGTTGAAAGCATCTGGAGATTTTAAGATGAAAATGAAATAATATATCTTAACCTCTGTCAGGAAAAAAAATGGGAATCAATGCTATTTCAACTTTCAGAATATCTATTATACGCTATTATTTTATTCTTTTTCCACAGCTCAGAATGTGGTTTACAGTAGCTCAAACATCAGATTTATAACCAATTATGAGGAAATAAACCGTAGGGCAGTCTTTACATATTTTGCAAAGATACTCCTTTTGATTGACTATAAATGATAATAAGGATTAAGGGTGACACCAAAAAAGTCTGACTTCATGATATCCTTTCACACTATTGCTTTCATCCAACACGTGTTTTTTTTTTTAAATTTCTCCACAGCACTGAGGAGTTACTCATTCTCTACTGAGAGTTCCATTTCAATTCTCCTCTGTCTGCTCATCCATAGGATTGCTAAGGAATCAATTCCCAATACTTAAAACCCCACCATCAGTGCTTTGACACCCATAGTCTTCCCCGAACATATTACAATTAGACATCTAAGATTCTTAGAAATCTGCAAGAAAAGCATCTTTGGAAAAGTTTCATTTAAGCAAGACTGCCTTCTTGGGATTTCTTGTTGAAGAAGGTAATCTAAAAAGTGATCGACATTAGTAGAGGGTATGCCACATTTTTTTATTAGAAACATGCAAACCAATAAAGGTCTAGAGATTTTCTTCCATAGGGTCCCCTAGATGCATGACTCAAGAAAACAAGGAAAATGAAACTTGGCTCTTATTAAGGACTTTTCAAAAGCTACTTATAACTACAAATGTTAGAAAAAGTTAGATATTTATCACAAAAGAAACAAAATATTACATGTCCAAAAGATCAGGAAAGCAATCAAAATGGACGCGTTGTCTATAAAATGATCCATTTAAAATGACAAAGGAAATCGCCATGCTACCAGAGAGTAACCAGTTCTTACTCTGAAGAACAGCAGGCAGTGGGAGAAAAATGAATTCCGTGATTTTGAAAAAAGTCACTATTCTGAGGTGGAGGTGATTCAAGTCCTAATCAAGTCCTGCCACCACTCCCAACCCCTTGCACCCTCACCCAAAGGAACAATAAAATCTATACTAACCCCTTCAAAAAGTTTGCAGCCAAATGATCTTGCCCTAAGGAGCTACACACAGATACACATATAGACACCCACCCCTCAATCATCTCCACATCTGCCTCCACCTCTACCATCATCAACCATGTTGGTAGTAAAGGAATTAGAGAACTAAGTAAAGCCTCCTGGCTAGATGTCCTAATAGCTTCATTTAAACCCACAAGTGGGGTCCTTGTAGGTTACTGGCTCTGGCACCAAGAGTACTGACATTTCCAGCCCTGTTTGATTCTTTAACAGTCAAGAGAATATACAGGAGTTTCAACCGACAAGTACAGAGACATCTGGCAGTCTAATTTCAAGGTAGGTTTTCGATCAGAGTCTTTTGTGGTTTTTAAAAGAAGTATTTTATGCTATTCTGATGGAAATCTCCAACAATAGTAGCTTCTGTCCGATAGATGCCCTAGAGAGTGAAACAATGAGTCTAAAGCAAAGGGAGAGGCGCAAAATTATTTTGTTGCGATAGGCAACACACAGTGAAAACAAGAGACTGCTAAAGTTTAAAAGGATAATCTATATTTATTCTGGTAAAGACTTTCCCCACGTCAGCACTTTAAATA
The DNA here is from genome assembly GCF_022355385.1 of Mustela nigripes. Classification (NCBI taxonomy): domain Eukaryota; kingdom Metazoa; phylum Chordata; class Mammalia; order Carnivora; family Mustelidae; genus Mustela; species Mustela nigripes. The sequence goes on from NC_081558.1 coordinate 29,000,614, forward strand.
CCACTGTAAAATGCTGACAATAATTATGTGAATGTTGCTATAAAAAATTAAATCTCTCAACTAATGGATTTCAAAGGCACTTCCGCTCCTGCCTTAAATACACACACACACACACACACACACACACACACACTGACGCGCGCGCGCACACACACATTTCATCTTCTCTGTCAGGATTTCCCAAAATCAACTATGCTACAAGAAGGGCTCTATACTCTACTACTACTGCTCCAAAGGTTGTGAGCCACAGTGCCTTGAACCAGAGGCCTCAAACTTGGGCGCACTGGGTTTCCCAATGGGAGGTGTGGGGCGGGGTGCACAGGCATTAGGAGCTCTCACAGATCAGGTCATCCTTGTCACTCACTGAGTGACAGGACTACCGACGGAACCTCGCTGAAGTCTGGCTTCTCCATCTGTGTACTGGTTATAGCCCCATTTGTTACAGGGATTCAATGAGGAAATGTATGTAAATCACTTAGGAGAGCCTGGCTCACAAGGAAGCGTTCAGTAGGTAAAGCGGATGCTATTATTAATGATTGTCACAGAGGAAGCATCTTAGTTAAACAGAGGCCAGTCCTAGAGGCATGAAGTGACTCAGGAGGAGAGTAGATATGAAGAAAACACAAGTAGCCAGTACCTTGATCAAAACTGACTGTGTATTGTTGGAACTGGAATGTCCATTGTTAAGATGACAGACCCAGCAGAGGATTTGGAATTTGGACAGAAAGGCAAATAAGACCTTCCTGGCTGCGGTAAGCAACTTGTTAATCTTCAGATGGATAGTTTTCCCTGCTTTGCCCTTTGCTACTCCCAATTTGGCCCACACACCAGAACACTGGCATCATCTGGGAAATTATTACAAATGGAGAATCACAGGCCCCACCCTTGACCTGCTGAATTATAATTTTAACAAGATCCTTAGGAGTTTAACAAGATTTGTAAGCACATCAGAGTTAGAAAAGCACCACTGTTTACCACATAATTCATTGTATAGCTAATCCCTTATGAGGTGTGTTACTGTGATCTTTGCTGCGTAATAAACCACTCCCAAACTTAGTGACTTAAAACATTAAGAACAGGGGCGCCTGGGTGGCTCAGTGGATTAAGCCGCTGCCTTCTGCTCAGGCCATGATCTCAGGGTCCTGGGATCGAGCCCCGCATCAGGCTCTCTGCTCAGCAGGGAGCCTGCTTCCCCCTCTGTCTCTGCCTGCCTCTCTGCCTACTTGTGATCTCTCTCTCTGTCAAATAACATAAATAAAAATCTTAAAAAAAAAAAACATTAAGAACAACCATGTATTTGCCCTACCTCTTCAATGTGGGCAGGGCTCAGTAGAGTGGCTCCTCTCTGTTCCAACACTCATGAGGCAGCAAGAGGGACTTCCTCTCTTTATGGGAGACAAGGCAGGCAGACACAGGAACAGAACGATTTGCTGGCAACAGTCTCTCACACCGGGTACCTCAGGTAGACACAGTAAAGTGTCTGTTACTTTTTCATTTCCTTCCTTGCCCTGTTCTCCTGATTTGTGGAACATCCACTTTGTTTCAATTACACAACTATATGCAAGTCCCCTTTGGGAGCATAAAGAATTTTTAGGCATGATATCTCCCCCAAAGGAACTTGTAATAAAATGGGTGAAACAAGGCTCAGATATCTCGAAGCTTTAGTAACAATAAAATACTGTAATAATAAAATATTTAAGTAGCAGTGCAAGATAATAATAGAAATGCTGTCCTAAGACAATGAACCATTCATTTAATTAATTTTGCATGCAGAAACCACTCTAAATGTTCAGAAAAAAGAATGGAAGTGGAGGAGCAGGTCCACAGAAGAAGGAGGGAGGTGTAGCCCGAACAAGATTTGCACGGGAAGAATAAGATGGATTTCAAAAAGGAAGGCCCAGTGAAATATACTTGGAGGATAACATAACCAGGGAGCCAAGGGAACAGGGTCATAGGGATGCAGGATGAGTGTCTCTGCGTGTTCTTTGGTGATGATTTTAAATTCAATGTTCCTGAAAGAATTTCCTGCCTCATAACCTCTACCTTTACTTCTCCCCTTAGATATGTTCATAAGCCATTTGTGGAATCCCCACCAGCAATATAACCCTGTATTAATAATGAAGGGTTTTTACTAACCTTATAAACTTTACTATACCTTGGGGCAGGGGGGTGAGGAGGAAAAACAAACAGAAATGTAGGCATCGTCAAATGGCAACTTTTAAACTTCACTGTTCATTGTATGGGAACTAGCACTTTTGGTATTGTTAAGCAGCAACTTGTAAATTTCACTCTCTCTTAGAAAATAAAAATGGAATGAAAGGTGCTGCTTAGAAGAGACATATAAATTTCAATCTCCACTGCAGGAAAATAAGCTCTGATTACACTACATAGTTCATACTCCTCAATGTGCCAAACACTTGTTTTATTATGCATTCATGTATAATGAGTTAGTTTTCCAGCAACAGAGAATGAAATTTATAAGTTGTTATTTAACTTTTCTAGGAATGTTTTTTCTTCCTTCTCTTGTTTCCTCCTCCTTCCCCCCCAAAACACAACATGAGCAATGGGGTTGCTGAACAGTACCACCCATTCATTCCCTCTATAACCATGATTATAACAACTTAACACATTGTTCTCAGGGCTTTGGATGCCACATATAACAGCAGAGTATGACACAATTTAGGACCACACATTTCAAACAAGTGCTCTTTAATGTGTTGGGGCGTAGAGAGGGCTTTTAAAAAGTTGATAGTAAGCATTATTACTACTTTCTAACTTCTATTTGTGGTTGAAAAGGACCAGGCTTAGGACACCAGGGACTCCCTAGCATTTTCATAAATGGACCCAACAGATATTCAGAGCCCGTGGATCTGAACCATTTTGCAATTTAGTCAAACATGTTTCTGAATTGTTATCCCGGACAGGAAGGATGGGAACACTGGAAGAAAGTGGTTGTGCTGTATTCTGTAGAGTCATGGCAAGAAATAAAGAAAGAAGGGGAGTCACCACCTCAATACTAAAAGTGTCAGTGCAATGATATCCTAATAAAACGTGTTCTATTAGAAGTTATAAAAATCCCATACCAAGAAACACTCTCAAAACAGCAGTCAGGTGCAAGGCAGCCCAGAATCAACCAAAGACATCTTTATGTCAGGGAATAAAAAGATACCAATATACCATCTCTATGATTTTCTTAATTTATAATTTTTGAATAGATTATATAAACATGATGCAAAAATTGAAACAATACCAAAAGTACAGTGAAAAGTAAGTCTTTTCATCCATGCTGTTAAAAATATTTTGTAGTCTTCAACATATACATATATACAGATATTTTAAAAATTTCAATGACAACAAATAATAGCATAGTCTAGCCCTTTTTCCTCTTAACGATATCATAGAGATGGTTCTATATAGATACTTTCTTTGTAATGGCTTCACTGTGTTACAAAGTATAGATATTCCATAATTTATTTACCTAATCCCCTATAACTTAGACATTTGAGTCATTTTGAATCATGTTATTAAACAAAATGCCATGATGGATATTTTTGCACACAGATTTTTGTTCACCTGCATGACCATATTTCAAAGATAAAGTACTAGGAATGAAACAGCTAGGTCAAAGGGTTGTGTGCATTTTATTTCGATAGTTATGGCCAAATAGCATCCCAAAGACAATGCACCTATTTATACTTCCATACCTGATACCCATATATCATGCATTGAAGGAATTCTGAAATAACCAAAAGCTCATTATCATTTTTCTGTCAAATGATTCTTTCCCTCGAAGTGGGGGGTGGGGGTAAGTACCATCTATTTTTAATTATAAGTGTAGGTAGATTATAATTACTATTGTCCAAGACTCAAGGCCAGTTCATTACCCACTGCACCATTCTGTCCTCACAGTGCTATAATTCTAACTGGTCAGATAGATCTTTAATTTGCAGACCTCCTCAGAATACAGATTATCTGCATTCTGCAGACATCTGCAAAAAGCCATCCGCAAGTGCATATTTCATGGCTGAATATTTTTACATAACATCAGCTGGAGCCCATCGTGCCAGTGTTCTCGCCAAGTGTCACAACCTGCTCTATTATATCAATAGGCAGCTTCAATTAGTCATTTTCTCCCCATGGTGACGACAGCTGTAATAGCATGCAGTGGTCTGATGAAGTTTGTAATACAAAGTAGAGATTGGGGTACTAAAAGATGATACAAAATTAGAATCGCATTAAAATAAATTCCACCACCCAAGTAGTCATTTGGGGAAATGACAACATTTCTGAAACAGGATTCAAGAATGAATACAAAAATGCAATTACTTTTGAAAAAGATGGATAAATAAATTCACCATGGGAACACATTCCTGCCCCAGATAGAACTCAGGCTTTTATTGACTAATTAGTCATTAAGTGTCATCTCAAAAACAACTATAAATAAAAGAATATTTGGTAAATAGAAAAAAAACCTAAGCCTTAAATAAAATTGTAAGATGAAAATAAATGCCATCAGAGAATGTTCCTGTGAAAGCATGATACAGTAGTAAATAAATTAGAAGGCCTGACAGGGTTCGCACTACCCTCAGAATCTATTCCTAACCTTGCTGCTTTCCTCTCATCCACTAGGGTCCCAGAGCTCCAAGCCATGCTCACCTCCCCTGACATGCAGCCACAGCCCCCTAATTGCCTGCAAGCCTCTCCTCTTGTCTCCTGCAGCTTCTTCTATCCATAGCAGCTGAAATGATTTTTTAAAAATATAAATCAGATCACGTCATTTCCTTCCTTTCAGCCCTCCAGTGGTTTCCTTCTCCCAAATCTAAAATCTTTACCATGGCTAAAAAGACCCTAAGCAGTCTAGTCCTGCCACGCCTCCAAGGACATGACCCAACGCTACCTCCTCATCCCCACTGGCCTCCACCAAGCAAAACCTCAATGCAGAGCCTCAGCAAAATCCAGCTTCGGGGCGGGGTGGGGTGCGTGTTTCCCCAGATACCCACAAGCATTGCTCCTTCCTTCATACTTGTCCTCAATGTCACCTCATTAGAGAGGGATTCTTTGACCACTTAATCTATAAAACAACCCCAAGCTCTCTCAATGCAGGCTTATTGACTTTGCTCATACCACTTACTCTACTTTACATATGAGGAAGTTATATGTGTGTCGGTTTATTATTTATATCCCCTTCTAAAATGAAGTTTCTATGAAGGCAAGAAGGGAAAATACAAATTGTGCATCCCAACCAGACACAAAATCATGCTATGATTGTGAATTATACTTACAGTGGAAGAAATATCCTCTAACATACTTTGGATCAAATTCATTCAACTCACCAAACACTTAATGAGCTTTTAGTTATGTATGGGGTTGCTATATTATGTGTATAATACTCATTACATTGTGTCTATGTATGTGTAGATACAACATAACATAATACATATCTGTAACACTTAGTTATATAGGGGGTTCCAGAAACATAGGTCCCAGGATCTATTCCTGGATATAGAAACTTACACAGAGTTAGGGGGACACTTTGTATGCAAAATACAACTATTGAAACAATAATGTCAAGAAGTTCGAGGAGAGATTTGTATAGGCTAAGATGGTGAAGGAATGTTTCAAAAAGAAAGACGGAGAGGATCTGGAAAAGGAAACCAGAAGGATGAGCACACAGGATGGGCAAAAACATAGATTAAACCAGTGGTCCCCCAACTTTAGGGTAGAAAATCCTTGTGCTACGTGGTCCACTGACAAGGCAGAGCAAAAACTAATAAAGTTATATCCCCTTCAATCCTCTTTTAGTTTTTCAAATTCATTCAGTGAGAAAGTATTAATTAGTGTTAATATGTCAAGACACCTTTACAAGACTTGCTAATCTGAATTACATCTCTTTATTTTTGTTATATTTTTCTTTAAAGATTTACTTTCCTATTTGTGGTGAGGTGATCTATCTTCTACTTAGGGAAAATATATGAGTTTCTTTATCTATAAGCTTATTTAAGTAAATGAAGTGAGTTATTTTAAAGCCAGCCATTAAGTCAACTACAGATCTCGTAGCTGGGACACCACCTGCCCAGATCCAACAGAGCCCATCTTCAAAGGAAGCAAAAGGGGCTCAGCAGAGAAGAATGGGAAGGTAAACCCTTGTCAAAATGCAAGACGCTTCATGGCAGGCTAAGGATTTTGAAAAATATTATGTAGGCCTGTAGTTTCCCAGCTTGCTATAAAGCCAAATTCCTTTGAAACATCCTTTGTATGAGAGTGTGGCATGTCCCTTACTTTCAAGACAGCATGAAATATAACAATCTTCAATTCCATTATACAAACTTAAGGACGAAGTTAAAAAAAAAAAAAGGAAATACAATTTCATAGTGCATGTGAATAAAGGAGGCCCCCATTTATACAGAGGAGAACCTACTAGGCACAACGCTGAGTAGAAAGTGGATGCAAAATGATAAATGGAAGATACCCAGCACACAAACAAAACTATTTTTCAAATGTCTGCTGGGGATTTATTTACGGCTATCTAATTACTAACACTATGTTGGGCTTTGTGCTGTACAGGGTGTAGATGGGCTAGACTTAAGCCTCAACTTGCCATTCACTAGCTGTGTGAGTTTCTTATATCACTGAACATAGTGTTCTCAATAAAATGGGGGATAATAGCGGTAATCACCATAAAGCTGGGCTGAGACGCAAATGAGTAAATGTATTAAAGCTCTTAGCATCATGTTTGCCTACAACAATTGTGTGTCTATGCAGAGGGGTGGGAGAGGCACATGTTGACCAAGAACATGTTCAAGAGAAACTTTGGAAGAAAAGCTTAAAATTGCTGAGATTCGCCATTTAAATTGCATTAACTTAATACTTCATGACTTGGCCAAAAAAAAAAAAAATACCCATGTTATTCTATTTTATTGATACAATATCGCAAAGACATATAAAGAAGGAAAATTATCTGGACTAGTAGAGGCAGATGGTATTGGTGTGTTGGAGATGGTGGTGGTCGAGGCAGGTATTGTGCTTGCAATAAAAGGGAATTGGCAGTAGAGGCCATCTCGAGAAGGTGATATTTTAGATGAGACCAACCTGAAGCCTCACAGGAATTAGTTAAGGAAAGAGGTACATGAAGGTCCTCCTCCCCAAGGGAACCCAAACTCATGGCTCTGGGGGAGAGAAAACATCACAGGTTCAATGAACCTTCAATGAACCATAGGATCAAGATGAGAATGAGAAAAGGGGGCTTGGGGAGGACTACTGCTGAAGAGGTAGAACTTTCAGTCATGTTTAAAGAGCTTAAATTATGAGGCACCTGGGTGGCTCAGTGGGTTAAGCCTCTGCACTTAGCCCAGGTCATGATCTCGGAGTCCTGGGATTGAGCCCTGCATCAGGCTCTCTGCTCGGCAGGGAGCCTGCTTCCCCTTCTCTCTCTGCTTGCCTCTCTGCCTACTTGTGATCCCTCTCTCTCTCTCTCTGTCAAATAAATAAATAAATTCTTTTAAAAAATAATAATGAGCTTAAATTATATTTTCCTGAGGGTAAAGAGAAGCCCATAAATGATGTTAAGCAGAGAAAAGGTGATCCCATGATCAGACTGTCATAATTAGAAAACCATTGCTAAAGAGAATGGGGAACCATTGAAGAGTTTTGAGTTACCATAAAAACGATTTATAAAATGTCGCACATAATTTTTTCTTGAGTTAACTGTATACATGTAGAGTCATTCAATAACTCATTAAGGTGTTTGCCTAGTACCTACTATAAACAAGAAACTGTGCTTGCATAAGGATAGGAGAAGAAAACTTAATCAAAATAAGCAGGGCTAAGACTTGAAAGGCGAAGGACATTGCTGAGAGGTGGGTAAAATTCCAAAGTTGGGAATCAGCGGAGCACATGTGAGAAAACACATTCCAGGATGATTAAAACATGTAATCCCTGGAGAGCATGAAACCATTCATGCAACAAGAATTTACTGAGCACCTCTTATGTGCTAGCTTTGTGCAGGCACTGGTGATACATTGATGAAGGAGAAAACACTTAAAATAAGAAAGACAACAGTAACTTTTGTCATTGCAGATAACAGGAGGCTGATTATTAAGAGTCTGAGAGTCGGAAAAACAGAAGTAAAGAGCAGTGCCTTAATTTAAGGAGGCCTGAAGAGGCAATGAAATATTTTTAATTAAAACTTCTCTGCTGAGAATAGACAGTCTCTAAAAGCTTGTGTAAACCATCAATGAGTTACATGCAAATATATTAGTGATGCTATAGCTTTTAAAATGACATTATACCTTCTAAAATGTCAAATAATTTGGAATGTCAAATACCACCCCTGCAAAAAAATTCCAATCATGCATTGTCTGGTCAATCCCAAATCAAATCAAACTACTTAAAGGTGAAATGCTCATTCCTTACACTGTAGAAGAAATGCCTCAGTTGTAGTCAGATCTGCCCTTGTCTTGGTAGAACCTTGGTGCTGATGTTGACCCAGCAAGTCAGCGAAGGTCCATTTGGGGCAACTCAAGAAAGGGAGAAAACATGGTCCCTGTCCAATGCTAACCTTTCCAACTCAGCCCCTGGTCATGCTAAGACATCACAGTGTAATAACGGTAATTTAATAATGTAGTCAGCCGGGCTCAGCCCACATGAGAAAGCCCAGGAAAATAAATGAGGCTTGCAAGCCAAATAGAGAGAAACTTCTCTGGGCAGTGCCTGCAGCAGGGAGATACCTGGTAATGAAGTACCTGCTGTCTCCACTCATTATACAGGAGGTAAACCTTAAAAGAGAGCCTGGAAAGGTAAAGGTCTCAACATGGAAATAAATAAATAAGCTCACCGGCCATGGCGAGATCTCTGAAAATGACTCGGAAAGACTGCCCAGAGATTTTTCTGTGGGGATGTGGCAAAGTTTCATCAGATGTCAAGGGAGGTAATTATGTGCTTGGGCACATTTGCCGGATAAATTGGCTTCCTTACCTTCATCTGCCCATGTGGGCACCAGAGACAGAAACCGTGTTTAAACTCTGCTGTGTTCTCTCTGGCTTTTACTATAAAAAAAGAAGTAAAAATGTGTCCTGGGTGCTTGGCAAATCAGTCAGGTGTTAGATGGGGACCCATTATCTTTGACCTTCACGATTTTGCCTCTTCTGACACGCAGCAAATCCTCAGAAACTCTTTCAGGTAAAGATATAAATGATTTCTGGGAAGTGCTCACTTTCAGGAGGAAGCTCTTGTTTTGGTAACATAAAGTTGAAGTGATTTCTTTATTTTTAATTTCAATTAGTCTGTTACTTGCCCAATTTTTAAAAAATTCACCTAGAATGGGATGCTTGGGTGGTGCAGTTGGTTAAGCATCTGACTCCCAGTTTTGGCTCAGGTCAGCTCCACATGCCACACTGAGTCTCTTCTCCTGGAGTCACCTGGGTGGCTCAGTGGGTTAAGTCGCTGCCTTCGGCTCAGGTCATGATCCCAGAGTCCTGGGATCAAGTCCCGCATTGGCCTCTCTGCTCAGCGGGGAGCCTGCTTCTCCCCCTCCCCCTCTCCCTCTCTCTCTGTCTGCCTCTCTGCCTACTTGTAATCTCTGTCTGTCAAATAAATAAATAAAATCTTAAAAAAAAAAAGATTCTCTTCTTCCTCAGCCCCTCCCCCCTGCATGTGCACGCATTTTCTCTCTCTTTCTCCCAAATAAATAAAAATCTTTAAAATAATTTACCTTAAATGATAGAAGTTTTGTTTACTATGTTAGTCCCATGTAAAGCTAACATCCATCCCCCTCCTTTATCTGCCGTTCTTCTCCAATTACTAAGACACTGGAACATTTCTCCATCTTAGCTTCTGTACAGAAAAATTCTGACAGGTAGCTCTGGCATTCTCTATCACTTCTGAAACCAGTAATGAAATGTCAGAGGAGGAACAGTTAATTAAAACTGTGGGATCCACTATGCATCCTCTCAGAGTCAATAAAAGTGCAATTAAAAATACCTTTCAACACATGATATAACTAGTGTAAGTCACATTTTTTAATAACATTTGGCTTTTAAAAATCAAAAATCATTAATATGAACCAAATGCTCAGTAAACACTGCTTCATTGGCTATGAAACACCTTTAGCTCAACGAGTGCAGCAGATTTGATACTGAGTGCCATTAAGAAGGTGTTGTCTAGTCATAAACCAAAGAATGTGTCTATAATCTGCAGGTAATTTGTGGGAATAAAAAATGTACCTGAGTCTCCCACACAGGCTTACCTAAGCTGTGGTAGGTAGGGGTGTCTGGGTGCCCCAGTCAGTTCAGTGTCCGACTCTTGGTTTCAGCTCAGATCATGATCACATGGGTCATGGGATCGAGACTCACATCAGGCTCTTCGTTCAGCAGGGAGTCTGCTTGAAGACTCTTTTCCTCTGCCCCTCCCCCGACTCTCTCTCTCTCTCTATCTCTCTCTCTCTCTTTGAAATAAATAAATAAATCTTTCAAAAATATTTATTTCACATTCTCAGGTTACTTCATAAGAGCGAATTGGCATAGAACAGCAGTTGAGAGTTCAACTCTGGGCTCAAGCACTCTGTGTTCCAACCCTGCCTCTGCCACTTACTAAACAGGAGGCTGCAATCACTTGGCTTCATTTCTTTGAATCCCTCTTTCCTTATCTGCAGAATGAAGAAAATGCTCTTCACTCACAGGGCTGCTGTGAGGTTTAAATGAGATAATATGCATAAAGCATATCAAATAGTGATGAGGACCTTGTAAAGGTTGCATACATATATAAGCTGTTCTTACTTGACATCTTATTCATTTAAAAATTATATTCCTTAGGGGTGCCTGAGTGGCTCAGTGGGTTAAGCCTCTGCCTTTGGCTCAGGTCATGATCCCAGAGTCCTGGGATCGAGCCCCGCATCGGGCTCTCTGCTCAGGGATCCTGCTTCCTCCTCTCGCTCTCTCTGCCTGCCTCTCTGCCTACTTGTGATCTCTGTCTGTCAAATAAATAAATAAAATCTTTAAAAAAAAATTACATTCCTTAAAAGGGCCTGGTGACTTAAGAAATTCATACACTTGAAGTATATTCATTTATTTTGCCCTACCTCACTATTCATTTTTGTTTTGTTTTGTTTTACATAAAAAATTAGGGAGATGATATTTCGGGGTCCCTTAGTTCCGAATGCTGCCTCTCATTTTTAGTATAGATCTCTGTTAAGCAAAGGGGAATGAGGGGGTAAAAATTAGCTCAGAAGCTGCCAGCTTCCTTTGCTTGTAAACTTAACTCCGTATGACTCAAACTGCATTCCCCTAAAGCACTTGTGAAAGCCCCCGATTTATAGAAGTATTTACGTTGGGGCTTGGGGTTTGTTTTTTCAGGTTTATCTCTGGGAGTCGCTGGCTAGAGCTAACAGTCCAGCAATTTTATTAAACTCTGTTCAATTTCAGCATTTTTTAAAGAGTCTATAGAAACCACACTGGCAGTGGCTATTTAAACTTCCCAGTGGATGCCAAAAATAATAAAAGGACACTTAAATGACCATTTTTGAGCAGAGCCAACAGCATGTGGCCTAATTATCCAACTACATGAAAAATCCTACAGATTTTTAGCAGAGTGTAAGGGTTTGATATGCACAATTCAGCACACAAACGGTCACCTCACTGGGGTGTGCAGAGCTTTTCAAGTCTAAATAGAAGGTCCAGGTCTATCGGGGTAAGTTTCTCCTCTGTTTTCCCTTCTGATTAACTCATAAGAAATGCTAAAGAAACAGATAGTAACAAGTTGATATAGCTAAGCCACTGATGAGTACAAGTAAAGAAGTATCATGTGCTAAGGGCTCTCCTTCATTTATTTCCATTAAAATCTTCTGAGGTAGGGATTAGTATGCACAGAGGAGGAAATCAAAGCTCAGAAAGGGTAAATGCCTTATGCCAGAGAGCAGGATCAGAGCTGGTGTCCTGGCTTTTCTCCATTTACCTCTTGGGATTCTTAGTCTGCTCTATTGGTGGTCTCCCTCCTACAACCCTCTGCGGACTCAGATCCCAAGCCCACTAGCTTCCGTTGGGTTAAGCAATGGCAGGCAGCTTTCCCTAATTATTCCTATCTCAGAATCATCTCCCTTTTATTTTGTTCTCCTCATCATTGTGTAAATATTATCATATACTTGTTTGTGAATTTATTCAACAATAGTTATTGGGAGTCTACCATATGCTAGGAACTCCGTTTAGATGCTGGGAATATTGTAGTAAGGAAGACTCACATGGTCCCATGCCCTACTTATTTTCTCTTCTTTTCTTTTCTAACTTAGATATTAAATATAAGGGATTTCCAGGCGCAGCTGGTTAACCATCAAACTCTTGGTTTCAGCTTAGGTCGTGATCTCAAGGTTGTGAGATCGAGCCCTACCTCGGGCTCTGCACAGAGTCTGAGATTCTCTCCATCTCCCCCTCGTGCTCCTGCTGTTCCTCTCCCTCTCTCTCAAATAAATAAATAAAAATTTAAAAATATATAAGGGATTTCTGAGAATCAGATACCATGACTTCTATAAATCTTTTGGACAGTGCTGGACACACTATGGATACTCAATAGTTGATGGATAAAAGAACAATTGATGGATAAAGGAAAGTCATCTGAAGTACCTACAGGAGCAGCATAGAAGGTAGCAAGCCTAAGACTCATTAATTTGCTGAGCAAACCCATAACAATGCTGCTCATTAAAGTAAGAATTAAGAACAATAATATGATTTCACTTACATATGGAATCTAACAAACAAATAAACATAAACAGACCCAAAAATAAAGAGAACAAATCAGTAGTTGCCAGATTACAGGGGTCAGGAGGATGGGCAGAATAGGTGAAGGGGAGTGGGAGACCAGTTATGGAATGAAGGAGTCACAGGGATGAAAGGTATTGCACAGAGAATATAGTCAATGGCATTGCCACAGCACGTATGGTGGCAGCTGGTCGTTGTACTTGGTGTGAGCAGAGCATAACCTATAGACTTCTTGAATCACTGTGCTGTATGGCTAAAGCTAATGTATCATTGTATGTCGACTATACTTGAACAAATAGAATTTAAAAATTAAAAATAAAATTTTTTATGAATTAAAAACATTTTTTTAAGAATGAAAAGAATGATGATATTTGATGTTAAAAAAGGTGAAGTAAAATGAGCATTCTCATAAACCGCCAAAATAAGTATGAATCACTGCCACCTCTCTATGTGGCAATTTGCTAAAACACCACAAGCAAGCCTGTGACTCAAGTAACTAGCTTCCAGAAACAAATCTTAGGAGCATACTTAACTACAAAGCCAAATATATAGTAAGAAGTACATTCAAGAGTAATTAGAAAAAATGTTAATGGTAATAACCTGAGTGTTCAACCATAGGGGATTAATCAATTAAGGTACACCATATAATGAAATACTACAGATTATTAAAAATCATGCCCTATCATATAGTTCAGGACATGAACATATTCACAATCTATTATGAACCAAGAAAGGAAGATACAAATATGTAGAATATCTGGTTTTTATATATGCAAAGAAATTTATATATGCAAAGAAAAAACTCTAAAATATTGCTGTCCCAAAGAAATATACTAAAGGCACGTTTTTAATTTTAAAATATGTAGTAGTCACATTTAAAAAAGTAAAGGGAGGGTTGCCTAAGTGGCTCAGTCGGCTAAGCGTCTACCTTCAGCTCAGGTCATGATCTCAGAGTCCTGAGATCGAGTCCTTCACTGGGCTCCCTGCTCACTGGGCAATCTGCTTCTCCCTCTCCCTCTGCCCCTGCTTGTGCTCTTTCTCTCTTTATCAAATAAATAAATAAATCTTTTTTTAATTAAAAAATAAAAATAAACAAGTAAAGAGATCTAGGTGAAATTCATTTAACGGTATTTTCTATAACCCAACATACCAAAATAATAATAATTTTTTTTCTATACTAAGCCTTCAAACTCTGCTGTGTAGTTTATGCTTGGCACATGTCAATTCAGTCTTGACACATTTTAAATGTTCACAAGCCACATGTGGCTAGTGGTGACCATACTGAACAGTTCAGGTAAGCCTTAAAAAAGCATGCTTGAAGAAAAAGAATTTGGATGAATTTGTTTTCTCCTCTCCCCCCTTTTCTACAATCACCATTTATAATTTTACTATTGGCATATACTATTTCTATAATATGAAAAACAAAGTTTTTTTTAATATTAGGAACAGAGAGGTTTTTTCTGTCTCTAGAATACTTTTTGGCTCATCCTCTCTGCCGTTCAAGGACTACACACTTCCCAGAACTACAAGACTGCTCTCTCTTCTTTCCCTCCCTTTACACACACTTGAAAAAGCTGTCTCGCTTCAGTCCTCCAGCACTCGAGTAGGGATCAAATGGTGCTGCTGTTCAGAGTGTCTGCTAAGCCGGGCCCTGCTTTCCACGGGGGCCACCCGGAATCTGTTAGGACCCCAGGCACGGTGTTAGCAGCTCCCTCGGGTGTGTGGAAGGGCACGGAACGGGACCAGAAACTGCTTAATTTGAGGTTAATTAAATAGTGATGACAAGCCTTAATCTCCAACTCGTCGTCAGATTGTAAACACTGATCGCAGCTGCAGCAATCTGCAATAACCCTATTGAGAGAAATCTTGACCAGAATGAAATGAGTACATTGGTTACCCATGAAGCGGAGAGGCAAGATCGAAGAAAGCTATGCCCTTGTAAAACCAGGAGAAACAGAGACCCAGAAGGAGAGAAATTAAAGGCAGAATATATTGAATCTGATTCCTGCACAGCCCAGTTTAAAAAAAAAATCTCTGGAGGTTGAAAGAAAAGATGGAGAAGCTGACCCATCAGCTGTGTAGGAGGGAGACACTGAAATAGCTCCACCTCTACTGACCACCGATGGGATGTCCGCGGGGGCATCTGGAATAGGTGGCTGTTTCCCTGGAAGTGAGCTACAGCAGTTCGCCAGAGGTGAGGGAGCAGGGTGAGGGTCAAGATGTGCTGGGAATTTACTATGGTTTAGGTGTTTCACAGGTAATTGATTGGCAATTCTCATAATGATTTTATAAAGTGAGTATTCTTATTTCTGCATTTTAAAGAAAACACTAAATCTCAAAGAAGTACCCTACCTTGTCTCAGGCCATGAAAAACAAGGACAGAGCCCAGATCTATCTGAACACGACTAACTCCCTAACATCAGTTCAAAAACCTGGGGCTGCCCTGTAAAGTGGGGCAATATCAAGGAAGTGATCAAGGTGAACAGACAGGTTCATGAGAAAGATGGACAAAAAAGAGCCACAATTCCCCTAAGAGGATCCAGGTAGGAAGCTGGAGGGCCTGGTAAACAACAACAACAAACCAAAGGAAAACAAAAACAAAAACAAAAAACACCCTGCAAGCTGAGGGAAGGTTTTTAAACCAGTGCTCTAAATGCACCCCTGAAAATGCCCTTCCTGGCCTCAATGGGCTGGAGAACATTTCCACAAGCCTCAGGGCCCAGAATCAGCATGCAGCTGTGACGTCTTCTGCAAAGTTCCTGGTGAGAGACTTAGTTTTTCTGTTAACAAAGCAGAATGCATTGGGGGTGAAGGACCGGACACTATGTCCTGTGGAAAGAAAGTTAAAGGAAATGAGAGTCTTAATTTGAGGATGAGAAAAACTGGAGAAGGGAAAGAACCATGACAGTTGTTGTCAAATAATTAAGGGACTAACAGGGAAGGTTTTAACCCATGCATTCTTCCCTAAAACTTTTTGGGACAAAACAGGCACTTATTCACATGTTACATTCCCTAGCATTGAGATTGTGCTGGAGAGATACCAGTGATCGACAACAGACACAATCTTGTTTTCAGAGTACGTACTTCTAACAGGGGTCACACACCCATAATAGAACAAATCACACAAAAAACATGAAAAATGGCGGTAAGTATTCCAAATAGAAGGTAAAAGAGACAGGATGGTTTTATCCAAAATAGGAAACTGGAACCAATAGAGTTTGTAAGGAAATAAGCTTTATTTCATTATCTGGAAGAATTTCCAAACAATCTGCACAGCGCAGAAATGGCCCCATGAATGAATATACTTCCTTTCTGGGTATCGGACCTGCCTAGGCTGAGGGCAGGAAAACACAAGGGTGCAGCCCGGGGATGACTTCTCAAGTCTCATTCAGCTCTAAGAAACTGGGACTCCAGCAAAATATTTTCTCAGAAGGCAGCTGGAATTTCTAGGAGACTCAGGAAATGTGTGCAGAGAAGAATCACTTTCTGGGTGTGCAGAGAAGAATCACTTTCTGGGCAAGCAGAGGAGTCATGAGAAACAGAGTTTCCGAAACTGCTGGGTAGCCCTCTGCACTTCCCTTCATAGCACTGATGCATTTCTGTTCTACTCACTGCCTGGAAGCTTCATGTGGACAGGGGCAATGAGCTCGCTCATTACTGAATCCCCAGTGCATAGCTCATAGCACATAGTAAATATTTGTTAAAGGAACAAATGTAGACAGTACTAAAATGTACTGGCGCAAACATACCTCACTTATAAAAACTTTGTTCTAGTGTTACAGACTTCATAAATGAACTTTCTTGAATAACTAATGAACATGAAAGTCAATCAATCACTTGCCTCCTGATTAATTGCTAGGGTCTCCTGTCCAAGTGGCCACTTAGTTCCATTAAAAATTAATAATTTTCCACGGAATAAATATACACTATACATAGACCATCAAGAGTTCCATGTTAATAAGCAATTAAGTAATGCAGAAAGACTAAGAATCTATTAACTAAGAGAGAACTCCATGAACTTGCCCTCTAAGTCATCATTCATTTATTACCCACTTCTCTTCTAAATTTTAAAATTATTTAGCCAGGGAAAAAGTAGGCTTGCAAATAGAATAAATAAGGTTAATAGAGTGACATATTTTTGTTAACATTTGCAGGCCAACAAAACATGTTTTTGTTAAAGATCTGAGATATGTTATTCCTTCTAAACACATTAGGAAAGATCAATACAAAACTGAAGGACTATACATAAAATGTTAAGGGTCTATCACTGAAAAATTATGAACTGTGCTATAGAACTTAGCCAGGTCAGAGCTAAGTTAAATTATTGATCTTCATTCATTTTTTTCCCTTTCTGTGTGACTATCTCTTGATTCTTTTTTTTATAACATACATTACTGCCTATAGAGCAAATGAATCATCTTATTCTAGTCCCAGCATGTCTGCTGACCGACAGTTTTCTAAAATAAATTGTCGTGTTGATAGCGTTCAGACTTAAAAATTAAGCTACGCTCACACAAACATCTAAATATTCAACGTAAATTTTAAAAGCACTTGTGGCATGAACTCAAAGAGAGAGGGCAATTTTCATCTTTTTCAGTACAAAGAATGCAAAGAAAAAATGAAATGTTAATTTTCTTGACATCATTTCACTACTTGATGGTACTTGATACATTTCATTGATGAGGCTAAAATGTATTCACTTGACTTTTAAACAATGACTTCACTGTATTGCTAAGCAAGGTGATGCAATCAACACTTCACAAATTAAAGTCTTTAACTTTTCAGACCTAAATCTTCCTCGAGATATATAACCTCAAATTCTATAAGCAGTTTCACTGATAGCTTCGGGGATTTCTTTAAATCAAAGAACTCTCATCCCCAATCAGCTTCCGAAGTGACAGAAGAATGTGTTTTGAATTAGGATTTTCTCTCACCCGTTGAAAAGGGAAAATGGGTAAATATTTTGCAAGAAATGTAAATTCCACAGACCCCGTTAAATCATGAAAAAGGAAGCTGACAGAAGAGTTCTTAGTAGAAATGATCTTGAATTTGGGGCTGTATTTAGCCAGCAGCTTTTGCCTACTGGGAAAATATTTTCTCTTTAATGAAGTAGTGTCAGACGCAGAGGCCTCTTCATTTTCTCTAATGGAGACACGATCATTCTGACTTGTGCTCCAAATGAGGTAGAAATTATCCCTAATGTGTAGTTCGAACATTTGTATCAAAATATCGTGAAATGCTATTCCAGAGTCTGATAAGAAAAATCATGGGAGCTCACAAAATGTCTGCCTCCCTCAGGTGGAGAAACGGGCCACTGCCTTTCCTCACGCTGATTGTCACTGCTAGAAGCTCCTGCCATTAGGGGCATGTCCCACAGTCTCACACAAATGCCAATCCCTGTCGATGGACAAGGGATTCTGGCCTCACAGCAGGCCTGAGGGACTCTGCTTCTCCACAGGCCTGCTCCAAAGCCGAGCGCTCTTTGCACTCGAAATCAATGTCATCCCCCAAAAACTCCAGGAGAAAGTAAAATACCAGCAGTAGAAATGTCTCCTGTGCACAGTCTCTCCCCCGCTGTGCTTCCATCAGGTGACAAGAAGCAATACGGAAAACCGAGCAAGCCAGACCTGAAGAGAGAAAAACCACAGAAGCACAGAACTTGGGAGTGGCAAAATTTCAACTAGAAAAAGGCTCGAGCATTCTATGTGTGAAAATACAGAATGTCACCTGCAGGAGGCCCCAACTGAAGGTCATCAGTCATATCTGAGGAAGGTCCTTCACCTGGTTTTGGCACCGTGAGCCTTGCTGTTTTTGGCACATGGTACAGAGTTCCTGTCTCAGGAGGTGGACTCCATGAAACAAGCACCCAAGACCAATGCATGAGCCCAGAACGTCAGAGCGGGAGTCTACAATCTGCAGTCTATCTGCCACACAGAGGTCGTAATGACCAGTACATTCCCTTCCTGAAATGTCCTCCGTGCCATGCCAAATCCCAACCAGACAGCGATCTGATGTGTAAGGAATTTCATCAAGAGGAGTTCATTTGATGAATTGAATGTTAAACCGCACCAAGGAGGATGAAGTCACCAATGGGAGAAAACCTGCTTGTGCTGGCTGCAGCTCCCCACATCCGTTGCCATAACAGGGACATCCTGGCCAAGAGAACAACAACGTTCCAAGTTCCTCACAGGAAATGCATCCTCTTCCTCCTTCTGCTTTTCCATGGTCCAACCCAACATACAGGCCTCCGTTACATCAAAGCCGGAACACACACAGAGTTCTATCTGGTTGCTTTCCTTTTAATTAACCAGGGCTCATAAATAGCTTTCCATGCCATGAAGTAAAACCATGATGGATATTCTTGTACACACTTCTTTGCCAAACCCTCTGATTATTTCCCAGGGAACATTCTCAGATATAGAATTGCTGGGTCAAAGGGTAAGCACACACTCATTTATTTATATAGTGCCTAAGGCTGGTTTCACCCAATAACAGCAGAGTTGAATAAAAACAGAACAGAGACCAAGAAAGTCCACAATATTTAGTCTCTGGTCCTTTTCAGATAAAGTTTGCCAACCACTGACCAAGAGTCTATGATTAGCTAGAGACAGAACATTCACAACAGGACACCATCCACAATAGGACACAGATACCCCCACACCATGACTATAAGTAGATCTCTTCTATTTCAATTATTTTCTACTTTTTTGCATTCTTTAAGCAGTCCAAGATTCTATGGGATATAACTTCAGTTATCATTACAACAGTATGAAAGAATACTATCAGAGAAATGTAGCTCCATTATTTTTAACTACAGAAATTATTATAACCTAGGATATAAATGAGAACTAAATCAAACAAAATGAGGTAAGTTACAAAAATTCCTTTCTTGCATAATAATCTATAACAAACATTGTTCTTAAATTTTGATATAATAATTGATTATTAAATTAAAAACTAAAAGAGATTTCATGTCTTGGGCTTTTGATTTATAATAGCTAAAAATTTCAGACTAGATTCTCTTTACCCATGAGCAAGACTCAGAAACTCGGCTAAGGAAAAAAACACACTTAACTTTTTATTGAAAAAGAATCACACATACAATGCCTGAAATTTATAAATTCCTTGTTAATTAGATTTTAATCTACGTAATTATGCCATATGCTAGAAAACCATCCAAATACAAACTCTCTGAGACAGTTTTACTGCCATTACTTTAACAGCCATTTAAAAGATTTTCTATGGGATAAAGATTGGGTGATTTATCATGGTTTTATGCTCCTTTAATCTGCTCCATCTTCCCATTGTAAAATAAATATTGGTTTTAAAATAAATGGTTCTGGGTGCCTGGGTGGCTCAGTGGGTTAAGCCGCTGCCTTCTGCTCAGGTCATGATCTCAGGGTCCTGGGATCGAGTCCCGCATCGGGCTCTCTGCTCGGCAGGGAGCCCGCTTCCCTCTCTCTCTGCCTGCCTCTCCGTCTACTTGTGATTTCTCTCTGTCAAAAAAATAAAAAAAAACTTTTAAAAAAAAAAAAAAATAAAAAAAAAAAAAAAATAAAATAAATGGTTCTGCCCAGGTTTTGATGAGAAAAATTGCCCTGTAAATCACATGCTCACATGTGCCAAACTCAAAGTCCAATGTTAACTAGTCCATTCCAATGAAAATAAGTCCATTTTATAGAAGAAAACCTAAGGAAGACAATTACTTAAGTATATTATCAATACTACAAAGTAACTAATTTGAGATATGAGCTTCCCCACCCTTTGTTTTTCAATTCTTAAAATAACCACTGGTTGATGCCAAACAGATCCTTCAACTGGACTTCTGAAAGGTGTATATTTTTTTAATTTTATTTATTTATTTGACAGAGAGAGATTACAAGTAGGCAGAGAGAGAGAGAAGGAAGCAGAGCCCGATGCAGGACTCGATCCCAGGACCCTGAGATCATGACCTGAGGCGAAGGCAGCGGCTTAACCCACTGAGCCACCCAGGCGCCCTGAAAGGTGTATTTTTTATAATAGATTTGTTATATTCTCTCTAATTCCAATATACAAGTTACATAACTGAACATAAATATGAGCAAATCTGAGGGTTATTTGAGAACATCATTATCAATCACTTTTTTCATACTCAGGGGGTCAAATCAACTCAACAGTCACTTCCTTAGGATATTTCACAGAGCCCTAGGAAACTGACAATAAATGCATTTTCCTACAGTAAGCGCAACAGCTAACGCACTCTGGAAGATATGAATGGTTTCAAGTAGAGCTTTGCAAACTATCTGTGACATGATACTAGTGGACTATATCTTTCATTTCCAATTTGTTGTGGGCAGATGATACATCCATAAAAAGCAACTAAAAGATGCACTCGGTTACTATGACAAAGTCAAATCACTACAAAAATTTCCAAACCAGTCCTGTCCAAAAGGTATATGATGCTGGCCACTTGTATAATTTTTGAATTTTCAAGGAGCCACATTAAAAAATGTAAAATGAAACAGGTAGGTTAATTTTAAGTAAATTTTCATGTAACCCAGTATATCCACAATCATATCATTTTAACATTATATTACATAATTATTATAACATTAAGATGGTATATTAACATTATAAAAATATTACTGAGGGATTTTGCATTTTTAAAAAATATTCTCTTCAGAATCTGGTGTATATTTTACACTTGGAGCACGTCTCAGTTCACACTGGCCACATTTCAAGTACTCAACAAGCATGTGAGGCTAGTGACTACCATGGTGGACGGTGCAGTTCTAAATCCTTACTCTCGACTTTGGCACCTCCCTATTCCCATATTGAGTAGTACTGTCTAAACTATTGCTCCCTTCAGAATGGCATTTCTAAGTTTCACTTCTTGCCTCATGTTTTATATTTAAGGGATCCATTGCAGATAAGGCCAACACTTACATAAAAAAATTAGCAAACACATGACTGTGGCTAACTTCATACTTCCTTTCAGGAAGACAATTGCCAATAACAAGGGATGGCTGTAGAAGGTCCTCTGTTCTCCCTTCTCAAGCAGCAATCACTATTCTGAATGAAGTTGGTTTATTTCCTTCCTGTCTTTGTTTTTATACTTTCCGTACAGATTATATTCTTAAGCATTTACATAAATCTATTAACAAGTGAAAATGTGTTTGTGTTTTATAGGGATGTGTGAATTTAATGCATTTGTCTCATACAAACACTTACCATATTCCAACAGCAATTGCCAAAATGGAATCTCACACCTTTCCACCCTCCCACTCTGTGATCAATGTCTTCGGACTCTGTACCACTTTCTCACCTGGATCATTCCTGCTCATAATTTAGGTCACAGCTTCAATGATACTTTTCCAGGAAACCTTTGCTAATCTGCCCTTTACCCTAATAAGATTAGGTTCTCCAGTTAAACACTCTTACCTTTCCTATTGCACTTACCCCAACTGTGAATATCTATTTTTGTATCGATTTGTTTAATGTCTACCTCCCTCATGAAAATAGAAGCTAGCAGCAGCACAATTCCAAGTAGATAATAAGTGTTCATAAATATTTGTATGAATGAATGATTTTTTATTCCAGGAAGCCAGACTCAAACCCAATTCAGGGAGGAGTGTCCAAGTGGTCTAAGGTGCCAGACTCAAGTTAGACATCATGTTTCTCATGTCTCTTGTTGGGATAGAAGCTTAGAATGTATATTATCACCTGTGTACTGGGTACCCTTATTTATTAGAACACATGTTTTCAAATATAATACCATCACATTATTCACAGTATATTCCTTTGACCTTGCAATACAGTCTACTGTCTCTATACTTAGGACTCCCTTTGCATTTCTAATATTATTTGTGTCCTCCCCTCCCTCTTTGTTTCTGTAATTGATCACGTTTGCCGGATGTATATGCGTTTGGAGTATCTTTCAAAGAATCATCTTTTGCTTTGTTGACCTTTTCTACTATTCTACTATTTCTACTATTACTTTTTCTACTATTCTATTTGATTTGTTTTTATAATATTTTGTATTATTCCTTATCTGGATCTGGATTTACTCTATTTATCCTTTCTTTGGCTGAATGCTTAAGTCACTAATAACTAGCATTCCTTTATTTTTAATATATGAATTTGTGAATCTCTAAGTGTCCCTCTGTGTATCCCTTTAACTATACCCCACAAGATTTAAAATAAAGTATCTACTAATTTCTCTTGTCACTTTTCTTTGACTCAAAAATCATTTGGAAGTATGATCTTGAGTTTCCAAATGTATGAAACTCTTGATGTGTATTGACTTTTCAGCTCTGAATTTTTTCTTCTCTGGGATAAAAACTATAGCCAACAGAATTTATATTCATCAGTGTTCAGACTTTCTACATGTAAATATTCTCTGCTAATGGAGTTCTAAGTCCTATATATGTCCATTTGATCAGTTTTATTATGTCAGTCTTCTTTATCCTGTCTAATTTTTGGGGGGAGGTTGGCAAATAATTTAATTATATTATTTTTAATACAACCAATTTTTCTACAATAAGCACCTATTTTTACGTCTAGCAGCTCTAAAGACATTTATTAATTGTTAATCATTTAATTCACTAGCAAGTAAGCACAAACCAGTTCATTCAACCTATGGATTAAGTTCTGTGGAGTCCTAGCTAAGTCTCTTTAGGTGTCCCCAAATCAGTATACTTTGCATTTGACAACCAATGATTGGACAGAGGATACTCAGGGATCAATTAGTGAGTATAAGCTAAAGGCCTCTCTAGATTCTTAAACTATATTCAGGCAAAAGTGGAGATTGTCATCCAGTGGGTTTTTTTTTTTTTTTCGGCATAACAGTATTCATTATTTTTGCACCACACCCAGTGCTCCATGCAATCTGTGCCCTCTCTAATACCCACCACCTGGTACCCCGACCTCCCACCCCCCGCCCCTTCAAAACCCTCAGATTGTTTTTCAGAGTCCATAGTCTCTCATGGTTCACCTCCCCTTCCAATTTACCCCAACTTCCTTCTCCTCTCTATCTCCCCATGTCCTCCATTCTATTTGTTATGCTCCTATCCTGACTAATTTTTTAAGTTATTTTATTTATCAGTGTCTGAGAGACTATGTTTGGAACTCTGCAATTATGATTACCTATATTCTCAATATCTCAGGATGATTCTGTTGATTTTTATTTTATATATATTTGAAATGATGCTGGTCGGTAGTGTAGGTTCAGGGTTAATATATCTTCCTAGTGAATTGTTTCTTTATCATTAAATAACCCTAATAATGCTTTTTGTTTTAAAGCATATTTTGTCTAATATTGATACAGCATCCACCAGTTTTCTTTTGAAAGGATTTTGTACGGACTATTATATCAATTTCCATCTATTTTCTTTCAGTCCTCCTATCCCTCATAGGGGTGTCCCTTGTAAGTAGTTTATAAAGAGTGTATACCTATTTTTCCTTCCCTATCCAATGTAAAAATCTTCATCTACTGACAGCTAAAATTAATCACTTTCGTATTACAATTCCTGATATGTTTGGCCTTATTTCAGCCATCAAACTGATCTACAATTTCCGCAGAACTAGGGATTATGTAAATGTATCAAGTACTGCACATCACAGCAAGAACTTCTGTGTCTAGCTTATGCTCATAATTTCACTATTCTTGCTAAATCATTTAGACACATCAGCAAACTGTATTCTCTTAAAGCTGGAAGGTAATAAATCCTTATAAAATAATACCTACACATAAAATCCCAAATTAAGATGTCCAGTCCACTACTGCATCTTCCTAGCTATAACATGAATATAAAAGAATCTGTTGCCTCCTCCGACAATGCTGTTCTTCCCTCTCCCCCATTACCCCATTTTTTTTCATTTCTATCTGATGCCACCCTTATTCTGTCTCTCCCTCCCCCACTCTAGCTCTCTTCATCTCATTCCCTGAAGACCATGTTAATAACTTCTCTCTCACTGCCTCCATCTTACTCCTGTTCCCTTCAAATTCACCCTCCAGTTAAATGAGGGCCTTGTATTTTCAGGTAAGAAATTTCAACTCTGGGGGCGCCTGGGTGGCTCAGTGGGTTAAAGCCTCTGCCTTCTGCTTGGGTCACGGTCCCAGGGTCCTGGGATCGAGCCCTGCATCGGGCTCTCTGCTCCATAGAGAGCCTGCTTTCTCCTCTCTCTCTATCTGCCTCTCTGCCTGCTTGTGATCTCTGTCTGTCAAATAAATAAAAATCTTTAAAAAAAGAAAAAGAAATTTCAACTCTGTCCTGCAGGTCAGCACCTCTCAAACTGAAATCCAGTGGCATAGTCTCATGGCTCTAAAGATCCTGGGAGAACTTTTATTTTAATTTATGGCTCAATCTAATGAACATTCTAAAGGATCTAATGACAACCCGATAACCGAGCTGTGCTTTCCAACAGCAGTGCCTGGCTGTGTCCTTCTTTTCCCCCTCATCCACTCTCTTTGGCCCTCAGTGTCACTGGCACCAAACGATCGCCTAAAGTGACCGCTTTTAACTTTCAATGTGTCAGTAAGCACATCTGGTTGTTAGGTTGGTATGTCCTAATGCTAAAATTGTCCCAAGTCTGCCATTGTGCTCTTTAGTGGAGATGATTTGCAACTGAAAGATATTGTCACCAAATAAGGCTTTAATTTATGAAGTTATTTAATTAATGGAGACTTTGATATGACATCATAAAAACTCATAGTGTGGCAGAGTAATGGTCTCTTTTAATTGTTATGGACTAATGAGAAAAGAACAAAGGCAGAATTAATATGTAAATGATGTGTTTATATCAAATGAAAGCCAAATGATATTACAGGACACTGTACAAAAGAAGGTTTCCCAATCTTTCAAATAGAGAAAAGCAGTGAGAAAATTGAGTCATCATATGGCTCAGAGTAGTAAAGGCATGCAAATGAAAAGAACCTTTACCAGGATTTGGAAACCAGGAGGAATGCAAATTTGCTAGAGGAGCTCAGGTGGTTTACTCGGATTGTTTCTATTTTTCTGAAGAATTATGAAGTGAGGGCATCAGCTGAGTGGGAGAAATGGGGATGGGAGTTGGAGGTTCCAGGCGTAGGTGAAGGTTTAAAAGAGTTGTCTCAGAGAGCAGGAGTACTACATAAATAAGGTAGGATTGCCAAGTGGGGCAGAGGATCTATTTGACATTAGTGGACATAAATTTAAGGTACATCCATAAAACTTAGTATTCTTCTCCATCCATCTGCATTCAGACCCCAAGCAAACAGAAAGTTCAGTGAGAGTCAAGAGTTATGCCAGATGAAGATGATAGAGATGACAGCACCGAAGCTTGGTGAGGAGGGAAGTGAGGGCATGAGAGGAATAAACATTAGTGCAGAGTAACAGTAGGTCCATAGACTGGAGGCCCCAAGGAGTAAAAGAACTCCTAGCGGAGTAGGAATGTTGGTGTCACATGAGATGACATCCTCAGGGAGACAGGAGGTGGTGGCCAGAGAGATGCTCTGAAATTCATTTTGAAGGTCAGCACAATGTTTGTTTCTTTCTTTCTTTCTTTCTTTCTTTCTTTCTTTCTTTCTTTCTTTTTAAGATTTTATGTATTTATTTATTTGTCTGACAGGGAAAAAGAGAGATAGCATAAGCAAGGGGGAGTGGTAGGCAGAAGGAGAAGCAGATTTCCCTCTCAGCAGGGAGCTGGATGTGGGACTCCATCCCAGAGGACCCTGGCATCATGACCTTAGCCGAAGGCAGACACTTAACTGACTGAGCCACCCAGGCACTCCAGCACAGTGTTTTTTAACAAGGGCTCTATGACATTTGGGATGCAACAATTTTTCATTGTGTAGAACTGTCTTGGGTACTGAATGACACTGGACATCCTTAATTCTTATCCTCTAAAGGCAGGTAGCATTCCTTCCATTTGCAAATACCCTTAAGGAGAAGGGAGCTTCCTAAATTGAAAGCCATTGGTCTGGAATATGACCAATAGGTAGAGAAAGAGACATATACTAGTAAGAAACTCAAGGAAATGAGACGTCAGAGATGAGTCTTCCATGTGGATATTTTTCACCAACAGTAATGGGAGGAGGGTGAAGGGCACAAAGACAGTGAGTGAGCTGGGAGTAAATTTTTCAATACATTCAGAAGAGTAGGCAGTAGGATATAGTCTGACGCATCTGCTTTCAAAGTGCTTCAGTGCATGAAGAGAAAAGAAGCTGTCTAGAAGTGGTGATGAGGATGAAGAAGGACATTAACTCCACTCCAGACACTGAAAACAAACAGTGACCACCTAAGAGTATATCCTTATACATTCCTTAGGAAGCAATATCCTTAGGAGGATGTCCAAGAGTATCTGAGCAGGGCTGCCCAACAGAATTTTTTTGTGATGATGGAAATGTTCTATACCCATGCTGTTCAGTAAGATAGGCACTAGCCACAGGTGCCCACTACACTCTTGAAAAGATACTAGTCTTCTTCTTCATCTCTGAGTCTTGAGGAAAAGGGGCAAGGGTAGACATGAGTCTAGTTAAGTTCGTGGGTCTGGAGCAGGACGGTGAGATAAGTCATGCTTAGACAGCATCAGATTTTCAATAAGCAGGATTCCAAAAATTTATTTTAATTCATCTGCTTCCTCCCAGACTAACTTCTGGACCATATTGTTATGGAAAACACTACAGAAAATCTCTTTTTAAAGCCTAAAATGTCACCACCATGTAAAAATTATTCCTTCCCATAAGAACGATCTGGTATTAACAGACTATCACTACTGCCTGTTTCTCTGGGACCTAAGTGTCCCTTCCCCGAAGACTGGCTTTCTATTTCTAACAAAGGGAGGGAAAAAAAAATGTAACTTGTGAGAATTCCCTATTAAAAGACGCTGCTTTTTTAGAAATCATGTTTCTTGATTTTTTTGTGTTTTTATAAAAGAATATAAAGAAATATGTTCTTTGTTATCCAAAAAAAATGTAAAAGTATTATGATTGGCTGCAGCCATAAAACTATAATTAGTGTTTTAACAAATAATAAAATAGGGTCATGCACTCCCACATCTACCCCACCACACAGACACACTTCCAGAAAGGTGTGATGGTCATGCCCTTAGAGACTAAGCAGCAAACATACAAGCAAAAATTCTGTCAAACTGCCCTCATCAACCAAATGGGCAATGCCAATCGGGCCTCAGGACCACTCACCTACTGGAAGAATCTCAGGTTCAAGCAGGAGACAGGCAGAGTGCAGGTAATAGCTGAATATTTCCCCACACTGCACTTGATCGGGAATAAAGGAAAGTGAAATACTTCTGATCAGTTTGTCTCTTAGTGTTTCCAATGTCCATTTCTTTGCAATAAAAATACCAAAATACTCTCAGTCCCCAGATTGGGGACACAGTTCCTGGTTTTTAAAACCCTAAAATATATAAATAAGAAACAACCTCTGTGGGGTTAATCAGCACAGCACTGTAAATGATTGAACTCCCTAGTAGATAAAGGTCTATTTCTTTTGGTCCAAGGCAGAATCTTTTCCCTAAATGTTCTTGCCTATATCCGAGGCCAAGCATGGCCACGTTGTCCTCCATATTTTATAGGCGAATTCAGACTTAAATTTGACAGAGAGAGAGAGAGCAGCAGGCAGAGGGAGAAGCAGGCTTCCTGCTGAGCAGGGAGCCCTATGTAGGGCTCCATCCCAGGACCACGGGCTCATGACCTGAGCCAAAGGGAGACACTCAACTGACTGAGCCCTCCAGGTGCCCCAAAGGGTTTTCTGTATTAACCACACTTCTGAGCTCTAGGGATTGGCTAGGATCAGGCAGAAGTGTCAAGAAATTAAGAACCACAGAGGCCCACAACATTGGTGAAGTGGATTCTATGAGATGCCCAGCCTTGGATCCACTTTGGGTCCAGGGCACAGATTTATGCTTCCACCATAATAAAGTCCATAGTTTCTAGTATTTGACCCAGGGTTAAACTAAGACACTATTCTTGCTCTTACTTTTGCTTTCTCCAATGGGACTTTGATCAACATGGAAACCAAAAATAATCTTGGTGCTAAGCTATTAACACCAGTCAGTTCACTATTCTATTCTGTGATCATTGCCAAAGACAGTCGTTTTGTAACTTAATTTCACTGGGAACAAGAACATTCAAAGGAGAGTAAGTGAAGGGAATGCTTAAAGTGCATCTCAGCTTCTGATGAGAAACCTTAGGAGTCACAGTGAAGAGAGGCAAAAAGAGACTGAATTATTAATTCCCAGTGTTTCTCTGCCCACAAGCCCCCTCTGGTGGAGGAACTAACAGGTAATGAAATAGCTGTAATACCAATAACTAAAGTTTAAAGTAAGGGGGGGGGGTGCGTAGATCGTGGTGGGGGTGGGGGGAGAAAAGGCAATCCACAACAAGACAATCAGCCCCTGTAGAATTGAGAGTCAAATGCAGCGATTAGCAAATACGAACTGCGACTGGAAAACCACTTACAGATGAAGCAGTCTGACGAATGATTTACCAAAAGGTCAACACTGCTCTTTTATCTTCACCACCCATCAGTTTGCATTGCCTTCAATTTGTCTGGCACATAACAGAAAGCAGGCCATAAAATATTCACCATAAAAATTAACCTTATTTTGCAGCATTAAAAAAAGAAACAGAGTTGGATATAGTCTAAGCATATGGGCCAGTTTCTCAGTTAGGAGTCCTCATACACATTAGAAAAAGCATTGACATTTAAAAACCCATTCTAAGAGCTAAGGTACTCAGCAAGTACCAGAACTTTCTGCCCTGTGCTCAGTTGTGCTGATCCATTCTGAGTTCTCAAACAAGGAAAGGCCCAGTTATCCCCTCCCAAAGATCATAGCAGTGATGGGGCTAGGGGTAGTGGTGGACAGTGTCAGCATTTCCCCCTTTTAACTCTTCCGGAAGACAAACTTCTCTACAGTGTCTGCTTTTAGCTGGTGTGGGTGCCAGGCTTTTCAACCTCAACATGCCTACAATACATTTTGGCAGGTGAGTTGTGAGATGAACTACCTTCACATTCTCATTTGACAACCTTTGTGCAAAAAGAAACAATGTCAGATGAAAATGCATTTTCAGGCAGAAGGGATTCTGAAAATTAACATACTGCCAGATGCCCTTAATCAGACCTGTAAAACTCATTAAAGCCATTTTAACTGAACCAACTCTGTTGATTCCATCAGAAAATTGGTCACTTCCCTCCTCGCTCTCCTATGTCTGTATTTACCAATTGCTTCTCTGATTTTGCCCAATCAATAAGATATTTTGCATCCTGTAGAATAACCCAAGTTATCTGAGTTATTAAAGAATTCCTCGGGGTGCCTGTGTAGCTCACGCAGTTGAGCATCAGACTCTTGGTTTCTGGCTCAGGTCATGCTCTCGGGGTTGTGAGATCAGGCTCCATACTGGGTGAGGAGCCTGCTTGAAATTCTCTCGCTCCTCTCTCTCCCCTACTGCTCACATGCGTGTGTCCTGCTCTTTGCCCGCGCCCGCGTGCTCTTTCTCAAAAAAAAGAATTCCCCTCCCCAGACTCTATTTAAAGAGAATAACTAAATATTAACTTACAACATTGTTATTTGCTGATTTTTTTAAAAGGGAGAATGAAAATGAAAGAAAAAAGGTCCAAAGAGCTCTGAAAAAGATAAACATAAGGATATTTACCACTGTGCTATTTATAATAGTAAAAACTGGAAATCCTAAATTTCAAACAAAAGAAGATTGTTCAAATTAATTGTGGTATAGCCATAAATAGGAATATTATGCAGACATTAAAAATTGTGTGGTAGAATATTTAATAGCATGAAAAAATAGTCATGGTATTAGTAATAGGGAAAACACTGCAAAAACAGTATTGACAATGGTTATTTCTGGATAATAAGAAAGTTCAGCAGACACTGATTGGTCAAACCCAGTCTCTATTAATAACCCCTCTTTCCAAGACTCCTTACAACTAGGAGGGATTTTATAAAATGAAATATAAGCAGAAGTCTGCCAGATGATCAAATAGGCCCCTTTTTGTGTGACTGATCTTTACCACCCGGAACCAGCTGATCAATCCATGACCACAGATTACAATATCAAAGATAATAGTGGGGGAAGAAGATAAAATATCGCAAATCAGCTGTTAGTTACCAAAAGAAACAACTGCAACTTGAGCTTTATATTCATCTCTTCCCCATTTGTTTTAGTGTCCATGTAGACGTGATCAAAGAATAGTCCCTAGGAATTTATGGAGCTTTATTAGAAGTTAAGACTTTGGGTTGTATATAGAACAGTAAGCACCATTCCAAGAGAAGGAAGCCACATTACCTCTAGATCACCAAAACACTGGGTAGCCATCTTCAAAACAGAAAGTTCACTCTCCAAATGCCCTGATCATAAGAATAAGTATAGGCATGTTTCTCAGCTATTTAGGGTCCAAATAAGTAAGCAAAGGATAATATAATATAAGTAATTGACAGAAATATAAGTCCTGCCTGGGTTTACACATATGTCTTATTGGAGCAGCTATTATTTTATACGGTGGTAATGTGTTTGCATGTCTGTTTTCCCCTAGACTATACGCTCCCTAAAGGTAAGGACCATTTCCTTTCATCATTCCTGAAGATGCCCAACCCTTCTTCCTTCCAAGATCTCAGAACGAAACTTAGATTCCAACTATAAATATCTATAAAACATGATATGAATTTTGACTCTAAGTCCTTCTTATATAAGTCATCCTATTTTAAACAACAACAACAACTTTTTAACATTTTCAAAATATCCTGAAGGGAGGGGGAAAAAAATCACACATTAAATTCTGTCAAGTAACATTTACCTCCTCAAGCCCTAACTAATCAGAAATGACTGGACTTGGCAGCTACTTTTGTCACTTGGTCTGTAAGCTAAATTCAGTTCCTGTTGTGCCAACTGGAAAATGCCAACATCCCTTCCATCTCATACAACATCCCATCCTGCCAGTCACTCTAGAGCCTGGCAATCTGTTGAGACCACTCCCCATCAGATCAAGTAGAAATTATAAACCAAATTCACGGGGTCCAAGTAGCCCCATTCCAGAAGAGCAATGGTGAAGTTTAAAGAGATTAGAAGGGTACCAGATTTATTACTATTGATTCCCTGCTGGCAATTTCATGGAAAGATATCCACTGCAGTTATATAAAAAGCATCTGGCTCATTTCCAACTCTTTTGTCTTCAAGTCCTTAAAAAAAAAAAAAAAAAAAAAAAAACCAAGAAGGATAAAAAACTAGAAATTGGTGCATAGGGCCCAAAGGTTTTCTCTAGATTAAGAAGCCTTCATCACTACACCCCAATTATGCAAATATGCTCCTGCAGAGTCCAGTAAATTTATTTATTGAGCCTTACCACTGCCATCCTGGTAACCCAGGGAAGAAGCCAATTTATAATGACTCAAGCCACATTTCACAATAGATTCCAAAGGACACATGATGTCATTTGCTAAAATGACTCAATCCAGATGGAAAGCATTCTGACCTATACATAATTGATTGACCTTTGCTATGCTTTCCTGGTTATTTATATACTATCATATGCATGAATGTATATCAGTGGTATTTACACTTGGCAGCTACTTTTGAGAAAGCATTATTCAATTGGGATTTGAAGCTTTTTACAACCATTTCCTGACCAAACATTCATAAATGAAGGACAAGAAAAGATGTTATCTTAAAAATAACATTTAATAGGATCTGGAAACTCTAAAGAAGCTTTGTAGCTCTAATTGTTTTAAATTATAGTGGACAAGATCTATCTATGTAAAGCTAAGTTCAAAACTCTGAAACTAGGGATATTGAAGGGCATTTCCTCTATTTTTCAGCTTGGTGCTCAATAATGATGGTAAAATATGCTTTACCAAAGGAGTGGAACAGCCTGGATGCTTGTGAGAAAAGTATCCTGTAATGCAGGTAACTAGAGGCCATAATCAATGACCAGAGAAAAGGGCAAAACTATGTGACGTGATGCTTTTTAACTTTTTTAATTATGACTTTGGTTTCCCAAAGCTTACTTTGGAGTAAGCTACAAATCAAATCATATTCACATGATCAAGATGGCTTCAAGAAAATCACAGAAGAAGAAAATGAGTAGATTGGGGAATGGAAATTTCTAGCACATACATCCTTACTTCCATTATACAAACCCAAAGCGGACATCAGTAACTGACCACCAAATTCTTAGCTGAAGATCCTGATATGGATTTAAAACACTTTTCTAGTAGTACTCCAGGTGAACACTACCAACTAAATGGATTTAGAACATGAAGTGAAAAATATTTGCCCTTGATAAATTAAATAATTCTACAATTATTTCAGATCCAAATATATATCAACTATTAAAAACATTAATGCCATTATGAAATCTTCATAATTCAGAACTCCCTAGTTTGCTTGCCTAAAGTCAATTTCTACTGATCTGAAGGTGGATTCACTGGTACATATTGCTGTTTTGCCATACAATGTGATTAAATAGAAAATGTTGTATTCGAATATAATGATCCAATTAATTCTAACTCTTGTTGCCTTATACTCTAAGAGCCAATCTAAAACAAAACATATTTTTAAAGCCAAAATTCAAAAGTACCACTCTAAAGCCTAGAAAAACATGAGACCAAATTGAGCAGTTTTCTGTAAGTCACAGTAGGTTAGTGCTATTGGTAGTATAAGTGAAAAGTAAAGAGGGGGTCTAAACAGAATAGATAGAAATTCTTGGATGTTGACACAACATTATTAAAGAGCAGTAAAAAGCAATGTGCATAAATCTCAAGAAACATAAAATCTAAGATAGACCTAAGAAAAAAATCAAGTGGAGAGAACACTACATAGAGCAGTGTTTTCCTAGTGGTGTGCCGCAGTGACTAGGTTACAGAGGTCCTAACATACTGACCCCCTCTGTTCTGAGGATTAATAGTAGCTGGAATCCTCTGATGAGGCACAGATAGCATTTATCCCAAGGCACTATATAATATTTTCAAGTTCAACGTGTGCCATGATGTGAAGAAGCTGGGAAGCAGAGACATATGGTATAAAGCCATTTTTATAATGCTCAAAAACTAAAATATATCTTGTTTAGGGATACATACAAATGTGACAAAATTATTTTTTATGAGAAAAGGAAGGAAGTATATGTGGAAAATGTACGCAACACATTCATTCCTGCAGTACAGTGGTTACGTTAGAATGGAAAGATAGGAGAGGAGCTAGGGAAGGAACAGATAAGTAAATGGTAATGTTACAGTTTTAAATTGGATGGTGGGTTCATGGGGGTTTAGTTGATTGTGCTCCAAACATATTGTTTTATATGTTTTCAAAAACGGTCACAATGAAGAAGCCAGGCAACTTTCTAGCTTATTCAGAATCACTTCACTATAGAATCTCAATATGTCAACTCAAGAATAATACAACTTCTTTTATTTTTAATTTTTAAATTTTTATAAACATATATTTTTATCCCCAGGGGTACAGGTCTGTGAATCGCCTGGTTTACACACTTCACAGCACTCACCAAAGCACATACCCTCCCCAATGTCCATAACCCCACCCCCCTTCTCCCAACCCCCCTACCCCCAGCAACCCTCAGTTTGTTTTGTGAGATTAAGAGTCACTTATGGTTTGTCTCCCTCCTGATCCCATCTTGTTTCATTGATTCTTCTCCTACCCACTTAAGCCCCCATGTTGCATCACCACTTCCTCATATCAGGGAGATCATATGATAGTTGTCTTTCTCTGCTTGACTTAAGAATAATACAACTTCTTAAGGAAAGGCTGAACCCAAGGTTTCTAAAGGTCAAAACACTATGCAGAGATGACAAGATTTTATTCTGCTAATTCACCATAGTCCACGGGTTTTTAACAATCAATTTGAATACCCAACTTGATGATTACAAGACTTTGCTCTAATCCAACTAGAGCATTCATGACAAATTACTGGAAACCCAAAGTTCCATTTTCCCATTCAAACAAAATATCATAAAAACCGTGTTGCCTCTGAATTAAGAGTTATTTAATTTAGTTTTAGTTACCAAAAACTAAAGCTCCATTTGAGGAGCTCAAGTAAAATGGGATTCTGGATGAGGAATTCAAAGTATCCCAGGAAGTATACCAGGAAGTAGAGCCAGGCCACAGAGGAACCAGAGCTGGGAAGTAAGACATCATTCAGATCCAACATCACCACATTCACACTCCAAGGCTGTAGCCTGTAGAGCTTATGTCTCTACTTTCTGGAATATTTTTCCTATTGCCCCCACTTTTAGATGTGCTCTCTCTGCTTTGACATTGACATGGTCAAATATCTGTATCTCTTTGCAGCTTCAGTGGAAACTAAGTAGTGTCCTGGGCACCATTTTAAAATGACCAGAGGAAAACAGTTCTCCTTAGCCCAACCATAGTCAAGATCACTCCACAGCTGGTCTCATCAACCACAACTATACATCAGGAGTTAGTAATCTGTACACCCATGAGGGCCAAGCAGGTAATTGAAGGTGTGAAACTGACTAGCGATGAAACAAGAACTTGAAAGGTCCCAGGACAGAGATCATGCTGTTTCTGCTATTTAGGAATATTAATGACAGAAATAAGATTTTTCTGAAATTTCCTGATTTTAAAGACATATCTGTAGGCCAGATTAGGCCACTGGCCTCTGCTGTGACAAAAAATGAACTGTGGGTTTTCCCAGATTCAGAGGATCGTACTGGGCATCATGGCTGTAGGTGTAAACCCAAGGAGTAGAAGGACAGTTCCCACAGCGAGAGTCAGAAGTCAGGCATTCACCCCAGCAGAGCTCAGATAACACACTACTCCCACATACACCTTTTCACATAACACACTTCAGCTAAACTTCTAAAAATGGCTTGTTCCAGATCAGGTGCTATACGGGGTGGAGAGAATTCCCAGGTGGCTCTAGATGGCTCAGGTAGTTCATAGAAAAAGGTAGTAAGGTACAAGGAAATCAAACAAAGCAAATGAGAGCCAGAAAAAGATGGCAGCACCTTTTTCTTTTCTAACCATAGCCAAAAATGCTTCCATAAAAAGGCTACTCACTACCAAGCAATTACACACTCTTCTTTTAACATTTACTAAGGGTGACACATGGGCTCCTGTCTCAATTTCCTCAGCATTCCAGAATGGTTAGACACAGAATCAAGTCTAAATTCAACTCCTTAGGTTATATATCACTTCCTCTGGGAGATGTGTTCTGATTCCCTGATTTCGGGTGAGGCAAGTGCCCCCTCAGGTGTTCCCACAGCACGGTGCTCACCACCTCCTTCCCATGGCCCATAATTCCAGCACTGTACATGCATAGCTATCTATTTGTCTCTGACATGAAGGTGACATGAGTTCTTTGAAAGCAGGGATAATGTCTAGTCCTCCTTTATGGTCCAGTACCTGTTTATTGAATATATACATGTAATCAGACACAGTGAAAATTTTGTTTCTATTTTTTAGCAGTTAATTCAGGAAAAAGTTGAATTTAGACTCAATTCCTCCCTATTCTTTTGTATGAAATTTAAGATTTTTCACTAAAAATGCTATAAATGTTTTACTCAAACAAGAAGTGCATATATCATGCTGAATTATTACAAACTCAAAATCACATAGTTGTGGGAGTTTTGGGAATATATAGTCATATTTAGGCTAAAAATCCTTAAAGGCACCTTCTGTCAGCATATAGATATGCATAGACTTTTCCCAATATACCTATATTAGACCTGGTATAGAGGAATAGAGCAGTGTAAATTTTCCTACTGAAGAACATAAAATCCATATCTTTAACCCACTGAGCCACCCAGGCACCCCCATAAAATCCCTATCTTTAAACTCGTGAGAAATTTGGTGAAGTATAGTATATATGCATGTCCTGTAAGACTTATGTTCCATTCTAAGAAATGATTCTTGGCAAATTTCCCTAGTACTGAGAACTATTTAGGAGGAATTAATCTTTAAGTGAAATAGCCCCAAAATGAAATAGATGTAGTATTATTTATAGTTAAGTCTTGTTCTTCAGTAATTATTGAAGGTGACACTGGTATGTTTTATCATTGGTAATTGGACTGAATTTGACCAAATGTCTCCCTTTGCTCATGAAAAATAGAGGCAGTGTTCCAATTTTTATTGCTATCCCAGCTCTGGCGAAGCTTCATTATATGCAATTTGGTAGCCTAAATAATGTGGGGGGAAACAGAGCACTATTTCAAAGCTATAAGTGTATCTGTGGCAGAAAGAATGTTAAGTGAGGTCCACGTCTCTGGACACTTGACCTTAAGTTAGGACAAATTAACTTAAAAAGACTTAATGTTTTATCTTGAACATGGGAAAAGTCTTGTTTTCTCATTCTAGCTAGATGGAAGTATTTGGCAGATGCCTTCTTTGCAAAAGACTATTAAGCAATGGGACTGTAATCAGTGTCATAAGGATAGATAAAGAAAACTTAAGGACAAATGGATGTATGAAGAAATGAACTGCAGCATTTGCCAAGGAGAATTCCATTCATGGGTATTACCAAATGAAAGGGATATTGCGTTATATTAAATTAAGCATATCTCCTTACTCCAGGAATTGTCAGTCTTTAATACTCATAATGGACCTTGTAGATTTTCAGGAGAGGGATGGAATACTCAATATTTGCCATGTTATTGTCTATATAAAGGCTTTATACATGTAACTGCTCTTAGGAAGAGCAGTGCTATTAGACAAATCTCAGTTGAAATTTTAGCTCTGTCACTTAGTAGTGGCATTCCCACATGCGAGTTTCTTAACCCCTCTCAGTATTAGTTCTTTCATTTGAGAAACCATCAGAAGTTCTGCCTTTGACTCCCCTTTGAAGTTATTTCCCGTAATTAGTAACAGATAATAACTTCATCAGGGGCCATAATGCATCTCCTATTCAATTTACAAATGTATACACATTCTTCTATGCATTCAACAAACAGTTGTTAAGCATTTAGAATATGCTGGGCTGAGCTGGTAACTGTCCATAAACAAAGATGGTTTCTGAACTCAGAACTGATGGCCTTGTTGGGGAGACAGTGATAAAGTAGAGCAACACAGGTTAGTAGCAGGTGCCAAAAGACAGACTATAACAAGGATCCTGAAATAGTCTGTAGAAGAGAAAACATTAAAGATGAAATCTGAGGAGAGAGAACTAATTCAATGGAGATAAAGGAAACAAAATGCAACAGGCCAAGGGACAATAATGCAAAGGCCCTGTGGCAGAAGGAAAGACAGTGATTTTGAGGAAGAGAAAGAAAGGGTAGTGTAGTTGGAGTTCAGAGGGCTAAGGAAGCATGATGTGGAAAAAACCAAGAGAGGAAGACAGGGACATGTTAGCTTTCTGAATGGTGGCAATGGTTCCCACCCAGGTAGTGGCATGATCAAACTAGCATTTTGAAAATCTCCCTCAAGCTATGTTTGGAAATTAGACTGCAGAGGGACAAGAATGGATACAAGAATGTGATTTGGGATTGCTAGAGTCCCCAGCCCAGTAGGTCATAAGAGGCAAATTCTCTCTCTGAATTTAGCTATAAGCAACAACTTTATATTGTTTACAATATAAAACAGTTTAAATTTAGTTGTGTTTTAGATATGTAGTATCTTTTTTAAAACTACGTTATTGTTACTCTTAGCCTAATATGTTGTAAATTGTGTTGCTCACTCCTCACCCATTTTCCATTAGTATTGGTATGTGCACTTCTTGTTCATGCCAATGGCTCAAGAGAAGAATAAATTTATTTGTAGGAATATGTATGAATGTTCCTGTGGGAACAAAATGAACAGTACTATTACACTATATTAGTTGTTATCATTCCTTCCTCTAAGTGCTCTTAATCTCTTAAACAAACAGAACATGGTTAAAAAAATACAAAAAGTAAGCATTACAAATATGTAAGAGTTTAGCATATTGATCACTCATCAAATTTGACAGAAAAATAAATTTGGTCTCAATACATATGCTTTAATTTTAAAAGATTTATGTAGCAAGTGGATAACTCTTTAAAAACAGTATAGGAAAGTATATATAAATACATAAATGAAAAGTATGGGATAAAATATTTACAGTGTTTAATTCTGAGGAATGGGTTTGGGTTGCAAGTGTAGGGGACTTTGTTACTTTATAATGCTTATGCACTGCTTGATTTTAGAAGCAGGAATTTTTTGGTAACAAAATTTGAAGAAAAAAGGGCAGATATGAAAAACAAGATCAATAAAATAATGTCACTGATAATGCAGGACAACATTTATCATAGAAACTAAATGCATTACACTAGACTTTCATTACGTGCAATTATTTTTCTAGGCCCATGATCTGACTGGTCCATGGTATACATCTACACACTAACCATGAACATTGAAGAAGGGGTCAGTTGTATTTGAATCTCATCTATGCAAAAAAGAATTCAACATATTAAACTCACATTGACATGTAAAAAAAAAATTTTTTTTAAGGAGGCTCTATGCCCATCCTGGGGCTTGAACTTACACCCTGAGATCAAGAATTGCTTGTTCCACCCACCAAACCAGCCAGGTACCCCTCATATTAACATTTTAAATCAAATTATAGGTAAAGTAAGATGTTCAATGTGCATGGGGGATTATTCATTTCTGATTTATTAAAAATATGAAGAGATCTGGTGAATGCAATATTTGTAAACAGAAACAATTTTTAAAGGAAAATGGCAAAATCCACATCCAATCAAATTGACTGGATGTATCAAGAACGGCAGTTCTGTCAGAGAGCAAAAATGAGATTCTCTTCACGCCTTCCCTATTTTTAGGCTGTGGCCTCCTCAAGATAAGAAGCAAATTACATTTTAGACAACCCAGTTATGAAGTTTCCCCAAATCGCCTTTGTGGCTTATTAAAAATGCAGATCTTTACCTGTCCCATAATTATGAAAATATTCTTTTTTTCTTACATTGTTGAACTTGTAAGACTATCCAATATAATGATGAATAAAAGTAGAAATAATCCACAGCTTTATCTTATTCACAATCTCAACAAAAATGTTGTCAATATTTCAACAATAAGTATGAGGTTTGCTGTAGCTCTTTTGTAGATATCATTTATCTAATTAAGGAAATTCTGCTCCATGCACATTTTAAGAGTTTTTATCATGAATGAGTGTTAAATTTTATCAACAGAATTTTTTCCCTTCATTATTGAAATGATGATATGGTTTTCACTTTTACTCTATTAATGTAGTAAATTGTATTGATTGATTTTCAAATAATCAACTTGCATTCCTGGAATGAACCCAACTTTGTAGTGATATATTACCCTTAATAGATATCACTGACTTTGATTTACTAATGTTTTGGCTAGGATTTTAGCATCTATCTTCATAAGAAAAATTAGACTGTGAATTTCCTTTCTTTGAATACCCCTCTCAATGTTGGGGTCAAGGTTATGCTGGTATAATAATGTGAGTTTATATATGATTGGTATTATTTCTTCCTTAAATGTTTGGAAAAATTTGCTGGTAAGTTTAACTAGCTTGTTCTTTGTGGGACAATATATAGTTATGAAGCTAATTTATTAAAGAGATGCAAGTAAGATAACCAAGATTTTCTAAAATGTATTATTTCAATATTAATTTTTTCCTGGTTTTATTGAGAAGTAACTGAGATTCATCATTAATAAGTTTAAAGTATACAACATGAAGGTTTAATGAATAAATATTGTGAGATGATTAAAAGAGGTTCAAGTGACATTTATTTTCTCATAGAGATATAATTTTTAAAAAGAAAGAAAAATGAAGAAAAAAAGGAAGTAAATTTTTCTTGTGACAAGTACTCTTAGGAGTTACTTCTTTGACAACTGACCTATGTATCATATAGCTGTGTTAACTATAGTTGCCATATTGTACATTACATCTCTATTACTTATTTATAATGAGTAATTTGTACTTTTGGACCACCTTCTTATAATTCCTCTTCCCCTGCCCTTCACCTATGGTAACCACAAGTTTGGTTTCTTTCTCTATAAAGTTTTTATTTTTGTTGTTAGATTATACTTATACATGATATCATACAACATTTGTCTTTCCCTGACTTACTTCACTTACCATAATGCTCTCAAGGTCTATCCATGTTCTTGAAAATAATAGGATTTCCTCTTTTTTTTTTTTAATGGCTGAATAATATTTGTGCATACGTGTGTGTATGTAATAGAATTTTGATATATTTTAAGGAACTTAACCATTTTCTTTAAATTTTCAAATTTATTGGCATAAAACTTGGGTAATATCTTTTTTCTATCTTTTTAATATCTACAATTTAGTGTTATCCTTTTTGGATTTGTGATTTTAGCAATCTACCCTACAATTTTCTTCAATTATTTGTACCAGACTTTCATCAATTTCATTAGTCTTTTCTGGAACCAACTTTTTTATTGTTCCCTTTTTTCTATTTTAATTATTTTGATCTTATCTCTATTTTCTTCTAATTTCTTTGAGTTTGCTTTTTTAGATCCTTGAAATTGATCTTGTGACAAGTACTCTTAGGAGTTACTTCTTTGACAACTGACCTATGTATCATATAGCTGTGTTAACTATAGTTACCATATTGTAATGTACAATATGGTAATATTGTAGATCACTAAGTTTTAGCATTTTTCCTTTTCTAATATAGAATTTAAGGTTATCAATATCCCTATACCTACCACATTAACTGCAACCCACAATGTTTGGTATGTTGCATTTTCATTATCAGTTAAACATGTTTCTAATTTTGATTGTGATTATTTTCTTTGACACAGAAGGGAAAGGATATTACTTAATGTCCAAAATTTGGAATTTTTTCATTAATATTTTGCTATTAATTTAATGCTACTATGGCCAGAAAATAAACTCTAAAGAAGAGAATTAAGATGGCAGAGAAGTAGGGGACCCTAATTTCACCTGGTCCCTGGAATTCAGCCAGATTTATCAAATCATTCAAAACATCTGCAAAATCAACTGGAGAACTGAGA